>NC_064546.1:22200879-22518389 GCF_023856365.1 Brienomyrus brachyistius
CACCAGCAGGCACGGTGGGACATAAGAGGCACAGGGGACAATAGAAAGCATGTCATCAGCCAGGCCATCACACAGCCACAGACACTGAGACACAGACACAGCCATGTCACTGAAACACACACAGCAGTCACAGACATACAGCAGTGTCACACACAGACACACACATACAGCATTGTCACAGACACACATACGGCAGTGATACAAACATGCAAAGACAGACAGCAGTGTCACTGACACAGACAGACAGCAGTGTCAGACACACAGCACGGTCATACCCAGACAGCAGTGTCTCATACACACACACACACACACACACACACAGCAGGGTCACAGACATACAGACAGCAGTGTCACAGAAAGGTAGCAGTGTCTCTCTCTCTCACACACACACACACACATAGCAGGGTCACACACAAACAGCAGTGCCTTACACATACACACATGGCAGTGTCTCTCTCACACATACATATGCACACAGCCCAACTCAGCTGTCAAGCAGTAGACAACAGGTTGGGGGGGGGGTTGGTAATTCAGTCCATCGGGTCACTTAGCAACAGCCAGTAAATAAAAGGCTGGCTCCTGGGTGACACTGGAGTGTGGGAACACGCAGCAGAACTGAGTCTGATTTGATAAGGAGTGACAGCCAGGCCGTACAGGGGGCACGTTAAAGCAGAGTCGCAGCAGGCTTGACCCCCGGGGTCAGCCGCTTCCAGCCTCCAACAAAGTGGCCCCCAATAAAAAATGATGCCCAAGGACTTGTCCAAGCTTCCTCCGGCTTGACCCCCATTAGCTGGGTCCGGGCTAAGGAAATGGCCACAGGGGGTCGCAGAACAAGTGGAGCAACAACCACACTGCAAGCAGCGCAATCAACAGGCCATGGGCAGCCAGCCCCGCCTCCCTGAGGCCCCGCCTCCCTGAGGCCCCGCCTCCCCACAGTCTCACCTCCCTGTGGCCCTACCAACCACATCCCTACCTTCCATTGGCCCGGCAACCCCGCCTCCCCGCTCTACCACCAGCTTCCAGGTCGCCATGTCGTGTGTGAGACGCAGTGGGCAGATTCTTAGATAAATGTGAGAATTGGCAAGTCCCCTTTGACGGCTGAAATCTAATCATAGCTCACAGAGCACATTTCTGAAAGAAAATTGATTTTTTCTCAATTTATTTAAAATTCACCAGAGCATAAATATAATTTTCAGTATAATTGAGAAAGTGCCCATGTGCCTCTTGCTTTCTGGGTGTTACAGCATGTAGTGTGGGGGGGTCACATCTTTCTTCTAACTGGGTGGGGGGGGTGGGGGGCTGGTGACACATGAAAATGCTGTAGACACCAACATCAACTGGGATGGTGTGAATTAGGTGACTGTGCAGGGCACAGGAGAAGGTGCCAGCTGCCCCTGCCGCCTCCGGACTCCGGCTCGGGTTCTGCAGGTCCCCCCGGGTGTGTGGAAAAGCTGAGTGGGGGTCCCCACAGCCTGTCTTCTGAAACCACTACATAAAAACTGCCATAGTACTGAGGAGACGCACAGCCTCCATCAGCACCTGAACTCTCTACTGAGTATTTCACGTCTAGCCTAGCTGGTCAAATGGCCAGCACCCTGAATATTGCGCCCCCCTATGGTCGTGTGGATATCATGCTTACAGAGCAGAGCCATGGCGTTGTGGGAAGGAGCTGTGCTTTTTAAGAATGGAGCATAGAGAGGAGCGGAGAGGCTGCAGCCGCCTGTCTGTGGCTCAAGATATTTTTGTCTGTGTGGCGTCTCGGGGCAGAGGCGCAGGCGGGAACATGAGCCGGGTGACTGTGAGGGCCCAGACTGTCAGAGGGCCACTTCACCGATGCTACAACACCAAAATGGACGCTGATATCGGATTTAGCCGTATAGGTTATTACACCCTTGGGCTACGGTTTCCAGCACGATGGTCTGCCGCGCAAGATCGAGTTGCGGCTCTCTCCCCGCAGGGCACTGGGCCTGGAGGACACACAGAACTTCTCCCAGCAGGCCACAAGTACCACTGTGGAGACCACCACCACTCCCGAATGTCACTTTTGTAGAAATGAAAGCTTACGGCGAGGCGGTGGTGGCTTGGGCTGCCGCTCCATCAACCTCTGACCACCTGCCTGCCATGACCTCATTTCCTGCCTCGGCTTTCCTTTTAGCCAGGTCATGTGACAGTGAGCATGCGACACAGTGTGGATTATAATGATATAACCTGTAATTGGCAGTGTCTCTCTGACGGCTGAAGGGGCACATGACACCGTTTTGTTGTGATTTCGTGGTCAGCACTTTGAATCATAGAGGAGTTGTGCTGCAGTCCCAATAAGCAACGTCACCCGTGTGAGAAACAGAACTCAACTGCCTTGTCTCAGTATTTCTAAGCAGTAAAAAAAAAATATCCATGTTATTAAATGGACAAAAATGGCATTTGGATAAAGTGTCAGAATATAATTTTACCATTGTAAAACACCAATTTGTTATTCTTCACGCAGGGATTTTGGGTTAAGTACTTCGTCACAGGAGATGCCTGAAGTAGCGGATCCTCCCATGAGACCTGAGAACGGCGTTTCTCCGCCACCGAAACTGCGGTGACCACCTTCCACAACTGCGGGTGACCGACCCAGCAAACAGACGGACTGGAGATCTGGGATTTAAGGTAGCGGTTTCCGTGTAAAACCCACGGACTTCACCATTGGTTTAAGGGTTTAAAAGATGAAAATGTGGCTACCGCGTAATATCGGCTATCGATTGGGTAAGCCCATATCTGTTCAAATCCAGCAGGCTTCAAACTGGAATTAAGTGACAGGGCAAACCACGGAAGCGACTCGGGGCTTCCAGAAAACTCACAGAAACTTTGCATCCAGGTCTCCAGTTACCTTAATCATGTAACATACTTCTAAACAACAGCTGACAGCACAGTCCAGCTTAAAATGAAGCACTGTAAAACAGACCAGCGTTTTTAAATTAATTAAAGACTCTATGGGAGTTGAACTGAAAAATCTTATAGTGTAAGCACTGCTGTGCATCGACTTGCCTGGAAATTTATGCGACAGGCTGAATTCGTAATATTGCGGTGATAGCTGTCTTGCAGCACTTTATGAGACTGTGATATTCGGGCAGCTCGCTTCTGCGATCAGCCTGGCCGTAACAAGCACCAAGGGGCGATGCCTTCACACCCACCGGCCCACCCACACCCACCGGAAGTGCCAAGGCAGAACGGACCGTACCTGGCGGTGTTCAGCAGCGGATGTTTAGTCCCCACCAGTTTCCTGACGTGCATCGCCACGTTGCTGAGCTCGTCGCTCAGCAGACAGCGCAAGCTCATGAAGGAGGTCGGGTAGCCCACGATTTTCTCAGCATCCGACACTACTTTGCTCCAGCTGGAGGGTGAAGTGCTAGGAAACAGGCTGATGCTCCTGCGAGCCGTGCAGAGACGGCCGATGCAGGACGCTTTGGTTCGCACCACTGCCATCGTCACGGACTTCAGCCTCTTAGTCACTCATTCGAAAGTAATAAAACGTCTTCCTAAAAGCCACTACGTAATTTTAAATGCTCTAGATGGAGCTGTAGCCGAACATCAGCAAGCTGAGCATAAATATATACCCCTTTAAGTAATGAGACAGTCCAGATTAAAATGTAAATAACAAAAGTAATTGTACTAAATATAAGATACTGTTAGATATTGCGAAGATATCGCTGCTGTCTATCATAGGGCTTCCTTTGAATCGTCACATACACAGTGACATTTTGGGGCAAACATGCTCTATACTGCTACGGTCATTTAAAGCCAGCGAATTCCAATTTGTAAGTAACCCGCAGAACCTATTCCGTTATCAAAATTTTGCTGAAGTAGCGCTACAGCGATAAATTACTGCATATACTGACACGCTACTGAGTATCGTGTCATTTCAATGGAGGCCGCCATCTTTAGCAAACTGGAATTCGGCATGCCGCAAAGCTTAACCTGTGAAGCGCCAGCGTCACCGGGAAACGCCGGATCTGGGATTCCGCTATACGAATCGTATCGTGCATATTTTGGGGTTTCGTTAAATTTTATTGTTTGTTTGTTTGTGTGTGTTTTTTTCGCATCCGGAAATATATTTTCATAAAGACTTGTGTTCTAGTCAAAACGACAACCTGTGTGATTTGGTTTCCATATTCAAACAAAAGTTTTTGATAGACTTAAAAATGCTTTATGAATATTTTTCGTGCAGTGTCCCTAAGGCATTGTAGGGGATGGGTTTGCACGGTGCTTCCGAAACTCCCTCAAACCTCGTAACATGCGCACACACTCTCGCTCTCTTCCAGCCAGCCTAAACCCCTGACGGCACTGGAGTGGGTTTTCCAGTCTTGGGTCTGTTTGTTTTGGGAGGACTGGGAGTCTGTGCACTGCTGATATGGACACGATGATTTATGCTCGGCGTTGCTTATTCTCCGGCTCAGAGGCCCCTGCTCTGAGCCAGTCTTTAAAAGGACACTGATAATTAGCCCATTTTGCAGCACAGCTGACCCAAACAACAGCTGCTTTGTCTCCAACTTTTAATAATGATTTTGCCTGATTCCGGATTATGTTTTACGTATCAGTGCCTGACAATCAAATTTGCCTCTGGAGAGTCAGTGCAGAGTTCAGCCTTTCAAAAGCAGGAGTATCACTGTTACTTTGCCAGCAGATGAATTTCACCACAGTCCACTCTCTGTGCACTTTTGGCCTGACTGCTTGTGCTAAAGGATTGCAAATCTTTGTGAAACTTTTTTGTTCCTTTTACAATAACCAAGAGTACATTGTAGCCAATGTGGAATTTTATGTTACCATGGCAATGCAACCTCCCAGGTACTTGGGAACTGTTCTGATTCTTCTAAGTCATGCTGATTCTCTGTCTTTCCAAACCATGGCTGTCTGTCATGGGCCAGCTGCCCATTTGATGGACCATGAGTCCTTGTAGAAACAGCAGCTTTATTTCAGTACACTGAAATGGTATCATCTACATTAACCTCCCCCAACAAAAGATGTGGACTATTGCTTATATGGCCTACAAAACCACTGTTCTTCGGTATTTGATGTAAACATTGGGCTACTATTCAATAAGACTGTAATAAAAATATCACTGAAATGAAGGATTTGTTGAATAAGATTAAGATCCCTGAAGTGAATTGCCCTGTGGAATTTAATCAGTATGTGAATCTAAATTGATTTTGAAATGTATGATGAAAGAAATGTATCTTCAGATTGATGCTGATGGGATTGATGCTCAGATTTGTCAGATGCCTATCTGGGGTCTTCTGGGCTCTGTCCTGGTTTGATCTTTTGCACCCGCTTGGCAGAAACTCGCCAGTATTAACTTTGGACAGGCCAGGTTTTCGCGTTCATTTTCCACAGGCAGGTTGGGATGCGAACACCTCACATGATGGTCATGATGCCTCACATGATAGTCATGCTTCTGGGGTTCCAGGCTCTCCATCATACTTTCCTCTGATCTTTCCGTCTGGGTCCAGTCAGATTTTGTATCCAGGGAACACTAGCAGTGAACCCTGGAAAAAAGAGAGGCGATTGTGTTTTATGTATGTGTTGTGCATTTGCCTGCTTGAACGTGCGCGTCACGCGTGTGTGTGTGTGGGTACAGCCCCTCTCCCAGCCGCCGGCTGCTCCCACAGCAGGGGGTGAAGGGAGGCTGCTGGGGAGTGCATATCCTTCACACATTCGCTCCTAATTACGCCGCTTAGGATGATGACATCGCCGTGTGCAGCCACACACGCAAACGCAGAAACGCCACACATGCAGTGATTAATGAATGGAAAGAAGGAGTGCTGAGCACGGGAAGGTGAAGCTGACCTGTACACAACGCCTTCAGCCTAATCCGCTGCCATGTAAACTCCACGTGAGCGAGGAATTAAACTCCCATGATTAAACCACGCTCTCCATGAGGTGGAAAGGCCTGATCTGGCTTCACACAACGGGAATAATTATCTGAGTTTCTTCAGTCTGCTCATTAATTTTAATCCTTTTTGGCTACCAAATACTTTGGAGTCAAATTCATTTTCAGCAGGTCCTTTGCAGCTGTGGGGGAGGGGCATTTGCAGCAGAGCCCTCTGATTGGCATTTATTATTTATTTATCTTGTTAACGTCAGCCTCTTCAGTGGTTGAATGTTGAAAACAGCCTTTTCCTGATTTTTCCAATGAAATTAGACCTGGGGCTACTCCTATTTGACACAGGAAGACCACTGAATAGTTGATAAACCACAACCCCCCCCCCCCCCCAGTGCCGTGTATCACCTCAGCAGAGAATGGCTGAGAGGCAGGTGGAATATCCCCACCCGACATTCCCTGGTCGGGCATTCAGTCATCCTGCAGTGATGCGTTTGCTCTCTGCCATCGGGAATCTACTTTCATTATTTTTTTATTTTTACTGGCCTGGTGTTTATTCCAGTATTGAGAAAGAGCAGCCTTATGGGAGTGAAGACTGTGCCCTCTACCAAAAAGCCAAATGCCGGCTAGAAAAGGGGATCAGAACAGCCAAAAACAGATACTCTAAAAAGCTAGAAGTTACTAGCTAGCCACTGCTATTCAGTGTGGAGATAATACAAGAGGAAACTGTCACCCTCCACGGAGGATCGTCAACTTGCCAACGATCTTAACACCTTCTACTGCCGTTTTGAAAGGGCTTTCCCAGGCCTGTCACCTGCTCACCATTCATGCAAACCACACATCATACAGCCATTGTCCTCATGCAATGCCTTCACCTCCACCATTATCTGTGAAAAAGAGGTGAACAGCCTATTCAAGAAGCAGGAAACCAAGATAGTATCTGGCCCTGATGCAGCATCTCCAGCCGCCTTGAAGTATAGTGCTGATCAGCTGTCACCAGTATTCACAAGCATCCTCAGTCAGTCCCTAAACCTTTGCATTGTTCCTGCCTGCTTCAAAAGTTCAACCATCAAAACAGTTCCCCAGAAAACAAGAACTCAAGGCATGAATGACTACAGACCAGTCAGCCTGACATCAGTAGTTACGAAGACTCTGGTACTTGTCTACTTGAAATCCATCACAGACTCCATGCTAGACCCCCTGCAGTTTGTGTTTAGGATGGCACTCCACTGGCAACCTAAGCCAGGATCCTGTTTATCAATTTTAATTCTGCATTCAGTATTATAATCCCATCTCTTTTATAAACGAACCTTATACAGTTAACTGTTCCTGGTGCCACATGCTGTTGGATTACTGACTTCCTGACTGACTGGGAACGCGAGCATGTGAGGCTGGGGATGATCTCCTTGGACTCCTTGACCCTCAGCACCAGTGCTATGTATTATCTCCACTGCTCTACTCCCTACGTACAAATGACTGTACTTCTGGAGACACATCTGTAAACCTTCTGAAGTTTGAAGATGACACTGTATTAATTGGTGTCATACAAGATGGAAATAAATCGGCATACAGGCAGGAGGTGACCCAGCTAGTCTCTAGGTGCAGCAGAAACAACCTGAAGACTGTGGAGATGCTTGTGGACGTTAGAAGACCACCCCGCCAGGCACTTCCCCTAATCATCAGTGGCACGGAGATAAACCCAGTAGAATCATTCAAATTCCTTGGGACCACAATCTCACAAAACCTGAAATGGGAGGTCAACACTGTCTCCATCGTCAATAAGATCCAAAAGAGGATGTTCATTCTCCGATAGCCGAGGAAATTCAAACTGCCACAAGCACTGCCGCCGCAGTTTTACACTGCTGTCATAGTGTCTGTCCTTGCATCCTCCATGACTGTCTGGCTTGGTTCATGCACTGCGAGGGGAAAGGCAAAACTTCAGAGCATCATCTGCTCAGCAGAAAAGACCACTGGGTGCAGCCTCCCTTCTCTGGAAGAGCTCCACGACAACAGGTGCAGGAAAAGAGCAAAGAAGGTCACCACTTACCCAACACACCCGGCCAGTTCCATTTTCAGGGGTGAAAACTACAAGGCACAGAGAAGCTTCTTTCCAAGGGCTGTGATGCTCCTCAATGATAGATCACATAGATCTCCATCCATGTAACATAACATGCTGCACTGGCAGATTGAAGATTAATATACTTATGCCTAATCCCCCAAAACAGGATAAGAGCAGTGATATTGTTCAGTACTTAGTACTGTGTATATTGCTAATCTTGACACACAGTGTACATTGCGTAACATTCAGAAATCTCTTTCGTTAATGCACTAACTTTAATGTAAAAAGTTTGCCTCAGCCACACTGTGAAATTGTAATTCATGGCTTAGCATGTAATGCTGTATTCCATTTTTTTGTTACATGCTGAATGTTGCACAACCATTAGCGATCTAATGCACTGACTCACTTTGGTTACAACTAGTTTGTATGGACATTTAGTGCATACAGCCACGAGAAAACACGAGGAACCAGAGCACAATGTTTTGTTTCACTCATTTCTCAGTTTATGGGTGTATATCTGTGAATAATACTTTTCATGAGAAACAATCTGATAAGTTAACGCTCATCTCTATCATTAGAATGTCCCGTCCGTCCTTTACCTGGCTGGTTTCTGGTCATTCCCAGTATCTCCTGCTACTCCTTGTTCTTGTGTACTGCTGTCTTAGAAACTTTGAACCTGGAAGCAACCTGCTGCTCAGCGTAGCCTTCTGCCAGCAGAACCAGGATCAAACCAGGATTTTAAAATGCAGATTGGTTTGAAAATATAGAGTGGTCTCTTAATTTTTTTGTGGCTGTATATATTTACTATTTGCAGTATTGCAGTATGGTTTATTTAATACTTTAATTATTTAATGTTTATTGTCTTGTTTGCATTGGATCGAAACATCAGGTCAAACTCCTTGTAATTGTCACCGTACTTGGCCAACAAAACCGATTCTGATGATGTTCTTAACATGGCTGCTTTGTGTATTTTCTTAGTTCCTTTGTAACATTACCTTCCAAATGAAGTTCAGTATTCCGTGCTGGAAATGGCGCGACGCACGCCGACACGCGGTGCTCTGGGATTGGCAGACGCCTTCCAGCCCCACCTTCTGTGGCACCCAGCATTCCATCTTTGAGCATTATCTGTCATTTTAGTCTGAAGTCCTGCTGTTGTTTCTCTGTTCATGATCCGCGCGGGTAAATGCTGTCGAACTGAATTCAGTAGAAAACAAATCTGGTTTGAAGAACGTGGCACCCACAGCTATATGAGGCGGGCAGGCCCGTCCTTGGTGGGTTGTCATTGTTTATTCTGAAGCAGCGTTTACCTGCCTGCTCTCACTACACGGTGTGTGCATGTCTGACATTGCAGGATTTGGGGCCTTGATGTGTTGGCTTGTTGATCTGGAACTTTGATCTTTTAAGAGCAATGCAATGGTCCACCCCCCAATGGGAGTGTGTTCCTCTGCCACCCCCACTCCACAGACAGGGTTGGTAGCCTGACATGGGGTGAGAGAATGGGTACCCTTCCTAGGCAGAGCTGCCTGTGTGGCTGCATAAGGGCAGGCTTTGTCCTGATGACACTGCGGTCAGTGTGTGGCTGGGGTTCATGCTAATCCTCCTGCAAGTACACTTCACAGCGATGATGAAGATGAAAATGATTATGGTCATTAAGAAGGGTTAAGAAGCACAAGCTGGGTGTCTGCCTCAGTGTGTTTGTAAGAATGACTCATGTGTTCAGCTGCTGTGCGAAAGACGTGTGTCTGCGGGAAGCATCATTGGGGTCACACTGCCGCATCACTCATGCATCACATGCGGCTGATTAGTGATCAAAATCTATTGTGATGTGGAGAGTTTACGGTAGCTGTTTTCCTATTTGTTTGCTCACTTGGGAATAGCTGCATGGATATTGAAATTTTGAAATATTGTAATTCTATATGCCTAGTAGGGATCCGAAAGCTCAAATATCCACGGGGTTTAGATTGCAGATACAAGTTGCCCTGACTGCTGGCACTGAGACAGGGGCCCTGTTCACTTTGGTTCATTTGAAAAACAGCCTGTAAGAGAGTGAGACGCAACCGGGGAACTGTGTGGTTACATGGTGACACCAAGGACGCTGCTGGGAGACCTTTGGAGAGCACTGTGGGGGCCAGGCGGCTGTGCCTGACGACATCCCTCTGCACACTGTGCCTCACAAATGCCCTTTAAGTGTGTGTGTATACATATATGTAAACACAGAGAACTTGTTTTCAGAGGCCAGGAGCTGCGGACCCGCCGACGACAGTTGCTAGCGACCACTGACGGGCGCGAGAACCTGCTTCCATTCAGGCGCGACGCGCGGCAGCGCGAACAGCGAGTGAAACGGTATCCGCGGGGAAGTGGGAGGAAACCGCCTCGCCGGGATCCGCGCCTCGGATAGGGTTACCGGCGAGGCCCCGCCCCCCTGTCTGGGGTGTTCTCAGCCCCTCGGCCGCTCGCAGAAAGAGCCCTCACCAGCTCGCCAGCGCACACACTGGAGAGCGGGCGGCAGAAGATGGCTGACTTAACCGGGCATCGCGGACCTCCAGAGGCATCATCATCGCGACTGACGGCCGCCGCTGCCCGCTTCTGAAGCGGCCCCCTCCGAGACACCCCCCCAAGCCCCAACGCCCCCCCACCCCGCCCCCCCCACCACCGCCGCCGCCTGACACCCGTCTAGGCTTGCCCACCACCGCAAATATTGACAGAAATAATAGGGGAAAATGGCAGAGATGGAGAAAGAGGGCAGACCCCCGGAAAATAAAAGGAGCAGGAAACCGGCTCACCCAGTGAAGAGGGAAATCAACGAGGAGATGAAGGTACGGTCGGACTGGCCGCTCGCCTCGCCCGTCGTGTCATTTGTGCGAAAATAAAGAAAAAGCAAAGTGTCGCTTGTCATTTTCACGGATGCGCTGCGCGCCTCAGCTCCGCCACCAAGCTTGGAAACAGGCTAGAAACCACAACTCCCATAGATAGACTGGATAATTGGCCAACTTTAATTTTTTTTTGTCCTCTTGCATGCTTGTTGGCTGTATGTGCGTGCTTTGTTTACGTGGCTCAGTCTCAGCACAGCGGTCTGCGCTTGTTTCCACGTTTCCCGCACCGACGAAGTAGCCTTCCTTTTGTAGTAACCAAAATGCAAGTTGAATGACAACGGATCTTTGCCTTTACGTGGGTTACACATAGGCGCACTCCGTCCCCTATTTCTCTGCGGTTCATGAACACCGTTGTCCTGTCAAATGACTGCTTACAAATTTCTTAATGTTGCAGTAATGGTGCTTTTCCTTTCCGTTGCTCCTTTCCAGTTAGTGGAAATTTCAGTGCGTCAGTCTCAGCAGGAGCAGTGCCGCCGCTACTCTCAGTACTACGCACTACAACCGCTGCAAAAAAAAACAATGATGTCGGTGGCGTTAAGATAAGACGAGGGGTTTGAGGCATGAAGGGAGGTGGACTTTTCGTTTTCATTTTGACACGTTTCTCCGTGACCGGCACCGTCGTGTACGCCAGCGGAGCGATGCCAACCCAGCTGTGGTCGCGGAGGAGCGCTGGAGGCGAGCTTTCCAGATGTGCGCCCGCCCGCCCGCCTTGCACAGGGGCGCATTGTTCCGCCCGGATACGCTCAGGCTCAGGACTTGCGAGCGGTTTTCCCCGCGCACGTTGTCTGTCGAGCTTTTTTATTTGTGTTGATGGGTGAATGTGACAAAGCGTGGAATTTGTGGGAGGAATCGGTGCGGCTTTGTCTACGGGTGTTCTCATTGTTTGTACACATCGACTGCCCCCAGGGGTGGGACGGACGTGGGCTATCTCTTATTTAAAGCCCGATGTTGTCTTACAGCACGCCAGCATCATATCAGAATGAAACATTGTATCCCGTTTAATTCACGTCCACTAAGGGGAGGGGGGGCTTTATTTGCCTGTTTGTGAAGTGCCCGACTTCACGGCCGTAATAGCTTTTCGTCTCCAAACACCTGCCAGAGGATAGTCACTTGTGGGGGGTGCTAGCTCTTGCGCCGGGTGTCCCCCATACATACTGACCTGCGGGGATCGGTGCGTACTGCCCCCTCCTCCCCTGGACCGTTAATGACCCAGTGGAGCTTTCTCTTGTCATGCATATCTAATCCAAATGTATAAAAAGACTGGCATATTTTATAACGGGTCGTGACAGCGCTGGTCACACGCTTAGCAAGCAGCGCCCGTTCCATTCCATTCCTTCGGTGAAACGAGCATTTTGCAGGGACTACGAATCACCGTCGCGTTTTGTGATCAGACAGAGAAAATGCGTCTAAAACGATAAATACGTCGTGCTGGTTTTAACTTTGTAGCGGATCCTGAGAAGGGAAATGCGGTCTTTGTGCAAACTGTATGGATTTTTTGCTATCTACCGGGTGTAGAATTACGAATTAACTAATTTTAATAAAAACATGTGAAATGTTATCCATGCTTGATATAAAGGCGGCCTGTTCTGAATCTGGAGGGATTGTTTTGTGTATTTTGGCCACGGTTCCCGCTGCGGTTTGGGAGATAGTTAGCTCTTCTATAGCAGATGTTTGTCTAAACCACCGAGAAGAAACAAAAACAACGTTGTGTGAACGGGAAAATCTCCACAGTACTTTTCTAATGCGATAATAACATTAAAGACGCCTGAATATATCTGACGGATGACTTTTTTCTGTGTCTTGTCTTATGGGCACTTGGCCGATTGCAAAAGGATATGCTGTAATGTCACTGCTTTAGAATTTAGTCAAATCGCGAAGTGAATTTACACTCTTCAATCAATCACTTCAGATTTTTCTGACGGTCCGGTCCAGTAGGTTGTAAAGATTGTAAACGTGTAAACAGGTACGTCTAAACCCTCATTTGCAGATTCAGATTACCGTTAAAACAAAACAAGACGTTACTGCATTGAAGCGAACTTAATTTTTTTTTTTAAGTAGAACTGCGTACATCAGCTGCTAGTGTTAATTCAACACACCCCGATTCCTGTCAGCGCTACATTAGTTGTGTCACTTCTGCTGTGTATGGTGAGCAGGTCCAGTACACCACTCCAGCGAACAAACCAGGATCTCTAATTGGACTTGGAATGCTGAGTGTTTTAATGGCTGTGCCACTCTCTGTATATTGTGGTCCATCCTTCTGCTTTATTCTGCATATAGTCCGATTTTGTCACAAAATCTTGCCAGCACCTCAGGCACGATAGTGGAGTACTCCTCTGCCCTCCTGAACTTGCAGAAGGTTGTGGATTTGAGACCTAGGTGTAGGTCGTTGAAGCCTTGCAGCCGGCAGCTGCCCACCCGGCCGCCACGATGGGGGTGTAAATCTGGCGCTGCTTGTGGGTGTCTGTCAGGAAAGGAGGCCGACAGGCGCCTGTAATGCGTCGAGCTGGAGTGCCAACCCTGGGGTGGGAAGGCTCGGCCCCAGGAGGGTGAGTGCATGCAGCCCACCAGCCCTACCCCTGACTGTGTTGGGCTCCCTGTTTTTCAGCGCCCCTTGTCATGGCTGCTCTCACTTCACTCGCACATGGTCCCGCTTCTCAGACACTGAGTGGGATTTCAATGGGCATTCAGTGGCACGATGCCCCCCACCGTTTGTTCTCAGCGCTCGGGGCACCCACCCCCCTTAACAGACCTGTTTCCTGGGTTATAAGGTTGGGGGGGGGGCACAGTCTGGTCCCTGCGCAGCTTTTCATTTTAAGCAAACATTTCAACTTTGGACTGAGCTGATTAATTCCCTGACTGAGGTCATTCAGGCTTGGTTGCTTGCTCAGACGTTTCAAAGTGCAGCAAGAGCAGAGTCCACCCTGGTCAGCCAAAGCGGGGACACCTGTGCTAATGTGTATGCCATCGCTGTCACCTTTGACCCCTGTGAAAGGCCCATCCCTCAGATATTCTGCTGTACTCACTCTCACCTGGAACAGACTGCGTTCAGCTCAGATTTCCGTGCTTCTCGCACATGTTTGTTCATTTAGCAATAAAATAAATGATGGGGCCAGACTGGCTTAGCGGTTAAAAGAAGCAGACCCCCATCCAAAGTTAACTTGTTCAAATCCCAGCAGGTCAACTACTGTTGAATAAAACTCTTAATATGAATCACTTTTATTATGGTTACAGTTACAGTAAAACTAATGTAAAAAATAGTCGATTATGTATGTTGGTAAAGTTATACCACCTGTTAAGTGTCAAAATAATCACAGTGATCCTCAGCAAGAAAGCTTGGCTGTGCAGGGGATGGGCAGACAGCGTGTCTTGCTGTGCTCTCTTTCTGATTTGTGTAGGGCCTGGTTGCTCCCCTGCTCGGGATTTGAGGTGGCAGAATTAACAGCCTTGCTGCTAACATGCTGCCCTAGCCTGCTCCACACAGTCATGCTGCTTTAAATAGCTCCGCCCTGGTCGGTGTGTGACAGCTGAACGCACCCACACGGTGTGAGGTATGCCCCTCCTCCTCCCACAGTGGCCACGCCCCATCCTCCATCCTTCCCTACCACACTCCTGGCCGACGGCCGAGAGAAGTGCATCCAGGTCAAGGTCCGGCTGTCTGGCATTGTCTGTGGCCCCGACATGTCCAGCACCAGCTTGAATGGGGCCCGGGGGTCTGTCCCAGCATGCCGTGCTGGATTCCATAATTCCACTGTGTCCAGGAGGCCATTCGGAAGGCTCTGCATTCTTTAGACATTGCTTCAATGTAGTTTTTTTTTGCAGCTTAAGTTAGACCAGAGTGGCTCTTGGTTCGTTTAAAACATTTTCTAAAAAAGCGTGTTCTTCCCCTCCCTCCTGCCCTCTCTCTCTGCTCTCTCTCTTCCTTATTAAAAAAGCAAACGGAACACAATGTGCTCTTGAGATGGCTCATACCTAGAGAAACTAAACAGTCTGACTGTGTTTCCTTCATCTGAACTGCTTTCATCTGGACCGTGGTAAAATAAGCCGCAGTAAGTAATCGGGGGGTAAAGTGAGGAGAGAGGAATGTATACAGCGCCGGGCCGTGCGGGCTGTAAAAACCGTAACCCGAGCAGCAGAGAGGCATCGGATATCAAGGCTGGAAGGTAGGGGGAATGAAAGGCGAGCGGGGGGGGGGGGGGGAGAGGGGCGAGCGAATGGAAAAGTGGACCTGGAAAGCATCGGAGGAGGGCCCCTCAGGGAAACTTGGCCAGGGATTAGGGAATTTTATTGCGGTGTACTGTGACCTACTCCGGTTTCTGCCCACACGGCGTCAGATTTCCCATGTCCCCCACTCGTCCCCCCCGGGTCACTCGTAGAAAGGGGCTGCCGGAGAGACTTTTTTTCACTCAGGGTAATAAAAAGGACAGCCATGTTGCTGGCTCCTCCCGAAGTGCAGCGTTTGCTCCATGTTTGCAGGGAAAGACTGAGTGTCAAGACTCACTTTCCCCACAGCAGGAGGTGCCAGTGATCCTGCTGAAGCATCTGTTCTGAGTGTGAATGGTGATGTGGTGTTACTTTACTCTCATTGTTAATGATGATTTGGTGTTACTTTACTGTGATTGTGATTGGTGATGTGGTGTTACTGTGATTGTGATTGGTGATTTAGTGTTACTTTACTCTCATTGTGAATGATGATGTGATGTGGTGTTACTCTCATTGTGAATGATGATGTGATGTGGTGTTACTCTCATTGTGAATGGTGATGTGTTACTTTACTCTCATTGTTAATGATGATTTGGTGTTACTTTACTATGATTGTGATTGGTGATGTGGTGTTACTTTGATTGTGATTGGTGATTTAGTGTTACTTTACTCTCATTGTGAATGATGATGTGATGTGGTGTTACTCTGATTGTGAATGATGATGTGATGTGGTGTTACTCTGATTGTGAATTGTGATTTAGTGTTACATTACTCTCACTGTGAATGATGATGTGATGTGGTGTTACTCTGATTGTGAATGGTGATTTGCTGTTCCTTTCATTGTGAATCAGAGCTGAATGGTTTGGGGAAAAGACCTAATTGCGTTTTTTAGGACAGATATTGTGATTACAATTTTATTTGTGATATTTTTTAAAAGTCAAACTTCAGTTCAACGTTCAGCGTGTAATATATTTAAAACACATGACGCAGCATTACCCCATGAGATACCGTCAAAATATTAACTGGTCTATATTGTAATGCAAGGATGAGAACATAAAGATATAAATTGCTTCCAACATGTATTTATTGCCTTTTTTAAATTAGCAGAGAACAGACATAAAACAATTATCAAAAATGTTGTGACTATGTTAAATAAAGTAATAATAATAATAAACATAAAACAATTCCGGTAAGAAAAAAACAACAGGGATCGTGCAGCTAGCGCGGCTTGGACTCCTAATAACAGCCCCCTTCTGTAAACAATCTCTGACCATGAAATAGGCAGCTAGTTCACTTACAGCTCAGCAGTGGAATCAATATCTTTTCACACCTCAAGAGTAACGTTTTCCTTGGGTTTTACCTGTTTGTTGTTTGTGGGCGTTTACGCACTCTTCTTGGGCCTCTTCTGATTGGTGAGAATGACTGTCACACAAGGAGAATGGCATGAATATCAAAAGATATTCCCATAACAGTTCTAAACCATGGGTCAGATGTGCTGTGTAATGCATTTCCTACATCGCAGCCTTTGCTAATCGTGCTGTTTCAATTTGAAATTGACAAGTCGTTCAGCTCTATTGCAAATGGTGAATTTTTGTTACTTTACTCGGAGTGTGAATGGTGATCTGACGTTACATGAATAGTGATGTGGTGTTGTTCTGATTCCAAATGGTGATTTGGTGTTACTCTGATTGTGAATGGTGAATTGATGTTCCTTTACGCTGACTGTGAACGGTGATTGGGTGATACTCTGTGAATGGTGGTCTGGTGTTACTCTGATTGTGAATGGTGAATTGATGTTCCTTTACACTGACTGTGAATGGTGATTGGGTGATACTCTGTGAATGGTGGTCTGGTGTTACTCTGATTGTGAATGGTGAATTGATGTTTCTTTACACTGACTGTGAATGGTGATTGGGTGATACTCTGTGAATGGTGGTCTGGTGTTACTCTGATTGTGAATGGTGAATTGATGTTTCTTTACACTGACTGTGAATGGTGATTGGGTGATACTCTGTGAATGGCGTTTGGTGTTATTGGGCATTACTGTGATTGTGGAATGGAATGGAATTTTCTGTGTTACTCTGAATAGGGCTTCATTGTTACATTGATTCTGAATAAACATTTGGTGTTGCTTTACTCTAATTCTGAATGAGGCTCCTGTGATGATTTTCTCTCTGAATTGGTCATACTGAGGCTGCGTCTCTGCTCATGACGCACGGTTCTGATGCTTTCACCCCCTGCCCATTCTCCCACTCTGTGGTGGAAAGGCATCACTGCCAGGCAGGTGGATCTCCCATCTTCAGCGACAGGGTACTGCCAGTGAGACCACACATGGTTCCTGAGGGTTCCTGACCGAAATGTGGTTACATTTTGCTACATAAAACTTAGCCAAGTGGAATAATAGGAATGTGGTCGCATATTTAACATAACACAGTAGTTCTTCTGGGGTTTGATACCCGTTCGTTTTCTTAGAGGACAGAGTTGTTCTGTATAACAGGCGGTGACTAATAAATGCTTTGGAGCAAATCCGTTATGCTTGCCACTGTGCCTTCCAGCAGCACTTGCATTCTGAATTGTAACATCAAAGGAATGGTTTTCTCCATATGATACATGTGACCTGAAAGCTTGTCTCTGATTGGTTCAGGGGTGACGAACTGGCCATCACCACCAGGAGTCTGGGTCTCTAGACAGCCGTTCAGGTGCTGCTGGCAGATCACTTTGCCAGAGTCACTTGTTATCAATTATTTCTTTCTGCACAGTAAAGGTTGGGAATCAGCTTGACCGTTCATGGGTTTAACAGGAGCTGGGCAACTGAACTTGACCTGTTAAACAGGAATGACAGCCGTATAATAGATGCTTATGCTATTATAGGTTATTGAAGTTTATGCTTCTTGTCTTTATTTTATTTGTCTGTACCTTTGTTAGTAAGTTATTAAGTACGTTTATTTCTTCGTAGGAGCATTTTGGGAAATGGAGCTGAACCCCAAACCATAGCAGCCAAATGTTTCTTTTTCTAGCTGTATGTTTCTGAAAATACTGAATACATTGATGACTAAGTCTTAGGCTAAAATGAGTGTGTATTTCTTTAGTATTACATTGCTAAGCTTTCTTTACCTCCCCTAAAATCGCTTTTAACCCTTTGATTACTGCGTACAGTATTCCTCTGAGCCTCACAGTGGACGCCTAGTGGCTGAGTTGAGGAACTGCAGCTGCATGTCACTGCCAGTGACGGGGGACGTAGAGCAGTAGAGCAGTACTTGAGGAAAAGCCGTCAAAGCCCCTAGAGCAGAGAAGACAGGGGCGTGCATGTGGCATTTCAACCCAGCCCCGGCACCGATCACCCCACCATTGTATGACTGCTCCAGTGCAGCAGGAAGCTGTCTGATAAACGCTTGATTGTGGCCGATCATTAATCATGTCTTCGCGTTTCCCTGCAAAGGCGCTGTCTTGACGTTATGTGGACACCGCCTTTTGTTGGCCTCCCATACCACCATTTAATGAATAATATACTTTTTGTCTGAATGAAGATTGTTTGAGTAAAAAGTTGAAAAAAGTCTAATTTATTTGTGTGTTCAGCATTAACTACTATTATCTGGCTTTATTATTTAAATCTGTTCAATGTCGTGCATGAAAATGGTTAAAACACAAATGATTAGTGGATAAACAAGCATTACTGACTTGAACTGAACTTCAAAGTTATTTTAACCATGGGGCACGTAGAGCGCATAGGTTTAGGAAATGTGCTCTCCTTCAGTTTGAAGACGGGTAGTTCAATAAGAAAAAGACTAAGACATTTAGCCCTGGGATGATCGGTGTCAGTGTGGTGGTGGAGCGGTGTGGTGGGAGCGGTGCGGTAGGAGCGGGGCGGTGGGAGCGGTGCGGTGGGAGCGGTGTGGTGGGAGCGGTGCGGTGGGAGCGGTGTGGTGGGAGTGGTGCGGCAGAAGCGGGGTGGTGGGAGCGGTGTGGTAGGAACGGGGCGGTGCAGTAGGAGCGGTGCGGTGGGAGTGGTGTGGTGGGAGCGGGACGGTGGGAGCGGTGTGGCAGAAGCGGGGTGGTGGGAGTGGTGTGGTGGGAGCGGGACGGTGGGAGCGGTGCAGTAGGAGCGGGGTGGTGGGAGTGGTGCGGCAGAAGCGGGGGTGGTGGGAGTGGTGCGGTGGGAGCGGTGCAGTAGGAGCGGGGCGGTGGGAGCGGTGTGGTGGGAGCGGTGTGGGAGCGGGGCGGTGGGAGCGGTGCAGTAGGAGCGGGGCGGTGGGAGCGGTGTGGTGGGAGTGGTGCGGCAGAAGCGGGGTGGTGGGAGCGGTGTGGTAGGAACGGGGCGGTGCAGTAGGAGCGGTGCGGTGGGAGTGGTGTGGTGGGAGCGGGACGGTGGGAGCGGTGTGGCAGAAGCGGGGTGGTGGGAGTGGTGCAGTAGGAGCGGGGTGGTGGGAGTGGTGCGGCAGAAGCGGGGTGGTGGGAGCGGTGTGGTGGGAGCGGTGTGGGAGCGGGGCGGTGGGAGCGGTGCAGTAGGAGCGGGGCGGTGGGAGCGGTGTGGTGGGAGCGGTGTGGGAGCGGGGCGGTGGGAGCGGTGCAGTAGGAGCGGGGCGGTGGGAGCGGTGTGGTGGGAGCGATGTGGGAGCGGGGCGGTGGGAGCAGTGCAGTAGGAGCGGGGCGGTGGGAGCGGTGTGGTGGGAGTGGTGTGGGAGCGGGGCGGTGGGAGCGGTGCAGTAGGAGCGGGGCGGTGGGAGCGGTGCAGTAGGAGCGGTGCGGTGGGAGCGGTGTGGTGGGAGCGGTGCAGTAGGAGCGGGGCGGTGGGAGTGGTGCAGTAGGTGCGGTGGGAGTGGTGCAGTAGGAGCGGTGCGGTGGGAGTGGTGCGGTAGGAACGGTGCAGTAGGAGTGGGGCGGTGGGAGTGGGGCAGTGGGAGTGGTGCAATAGGACCGGGGTGGTGGGAGTGGTGCAGTAGGAGCGGTGCAGTAGGTGCGGCAGAAGCGGTGCAGTAGGAGCGGTGCGGTGGGAGCGGGGCGGTGGGAGTGGTGCAGTAGGTGCGGTGGGAGCGGTGCAGTAGGTGCGGTGGGAGCGGTGCAGTTGGAGCGGGGCGGTGGGAGCGGGGCGGTGGGAGTGGTGCAGTAGGTGTGGTGGGAGCGGTGCAGTAGGAGCGGTGCGGTGGGAGCGGGGCGGTGGGAGTGGTGCAGTAGGTGCGGTGGGAGCGGTGCAGTAGGTGCGGTGGGAGCGGTGCAGTTGGAGCGGGGCGGTGGGAGCGGGGCGGTGGGAGTGGTGCAGTAGGTGTGGTGGGAGCGGTGCAGTAGGTATGGTGGGAGCGGTGCAGTTGGAGCGGGGCGGTGGAAGTGAGGCGGTGGGAGTAGGGCGATAGGACCGGGGTGGTGGGAGCGGTACGGTGGGAGCGGTGCAGTGGGAGTGGTGCGGTGGGAGTGGTGCGATAGGACCGGGGTGGTGGGAGCGGTGCAGTGGGAGTGGTGCGGTGGGAGTGGTGCGATAGGACTGGGGTGGTGGGAGTGATGCGGTGGGAGCTGTCCCTGTGCCAGACATCTTGGTAAGTGAGGTGAGGGGAAACGCGGCCCAGCCGGAGGAGCATAGTGGGAGCTTTTTATCATTATTTCAGGAGGTAAAATGGTGACACGGGGCTTCATCCACTCTTTATTAGGATTTCCTGAGTCCTGCACAGGATGGTCAGAAGTGTGTCCCTGCATGGCTTGATGTTTGGCTGTGATTGACCGATTTCTGTGTGATCGACAGGCGCCACTTGACCGTAACCAAATGACCCGTGTTTCATCAGGTGTGCGCGTGGCGAACTCAGCGGCATGCAGGCGGGGTCAGCGGTCTCCATGGCAACCTGTCCACCTCCATGGTGAGACCCGCCGTGTGTGAGATGGAGGTTCTGAGCTGGAAGCGCTTCTCTTTCTTTCTTTTAAAGAGTTTCTGTGAAGTTTCTTTGGGACAGGGGCAGAGTGGTGACTCTGAGGCTAGGGATCTGAACCAGAAGTCGGTTGGCTGCTGGTTTGAATCCCGTGAATGCCAGGAGTGATCCTACTCCTTTAGGCCCTTGTGAAAGGCCCTTAACCTGCAATGCTTTGTCCTGGGTAGGATGTTAATGTACATTCAGCCTTCCAAGGAGGTCCTTCAACTTACAGGGAAAATTTGGGGGTTGGTGGCAGGATTGGCACTCTAACCACTGGAAAAAACTCACACTGTTTCATTTGAAGTAGTGTAGTGCTGAGGCATCACTGGCTGCACTTGGGTTCTCATCTCTGATGTGGTTTGTCGTGTGATGGGTGTGACAATGCGCTATAATCAGCGCGCGCTCCTTACCTCTCTTCTCTCCTCTGGAGTCCATGTGAGCGTGAGGTCCTTCTGTTCTTGGTGGTGTGCTGTTTTGCGTAGCTATTTTCCTCGGCATGAGGGTAGTACTTCCCTCGCTCCTGAACTGGTGTACAGCAGAGGTCCGGTCACAGCGGGACAATGTTTTCTTTGTGTCCAAGCAGAGAAATAGGTTCAGTGTCAGAACCGAACGAAAGGTCCTTCTGTCGCAGGACGATGCTTCTCGTCTTCTTTGTCTTGGCAGGACGCTGGAGTTGTGGTTACAGGAAGCAGGTGAGGAGACATCAGGTGTGGGGGGGCGTCCTCATGTGATAGGTCCTGATCCTTCCTGGTCACCCAGCCTGATTGCACTTTGGTGCCCATGGGACACCTAAGTTTCGTGTTCCATGCCCCACGCCCCGCTCCCACTCCGCTGACCTTTTCTCACGTCTGACACGCCGTACCCGTAGTCCAGGTACCGGAGCTCAGGTCGGCCAGAGCTGATGTTTCCCCTGACGGATTGTGTTCGTGGAGGTTCAGTGCAGAGCTGAGTGCTTGGCTCTGCTTAGATGTCGGGATACTATGAGCGGCTTGTGGCTGGGAGGGATGGGGGACGGACCAGAGATTAAATTCACTGCTACAGACTAAATAAGAGAAATGCTGCATATAAGGGGCCTAAGGACTGACACATGAGGTCTGCAGGGGTCTGAGGTATCATAGAGCATCTGTAGATTTTCACGATTTGACCCTTGATCTTTGGCGCCCCCTTTGTCCAGGCATGCGGCTCAGAGTTACTCTGTCCGAGGAAAGCTGACAGGATGAGGTACTATCTGAGTTTGTATTTACAGGTCGCCACAAGCAACCTGTGGCCTCCCATGACTAATTCCCTGCTTGAATAATCAAGGATGCAGGTTGTTGATGACACCCTTGCAGAAGGGTGCTGCCGACGGCTGGGCGGAGTCGCAGAGACCCACACGTGCCCCAGGTCCGCACATACAGGGGAAGCCCTTGATGACTCTCGTAACCCGAGCGTGGAGGGTGGGGGGCACTTCTGTCCAGCATGCTCTTTGGAAAGTCAGCCCAACTTGTGGATTCCATCCAACAAGTAATTTGATCCTGCGCAGGCCCGGGGTCAGTGCTGCCCCGGTCCGATGCTAAACAAGCCTCCCTAAGGATTATGGGATTCCTGCAAGAAGGATGGGGCCCTCGCCGCCGCACACGGACTACGAAATACGTCCTTTTATTGTTGCAAAGATGGCAGGCTTCGGCGCAGTGATTAACTAGACCTGTGGCCCCCTGGGGGTCTAAACCTCGCCAAAGCAGGGGCGAACGGGAGGGGGTCGTTTGGGGGTGGGGGATCGCTGGCGTGCCGTCAAGCCTCACAGTGGGTTTCTGCCTAATTGTATTCCATGCTAAAGGAGTATTAATTGAGGCGCTGGAGTGTGATGCCTCCCGTCTCGTGTCTGCGCCCCCAGAGCTTTGCTGAAAACACCATGAACGAGCTGCTCGGCTGGTACGGCTACGACAAGGTGGAGCTCCGCGACTCGGACGACCTCGACATCCGCAGCTACCCAGACGGGGAGGCCCGGCAGCACATCTCTGTCCTGAAAGGTACCGACCCGACGGGGGACGGGGGGGGCAGGGATGAGGCCGCCAGCTTCCTGCTGTTTGTATATTAATATATATCATAAAGCAGCGGACAGATCACAGCGTTTGCTGCTGCTCGCCAGAGTCTCCCTGAGCGCCGCGATTCCACAGGAAACAATTGGACTCTAATGAAGTGGCTAATTTATCGCAAGCTGTGGGAGAATGGCTGCTTTTTTGTTAGTAAATGACAGTATCAGCAGTGCATCCTGTGGCACTCATGTGTTCAGTGTGTGCATGTAGGGTCCGCTTTGTAAGGGGGTGGAGTTCTGCTGGACGTGCGGCCCAACCCGCGTGGTGATGTCAGTCGCACCTCGGAGCTGGTCTGACACTACCTGGAGATGGAGCCTGACTCCACCTTGCATGGCCTTGCTATCAAACACCGACACTATGACATTTAGCCCCACCCATATTGCCTTATATGGGGAGAGTAAAACTACCACTTTGCAGACCACAACCGTGTAGACTAGACTCAGGCCAGGGTGAGAAATGCATGCTGGGATCCAAACGTACATCATCATGTAACTGTCAGCTCCTTAATTATTTTTCCTTGTGTTCAGCACCAGAAAACTGAAGTTTCTGAACAAAAACAATTTAGTACTGCTTATTTCAGGCTGACTAACCTGAAATTTTGCTCATTTTTGCATAGATGAGTTGCTGGATTTTAATTTTTTTTCCAATCAGCTCTACTCAGATGTGTAAAATTAAAGACTGAAATCCTCCCCCAAAAACCGGGAGCCGGAGCATTAATCAGCTGCCAGTTTGAGTGTGAGATGTTTGGAAATGTCATCTTCCCGTCAGGGTGGTGACTTGGGGACCCACTGTGTCCTGCTGGGGCCCATTGGCCCTTGGCGGCCATTATTTTCTCCTCGTTAGAGAGACACGTTAAGAAAAGGACTGTGGCCATGGTTACCAAATCTCACAAGATGGAGAAGAAAGTAACGTGGCAGCAGAATGTGATTAGGGTGCTGGTGGTGTGGCTGTGGTCGGGGTTTGATGGACACTGGTCCCTCAGTCACCACGGAGATCAGCGGTCAAAGGGCACCTCTATCATTCATCTGTTAGTGTCGATTGAGCAGCCTGTCAGGCAATCTGCATGCCTGAAAGTACATGAAAGGAAACATTCTCAGTAAAATGCAATGAATGAAAGCTCAGATGGGTGGGGCCAGGAGCATGCTGTCACTAGAGGGATGTCGGTGAGTTGCTCCGCCCACGTTTGGCCTTCTGGCTTGCTGGTGTGCGATGACATTTCAGACGACCTGCAGGCTGCAGGCGTCGCATTCAGAGCCTGCTTGCATTCACAGCTTCTTCATTGTTGTGGTTTTTACAGTCAGTTGTAACTAATTCATTCATCTCACATGTGCGAAACGCACACTCAGGCCGTCTGGGTTTCTGGGAGACGCCGCATTTTTAAACAGCTTCATCGCTGCAGATCGATGACGTGGCTCTGTAGCGGTGGGGCTTTCCTGTGGGCCTTGTTCCTCTGGCTGAGCCTGCAGAGTGAGTGATCATACCCACAATCCCCTGGGGTCTCAGGCAGACGCAGTGCCACAGCGGTGGCCAAGAAGACGCAGTGTTGGCATGAAATGTTTGTTTATGTAAGGTTTATCTCTGTCGACAGCACGGCAGTCAGAGAACTTAACGGCCTTAAGTTGGATCCCAAGAGAGTCCTGCTGCTGTACCTTTGGGTATTTCGGTGCTGTAATTCGCTCTGAAAGTTCTGCTTTTACCACAGACTTGAGTGGCTCATCAATTGTCAATTTCTTGCAGAAAACTCTTTGCCAAAAGCCAAGACGCGGGACGAGAGTGCGGGCTCCCCAACGAACTCCAGTGGCTCCCATCCCACAGCAGCGTCACGCAACGGGATGGAGACGTCTGCTGGGGCTTCCTCTTCCTCCGTCAGTGCTAAGGAGCACGGCAACATTCCCATTATCGTCCCTCTCATCCCTCCCCCGCTCATCAAGCCACCAGCAGGTGAGACTCCTTGCAACCTTAACCTCCACCCTGCCATAACCATAACCATAAGTAACCAGGCAAAGTACAAGAGTTTCTGCATTTTTAGTTTTTTCATAGCAGTCACTGATTTTTATAAAATAGTTTTCCCTAAACACAGGAATGAAAGGGATAAAAAAATATTTATCACGTTATGGGGACATTGTGTCCCCGTAAGGATAGGTATACCCGCTCACACACACACACACACACACACACACACACACACCCTGCCCACATATCTGAACCCCTCACACACATACCTGGGCATCTCCTCCCACATGCCCAACAGCCACCAAATAGGCTGATTTAGGCACCAGGCAGCCATGGCCATGGGCTGGGTATGGAGGAAAGTGAGCAGCGAATGTGTGCGTGTGTGTGGGGGGGGGGAGCTGGCATCACCTGAGTCCAGGCCTTTGCTTGGCTGTGGTGTCTCGCTGCAGAGTACTTGGTGGGGGGGGGTAGGGGGAACAGATGGTACCCTGCTGTAGTAGCCAGCTTCCCCCCAAATCCAGCACCTCTGAATTATTCATCCCGTCGTTCCGAGGCGAGAAGCGGGGGCACAGGTCCGACTCGGATTTCGGATTTACCAGGCGCGCCCCTCCCCTGCAGCCTTCTCACAGAGGGCCTTTTGAGAGCCATACGGCGGCCGGGCGTCCAGGCGGCGGAGCCTTTGCCGGACCGTGGCCGGAGCAGAGGGATTCCTCCTCTTGGCGTGGCTCCGTGCCTGGCGGGGGGCACGGCCACCTGAGCCTCACAGCACAAAGAGCCGTGGAGCTGGGGGGGGCCGGCGCAACACTGAACTCTGCTCAGCCTAGGAGGGCATTTAAAGGGGTCACCTGCCACCGGCACCCCCTAATGGCGGCAGCTGGTCTTGGCTAGAATGCTCCGGTCCCCAGACTGAGACGTGAAGAAAACTGGCCATGCATACGGATGTTGTGTTGTCATGTGTGTATGTGTGTCTGTGCATGTGTGTGGGTGTGTGTCTGTGGGTGTGTGTGTGTCTGTGTGTGTGTGGGTGTGTGTCTGTGGGTGTGTCTGTGTGTGTGTGTATGTGTGCGTGTGTGTGTGTCTGTATGTGGGAGGGATACTCCTGTGGCCACTGCCTAGCTATCTGACACTCTGGGGAAATATTCACCTTAATTACAAATGACTCTTTAAAAGGGAATCGGCTGAGGAGCCGTTCTAGCTGACAGGGAGGATGGAGGAAAGGAGAGTCGCTGGCATGGAGGATGGGGTTGGGGGGGGGCTGCTGAGGGATTCAGGATGTGGAGCCGTGGAGTTGTGGGGCCGAGTCAGGGCGGGTCGCTCACCCTCACTTGTGCAAGCACACATGCATGCATGCATGCATGCATGCACAGACACACAAACACACGCATGCACACACATGCATACAGATGTGCACATACATATGTACATACATACACATTTGTAATGTATGTTATGTGCAGACGCATCTCTGTCACTTTACACAAACTCTGTCAGACCCCTTTTTTCCTCGACACGTGTAAGTCGCAGACACTCTGGCTAGCAGCACTTTCGCTGTCTCCCCAACCACAACTGAAACTCCCTGCAGCGACATCCACGCCCCCAGTCCACGGCCCCCCCACGCTGCCCTGAGGGCTGAGCTGTCAGCTGTCGTCAGGGGAGTCATCAGCTGTCACTTCTCTCTTGGCTCAGAGTCGGCAGACTGATGCAGTTACATGTTGTGACAGGGATTGGGGGGGGCGCCATTCCTGTGCCGTGGGCACCCCTGGCCCCACCCTAGTTCCTACTCGGCTGTCCTGCTGCGACCGCGGTCCTGGTTCCCCCGGCTAACCAGAGAGCCCGGTGTAGCACACTCAGGTTTATGGTAAAACCTCCATTCTGAGCACGCTCCGTTAAACACCCCCCCAGCCCCTTCGGCCTGCCTCTCACTGCCCCCCCATCTCGCTGTCAGCACTTAGACACACCCCATCCTCTGATTTGAGGCCCACTGACCTCTCCCGCCCAGTGGGATTATTGCCATGGCTGAGAATGTCACCTTTCTAGGTGGGGGCCGTTGACGGTCAGCTTCATACCCCCCGATACCCCCCAAAGACTAGCTGGGCTCTTGCGTCACGTATGGCTTGGGGATGACATGCTCAGGGTGGGGTAATCCAGGTGGAATCCCGACACTTCATGATATGTGACACACTGCACAGTCCTTATCCTAACTTCTGCTAATGTTAATAATAATTTTTAAGTAAAATTACTATTATTATTATTGTTAATGCTATTATTAGTATTATTATTAGTTAGACTGTAGTGGCTGCAGTGGGCCATGTTAACACTCGAAATTGCAAGAAGTGAAATCCTTGAATGATAGCAGCTGTAAATAAAGGCAGGATGCAGGAGCAGTGGCCCTGAATCTCGCTCTCTGCCCCCTCCTCCTCCCAGAGGAGGACATGTCCAGTGTACAGATCATGTGCGCCTGGTGTCAGAAGGTGGGCGTCAAGCGATACTCCCTCAGCATGGGCAGCGAGCTCAAGAGCTTCTGCAGCGAGAAGTGCTTCGCCGCCTGCCGCCGGGCCTACTTCAAGCGCAACAAGGTAAAGGGCCTGTTCCTCTCAGCCAATCGTGTGTATGCAGGGCGGACCGTGTGACCACACTGCTGACATCACTTCCTCTTTAATCCTGCATGTATTTGTACTGAGGCTGCTTTTACCCAGAAAGTGCGAAACACTGCGTGACTGAGTACGGTGCTCCCCCCCCCCCCCCCCCCCCCCGAACGCTTGAAAGTCCAGTTCTTTAGCTGAGGAAAAAAACTCACAGCTGAGGCCAAAGCCAAAGTTTCCAGAACTTGTTTTTAGCTTTTTACTTATGTGTAGAGGCAGCTGTGAAAATGCGGCAGTGAGCTGCTGCTGCCGCCACTGGATCGTGTGGTGGGAGGTGGAATATGAGGATGTAAAGTATACTTTCTGCTTTCTCTGCCGTCTCGAAGCTGGGATATCTAAGGAGTCCCACTGTAAGTATGGCATATCTTCATTTCATCTTCATCACTGCTTATCACTATGGCCCATAGCGCTCTGTGACGATGCCTGACCAAGACTCACATGACATGCCCACTACTGTGTTTTACAACCCCTAGCTGGAGCTTGCGGTCACGTCCGCCAGCGCTGCCCCTCATCTGCTGGAGCAGAGCCCCCCCCCCCCCCCAACATTGTGCACAGGATGACATTGTCATAAAATACATGACAATTTCATTTTAAATGACTTTTAAAAGACTACACGAGCATTTAAGCAGCATCTATCAGTTTACGAGCCTCCCCGGTTGTCAATGTCTTCAGATACATGCAGCCGGTGAGGCTGGAATTCATCTTGGCCTGATGTGTCTCTAATTATCTGGGCCTGCAATATTAGTACCTCAGTCAGGAACAGGAGTTTGACAAAGAATGGATACAGTGGGATTTTCTAGTGTAATCCAATATGTCAGAGCCTAGGTTCCTGCCTGACACTCAGAAGACATTCCTCCTCTCTCCCCCGCTCAGTTATGTGTGCGTTGGTATGGCGGTGTGTTATGTTACTGTCTTAACAGTAAAAGTAAAAATGAGACTTGTGACGTTGCTGTCGCTGAAGCTTTTGATTATTGATTTCTTTTTCAGATGGATTATACGAATGAATAGCTGTAGTTTGATTTTCCATTTGTTCCTCTAGTTGTCCACAGATGTATCTAGGCACTTAGAACCTGCTCATGCAGTAAATAATGGTCCAAATAGGAGTGGTTTGTGTCTGTGTGCATGCCTGTATCTGATAAGCGTTAGGCAGACTTGCTGTCCATCTTGCTACAAGCCCAGAGATCTTCAGCTCATAGCCAGCACTGAGCTCTGTATGACTATCTGACTCGCAGTGACTCTCCAGGGTTCCCTGCGCTGGGGCCTCAGGGCTGGGGGGGTGCCATGCTTTCTGCTCTCATGCGATGTGCTGTCAGACAGGAGTTGCTGTCTAGCAGCTCGTTAGCACGTCTGGCAGTCACTGTCAGAGCGTGGTTGGCGTCCTGTCCCGTCTGGCTCGGTCTGTGGCTCATGCCCTCTTGGATCCCGCCTGACCTACACCCTTATCTTTCAAGCCCGGCTCTTCCTTAAACTTCCTATTTTCACAATTTCTGTGACCTTTGTGCATCCCCAGACCTGTTTCTGCCTGCCGTTAATGTATATTCTCAGGGGGGGGCAGGGGAGGTGTTTCGAGGCTACGCTGACAGACGTCGCTCCTCAGAATGACAACAACTGCAGGCAATGTTCCTCTTTTAGCTCAGGAAATATTCCCTGCGGCCTCCCCGCCCCCCAGCACAAACACAGGATCGTGTGTCACAGAGGCCATTCAGCCTGAAGGTGTTCCTTGCAGAGGCAGACAGCGCTCAGGCTCACCACCCCCCACTGCCCCCCTGCAGCTTCTCTGCTCCCTACACGCCTGCCCCCCCCCCCCACCCTTTTCTTTGGGGAATCCATGAGGGAGGAAAATTGATCGGATCAATGGAAATGAGATCCGGAGGGAGTGACCCACAGCAAACTCCCGTGGTCACCTGGGGTGCCATCACTCGCTGTTGGGTGTGTGTGTAAGGAGGAGCCTTAAGTGTGTCCCTGCTTTTGATTTCTGTCCTGCCGAACGCCAGTGTCGTGCTCAGCAGCGTTAAGCTCGTCCCCACTGGCTTCAGTGCCCATCCTGCTGCACACAAGTGTCGTGCTCAGCAGCGTTAAGCTCGTCCCCGCTGGCTGCAGTGCCCATCCTGCTGCACACCAGTGTCATGCTCAGAAGTGTTAAGCTCGTCCCCGCTGGCTGCAGTGCCCATCCTGCTGCACACCAGTGTCATGCTCAGAAGTGTTAAGCTCGTCCCCGCTGGCTTCAGTGCCCATCCTGCTGCACACCAGTGTCATGCTCAGAAGTGTTAAGCTCGTCCCCGCTGGCTTCAGTGCCCATCCTGCTGCACACCAGTGTCCTGCTCAGCAGCGTTAAGCTCGTCCCCGCTGGCTTCAGTGTCCGTCCTGCCAAACGCCATTGTCATGCTCAGAAGCGTTAAGCTCGTCCCCGCTGGCTTCAGTGCCTGTCCTGCCACACACCGCCGTCATGCGCAGGAGTGTTAAGCTCGTCCCTGCTGGCGTCTCTGCCTGTCCTGCTGCTCGCTGGCGTCATGCGCAGGAACATTAAGCATCTCCATGCTGGCATGTCTGCCCATTCTGCCGCATGTCACGTAAATGACGTGAAGCCTTGTGGCTACATAGATGTGCATTAATGTCCCGCTGGTGAGCCCCCTGCCCCCGGCTACATCAGCCCATAGCATTGGGAAAACCACATTTCACCTGCTGCTAGAGGTGTTGTGGAGCCTCGCTGAAAAGTGCAGGGCGGGGTAGGGGCCACAGACGCTACCCCAGGCTGCTCCAGCATGCTAATGCGCCCCCCCCCCCCCAGCCTGAAACAATGACCGCCCTCTGGCACCTGTCACTCGCGTGTGGCCGATGCTGTCCCCCAGAGCGCATTCAGGCACCTGTCACCTGCACTGTGTTTCACCTGCTGCTAGGCCAAGGGGATGGGGGAGGGGGGGTGAGGATATGGGGCCTAATGAGGCCGTCATTAAAAATCACAGGCGTGAGCGACAGGCTATTTTATGTCCCCCCCCAACTGATGCGACAGTCAGCTGATGAAATGTAGGAATGGCAGTCAGTGACAGACACTGTTCAGTGACAATGCTTCAGCACCAGCTACAGTCAGCTGTACCTGTACCTGTGACATCACAACTGCTGGTGTTCCAGGCACAGTGGCATTCTGGGTAGCTCAGGGTATGGAGAGGGGAGCCTGGCCCCTCAGCCTGGTGCTGTCCCTCTTAGAGCAGCCTCCTAAGAGCCTCGTTCAGCACTGTGGTGGAATCCTACCCATCGGGGGGCGGGGGGGCTTGTCTGTCTTTTGCTGTGGACCACAAAGTCGGCCACAACAAAGCCTCGAGTTTTTCCAGCAGCGGGGGTGAGGCGTCGCTCTTGGCCTGCCTGCGCTTGTCTGGCTGGCTTGGGGGGGGGGGGGGGGGGGGGTGGGTTTCGGGCTTGGTTTCGGGTTTTCCGCAAGAACCTGCAACTGCCTCGTTTGCACAACTCAACCTGGCTCTGCGGGGAGATGGTGGGGGGGGCGTCTCAGGCAAAGCCCTGTCCCGTGTGAGGAATTTCCACTGTGCTGACTCCCCCAAGATGTCTCTGTCACTGTCCGTAGGCTGGGGGGGAGCAGAGTGCGGCAGAATTGAATCAAAGTTTCTTTTTGATTAACAATGTCTGCGTTTCCCACCTCAAACAACATCTACATAACTGTAATCACATACATACATACATAGACAAACATACAACACAGACACACGCACACCTACATACATACATAGGTAAATATGTACAAACACACACTCACACACCAAGCACACACACTCACGTATACCAAACACGCACTCGCTCACACAAACACACACTCACACACCAAGCACACACACTCACGTATACCAAACCACGCACATACCAAACACACACACACATACAGAGTGGAGTGAGGGGGGGTGTGCAACAGAGGATGCTTCTAGCTGCCCTCCACCAGCTCTGGGGGAACAGCCATATGGAGTAGGAATGAGAAATTTCAAAAGCATCAAAAGAGTCGGAGAGAGGAGAAGGGAGAGTGGGAGTGCGGGGGGATGGGGGCGGAGCCATGGCCAGCGTGGGCCCAGTGTCAGTTAGCTGGGGGGATGGGGCGGAGCCATGGCCAGCGTGGGCCCAGTGTCAGTTAGCTGGAGGGGATGAGGGCGGAGCCATGGCCAGCGCTGGGCCCAGTGTCAGTTAGCTGGGGGGATGGGGGCGGAGCCATGGCCAGCGCGAGTCCAGTGTCAGTTAGCTGACTGACAGGTCGGTGCCCTTGCCAAGGTATGGCCCTTATGGTCCATATCCCAGCACCTGCATAGACACTGGGCCATCTTGGCGCTAAACTGCCACCCTCCATGGTCTGTCCTGTTGCTATGGATACCACAGACATTACTGGCAACCACTGAAACCCCAAAAGGGATGAGCCTCCAGATTATCACCAGGGCTTTACTGGGAACCAGCATCCCATCCCCATCATCACCAAAGCTTTACTGGGAACCAGTATTCCATCTCCATTACCACCAGGGCTTTACTGGGAACCAGCATCCCATCCCCATAAACACCAGGGCTTTTCTGGGTACCAGTAGCCCATCTCCATCAACACCAAGGCTTTACTGATAACCAGTACCCCATCTCCATTACCACCAGGGCTTTACTGGGAACCAGCATCCCATCCCCTTTTAACACCAGGGCTTTACTGGGCACCAGCATCCCATCCCTGTTATCACCAGGGCTTTACTGGACACTAAATGTCCTCACAATGTGATAAAAACATGTTATTTCGACATTTTTAAGGTTAGGGCTAGGTAGAGGTTAAGGTCGTCATTGTTGAGATTAGGGTTTTGCCCATAGAAATGAATGGACTGCCCCCACAAAGATATGAATACAAACGTGTGTGTGTGTGTTTTGGATTGGTCAGTTTTAACGCTGGGGCAGCATGTCTAGACTGCGAACCAGGTGGGAGCTAGAGAATGACAATGTGTGAGACTATGTGTTTGTCTGTTAGTGTGAGTCTGTGTGTGTCCTGTCTGTGTGAGTCTGTGTGTCTGCGTCGGTGTGAGTCTGTGTGTGTCTGTGTCGGTGTAAGTCTGTATGTCTGTCTGTGTCGGTGTGAGTCTGTGTGTGTCTGTGTCGTGTGAGTCTGTGTGTCTGTCTGTGTCGGTGTGAGTCTGTGTCTGTCTGTGTCGGTGTGAGTCTGTGTGTCTGTCTGTGTGAGTCTGTGTGTGTCTGTGTCGGTGTGAGTCTGTGTGTCTGTGTCGGTGTGAGTCTGTCTGTGTCGGTGTGAGTCTGTGTGCGTCGGTGTGAGTCTGTGTCGATGTGAGTCTGTGTGTCTGTCTGTGTCAGTGTGTGTCTGTGTCGGTGTGTGTCTGTGTGAGTCTGTGTGTGTCTGTGTCGGTGTGAGTCTGTGTGTCTGTGTCGGTGTGAGTCGTGTCGATGTGAGTCTGTGTGTCTGTCTGTGTCAGTGTGAGTCTGTGTCTGTCTGTGTCGGTGTGAGTCTGTGTGTCTGTCTGTGTCTGTGTGAGTCTGTGTGTGTCTGTCGGTGTGTGTCTGTGTCGGTGTGAGCCTGTGTGTCTGCGTCGGTGTGAGTCTGTGTGTGTCTGTGTCGGTGTGAGTGTGTGTCTGTCTGTGTCGGTGTGAGTCTGTGTGTGTCTGTCGGTGTGAGTCTGTGTCTGTCTGTGTCGGTGTGAGTCTGTGTGTCTGTCTGTGTCTGTGTGAGTCTGTGTGTGTCTGTCGGTGTGTGTCTGTGTCGGTGTGAGCCTGTGTGTCTGCGTCGGTGTGAGTCTGTGTGTGTCTGTGTCGGTGTGAGTGTGTGTCTGTCTGTGTCGGTGTGAGTCTGTGTGTGTCTGTATCGGTGTGAGTCTGTGTCTGTCTGTGTCGGTGTGAGTCTGTGTGTGAGGGGCTGCAGCCATGCCACATCTGGATTGAAGTTGCATTAGCACTTCAAAGGGCCTGCCTCTGCCTCCTGTCTCCTACCTCCTGTCTCCTACCTCCTGTCTCCTACCTCCTGTCTCCTACCTCCTGTCTCCTATCTCGATTTGTGTGACAGCGTGCTGGACGTCTGCTCCTCCTGGGAAGTGTGACAATTTCCACTTTGTTCATGACTTCCTAAAACAGAAGTGCCACTTGTTTTTCCTGCACTGCTTTGAAAAGCATCTATTTTGTCCTTCCATTTTGGAAGCAGAGAGCCCTCTTTTCCCCCCTCCCTGTCTATCTCTCCCTCTTTTCCCCCCTCCCTGTCTATCTCTCCCTCTTTTCCCCCCTCCCTGTCTATCTCTCCCTCTTTTCCCCCCTCCTGTCTGTCCCTCTCCTTCCCCCTCCCTGTCTGTCACTCACTCTTCTTCCCGCTTCCTGTCTATCTCTCCCTCTTTTCCCCCCTCCCTGTCTATCTCTCCCTCTTTCCCCCCTCCCTGTCTATCTCTCCCTCTTTTCCCCCTCCCTGTCTATCTCTCCCTCTTTTCCCCCCTCCCTGTCTATCTCTCCCTCTTCTTCCCCCCTCCCTGTCTGTCTGTCCCGCTCCTTCCCACTCCCAGTGTGTCTCTGCCTCTTCTTTCTTCTCCCTGTCCATATCTCCCTCTCCTTCCCCCTCCCCATCTGTCTCTCCCTCTCATCCTCCCTCCCTGTCTCTCCCTCCTCCTTCCCCCATCCGTCTCTCCCTCCTCCTTCCCCCATCTGTCACTCCCTCTCCTTCCCCATCCCAGTCTGTCACTCACTCTTCTTCCCGCTTCCTGTCTGTCTCTCCATCTCCTTCCCTATCTATCACTCCCTCTCCTTCCTCCATCCCTGTCTGTCTTTCCCTCTCCTCCACTTCACCTCTGTTTTTCCCCTCCTTCCCCCTCCCTATCAGTCTTTCCCTCTCCTTTCCTCCTTTATTACCCCCCCCCCCCCCCCCCCCCACACGTCTGCCATGTTTGTTGTTCGGTGTCTCCAAATGGTCTCCTTCCAGCAGGCAGCATATGGTCCCCAACTTCGCTCCTCATTTATTCCCTGTAATGAAATTCCGCTTCGCTCCAGTTGCCCTCCCCAGGGGCCGTTCCGCCCAGTCTGCATGCGCAGGGCCTTTTTCTCACCCTGGCTGCCGGCCAGCTCAGCTTCGGATTCATCCCTGGTCTTAAAGGCCTTGTCCGAGCCATAAAGACCATGTTCTGAGCCGTAGGTGCTGCATCCGAACCGTAAGGGCCACATCCAGAGTTGTAAGGGTCACGTCCTAAACCGTAAGAGTCAGATCTGAGTTGTAGGTGCCACATCTGAGCCATAGCTGCTGCGTCCTGAGCTGTAGGGGCCAGGTCCCTGCCTTAAGGGCCACATCCCAAGCTGTAGGTGCTGCGTCCCAGCCTTAAGGGCCACATCCCGAGCTGTAGGTGCTGCGTCCTAGCCTTAAGGGCCACATCCCAAGCTGTAGGTGCTGCGTCCCAGCCTTAAGGGCCACATCTTGAGCTGTAGGTGCTGCGTCCCATCCTTAAGGGCCACATCCCGAGTTGTAGGTGCTGTGTCCCAGTCTTAAGGGCCACATCCCGAGCTGTAGGTGCTGCGTCCCAGCCTTAAGGGCCACATCCCGAGCTGTAGGTGCTGCTTAAGGGCCACATCCCGAGCTGGAGGGGCTGCGTTTTGGAAATGAGACACCATCTCTGCATTCCTGTCCCTAGACCTGAAACTGCCCACAGCTGGATCATGACCCCCAAGCAAACATTACCGTCAGATTGGCTATAATCTGAGAGAGCAGACTCTGGGAAACGGGACCAGACACTGACACAGCTCCTTCATACACGTGCACATACACACATGTGCTATCAAGAAAGAGGAGGGGAAGAGAAGGGAGGAGATGGGACAGTAGGATAAAGGAGAAGAAGGGAAGAGGATGGAGAATGGAGGGGATGGGAAGGAGGAGAAGGGAGTCAACGGGAGAGGAGGATAAGGGAGGAGAAGGAGAGGAGGAGAGGGATGAATAGAAGGGAGGAGAGGGGAAAAGTAGAAGAGAGGAAGGAAGAGGAAGTCAAGGGAGGAGGGGAGAGGAGAAAGAACAAAGGGGAGAAGGGGATTAGAGAGGAGAGGGGGCAGGGGGAGAAGGAGGAGGTGGATACTGAGATGGGAAGAGAGGAGAGGAAAAAGGGTGGAGGAGCTAGCAGGAGGGGAGGGACTAGTGGGAACAGTGTATCTAATTAATCCTGAGAAGTTGTTCTGCTGTGAGAGGTGCATGCTGGGAAACAGATGAGAATCTTCTTTTTCACACTGCACAGCGCAACATGTGACTGCTCTTCGGCGTTCGCCCGCCCCTGCCTTCTGAGGCACCCCCCCGGCTGTCCCTGTACTCTGCCTCCGCTTTCCTGGAGGCCCCTCCGGGCAAAATAGGGGCGATGCCCTGAAAATGTCACGGCTCGGCTGACGGGACCCAGCAGCCCCCCTCCCACCCCAGACACACGCATCTCATGCTCGACAATTTACTGAGCACAGGGGGGCAGGGACCCAGGGAGCCAGTTTGCTGTGAGAAAGTGGGTGGGGGTGCTGTCTGTCCCTGCACAGAGCAGTGCTACTGCCCTACAAGGCGGCACTGTTGATTATTTTTTTGCTACCAGCAATCAGAATGGAAACAGTGCTGGGGGGGCACTGCAGGTCACATTTTAGAGCAAGTCTGGGGGCTGTTCGCAGGCAAACAATTTCCACATAACCTCACTCTGTGATCGGTTGAACCCCACAATCAGCTTCTTGTTCCAGACTGTAGTAGTTTATTTTATTTTTTTTGGGAGGGGGGAGCTGAAATGAGGTAGCCAGGTGTTGTACACTTAGGTAAACGGTTGTGTGACATAGCTGCTGGTTAACATGCAGGAGCCTCCTTCCTCTTTGTAGGGGGTGAATGTGGGTGGGTAGCTGTGAAGGTGACAGGTGGGCGGGCTGTGGAGTTCCCTATCCTAATAGCCCTCTGCTACCTACTCTCACTCGGCAGGCTTTCTCTTACTCAGCCTTTGCTTTAATCAGCTCGCTGTATTCCTTGTTATCCCAGAATGCACTGCACCCCCCACCCCATGCCTCGACGCGCTCTGCCGTCTCTCGTCTGCTACGGCTTGGCTCTGCGCCTTTGGATCGCGCCCATGAATGTGTGGCCGCCGCCAGTGGGCCGTGCCAGCATATCGCTGTGCTACCAGGAAGCTGTGTGTGTTTGGACCAGGTCCCTACATAGTTAAAAGGCGAGGGGGTGCGCTGTGTGTCCCCAGCAGGGACAGGAGGGTGTGCTGTGCGTCCCCAGGGACGGAGCAAGTTTGGGGGTGGGGGGGCACCTGAGCAGGTGAAATATGCAGATGGAGGAGCACTCAGCCAGGTGGTGTCATTCTGCCCACACCATGCATGTGCAGAGACAATAGGCTTGGAGCTGCGCTGTGTGGCCGGGGCCTTTTGCCGGCCCGCCCCTCGAAGCCCCTGCCCATCCGTGCCGATGGGGGCTTTTCTGGCTCTTCCTCGTATCAGCGGCGCACGCCGGTGCCTCATTAGCGCTCGGCAGCAATAGGCTGGATGGAGGCCAGGGGCCTAGGGGCCCTAATGCGGCCCCAAATCGAGCCTGAATAATGACGGGGGGATTAAGGGAGGCTGAGAGAGGGAGAGATTAGGAGAGAGAGAGAGCGATTAGATGGGGGGAGGGGGGTGCAGAGCTGACTGAGCCGTGAAGTGCTCCGGCTCAGTTCAGAGCAGAAGCATGGTTCCTGGATGCAGGGCGTTTTCTTCACATGGAAACGCTGATGCTGACGCACACTGCTCCCCTCCTCTCCTCTCCCCTCTGCTCCCCTTTGCCCTCTGTCTCTTACTCCTCCTCCCATTCTCTCCCTTTCTGTCATTCCTGCCCATCCTTCGCCAGTATGTTACGTAGCATTTGAACTAATTGTGAATAGAGGGTGTAAGCAAGGGGAGTGTGTCACTGCGGGGGTGTGTGAGTGGGCACTGCCGTATACGGAGTTTGACAGTGTTACTGGAGTGAGACAGGAGCATGATCTGTAGTGTGATCGGGGCGTGTCTGGACCAGGTCTGGAGCGTGTCCTAAGCATGTCTGTAGTGTGATCAGGGCGTGTCTGGACCAGGTCTGGAGCGTGTCCTAAGCATGTCTGTAGTGTGATCGGGGCGTGTCTGGACCAGGTCTGGCGCGTGTCCTAAGCATGTCTGTAGTGTGATCGGGGCGTGTCTGGACCAGGTCTGGAGCGTGTCCTAAGCATGTCTGAAGCGTGATCGGGGCGTGTCTGGACCAGGTCTGGAGCGTGTCCTAAGCATGTCTGTAGTGTGATCGGGGCGTGTCTGGACCAGGTCTGGAGCGTGTCCTAAGCATGTCTGTAGTGTGATCGGGGCGTGTCTGGACCAGGTCTGGCGCGTGTCCTAAGCATGTCTGTAGTGTGATCGGGGCGTGTCTGAACCAGGTCTGGAGCGTGTCCTAAGCATGTCTGAAGCGTGATCGGGACGTGTCTGGACCAGGTCTGGAGCGTGTCCTAAGCATGTCTGAAGCGTGATCGGGGCGTGTCTGGACCAGGTCTGGCGCGTGTCCTAAGCATGTCTGAAGCGTGATCGGGGCGTGTCTGGACCAGGTCTGGCGCGTGTCCTAAGCATGTCTGAAGCGTGATCGGGGCGTGTCCTCGGTGTGACTGGAGCAGACTGCCATAGGTGTGAGTGTCAAAGCAACCCCACTATGATGCACCACCTCCTCTTGGGGGACAGCAACCCCCCCTTGACTAGATTTGCTTGCTAGATTCCCGACCTTGACTCTGCGTTCAGACCTGTCCAAGGGTTAGTAACTGAAGTGAGCTTAGCACTCGATGAAAAGTATCTGGGTCTGTCCCTGGCAGAACCTGCATTTCCCTGCCTGCGATCACTGACGACGTGGTTCTGTCTCAGGTAGGTTGTCTTCTCCTGGGGTCCCTCTGTGTGGAGGAGAGCCCTGGGAGATCAATCTGAGTTTTGCTTGGGGGGATGGAGAGACTTTACTACTCCTAGGCCCCTGCCTGGGGGTGATAGACCAAGCAGGTTCTGAGTGGTGGAAGAATACCAGTGGCAGGAAGTGATGTCACCCACTGCCCACTTATAACACAAACCCCAGCAGCATGTGTTCCTTGGCACCATCTAAACAGTCCCTGCATGATCTGCATGTTCCACCTGACAGAAAGGGCGCTTGAGCCAATCACAGCACAGGTGCCCGCCAGCCCGCCCACCAACACCCACCTGGGCGTGCCTTTCTGTTGCCATGTGAACCCTCTTACAACCTGTGATCATGGATGTTCAATGTCTCACTCTGTCATTGTTCTTTTTTTCGCCTGCCACGTGACATCCCTCTTTCGTTTGCTTTGTTTTTTGCCTTTCATTTGCTGCTCAGCTCTTTATTTTGTCAGTCCGTAAGAGGCCGTTATTTCTCCCCTTTAGGCGAGAGACGAAGACTGCCACGGTGAGAGTTTACCACAGCACAGCTATGCTAAGGAAACGCCCAGGCTTGTCTTCAAGATAAACAGCGATGTTCTTGTAAGGACGACACCCCCACCCCGCAGATAGCACTCGAGTGTAATGGCTAATGGTTAAAGGTGCAGCTTCACTGCCTCTTCTCACGCCATAATCACACATTTCCTGTGTTTTTATTTAATGTTTACGCCTTTGTTTCCATCCTGTGAGTTTATCTGGCCGCAAACATTTTTCATTTGTGTTTGTGTCACATTTCATTCTGCGTTCTGTTATGATGCAGGTGTGTGTTTGCGGTCCCTGTGTACGGTTCTGTAGGTGCAGGCCATTCCCGCGAGCACCAGGGCCACAGGGTCACCCTCCGTGTCACCCTGCGGGTCACCCTGCGTGTCACCCTGCGGGTCACCCTGCGGGTCTCCCTGTGTCCACTGTGTCCTTCCTGCTGAGCACTTGAACTAGCTCTGAGGACCAAGACTGTGACCATTGCAGAACTTGACCATTGACATCTCGCCCCCCCCCACTCCCCACCCGTTACCCTCAAGCCCTGGGACACTAGTGACACTAGTTATTTTGCAGACTAGATAGAGAACTTACCAGTCAGGCTGTGCGATGGCGGTTGGGTTCGGCTTAAATGGGCTGTATTCGCCAAGGGAAACGGGCGAGCCATTTTGATAAATGCGAATGGGATGGAGGAGGGTTGGTGCAGGGTTTGTGTGTGTAGAGAGAAGGCATAGACAGCACACACACATACACATGTCTGCGTGATGGAGCGTCTTCCTGACCATGAAAAATGCGCTTGTTCTGCTGAATTTCACAGACTGTGATGTGCCATTAAGCCAATTTAAAGAACAAAACGGCAGGACACGGGAGGGGGGATGTGCTTCATCTGCACAGATCCCAGAGCAGAGCATTGAGACGCACTGCTGTGTGTGAACGTCCCGGTACGGAGGCGGTGCCCTGAGTACAGCGAGGAGAACCAGGTGACATGGGGCGGGGAGCACCAGTGTCAGGCGAGGGTTCATAAGACCCAGCAGAACACAGGGGCACCGCAGGGCTGGGTCACAGCGCATCCCAGCATCCCCAGGGACGGAGCGGCCTCGTAATCGTACTTGTGTGTCTCTGTGCTTCCCGCCATCTGCTGGGGGGGTGTGTTGCGCGGCCAGGTCAGCCTCCGTAAAATGCTTCTTCATCCTATGGTACGGGGGCAGTGGGGGAGGGAGGGCAGGCTGCCCCCTTCCCCATGGAACAGAGGTCAGACTTCCCCCCCCCGCCTCCCTTCACAACACAGGACCAACTTGGGTCTCGACCCACATATTTTCACCTCTGGGGGGGATGGGGGGTTGTACCAGAGAGAGCATCATCTCCTGTGAACCCCCCCAGTCATCACCCTCATCCTGCCCCCAGCAGTGATCCGTTCCCTTCTGCCCTCTGATACACAGATCTGCTGTGCGGGGCACGTTATACTGACAGCCCCCCCTGGGGGGCCACCCTGTCATTTTCTGTGGCCTCCCGCGGACAGGGGCATCACCCTGTCTGTGTGACATCAGAAAGGAGCGAGCGTGACCCGTCCCTGGGCGCGTGGCACTGGTAGGGCAGATGGGCGGATGTGATTAAGCCTGGCCGTACGCATTCACGCACGGCGGTGCCGGTGGGGGGTCCATTAGTGGCAGTGGGGGCAGAGCCAGCGCTCTCTCCCCCCTCACCTGTCTCCTTTGCCAGCAGAATGGAAGCGTGTTTGTAACTGATCGCCACCCAGCATCATTAGTGCCGCCATCGTCCTCCTGTTCCTGCTCCTGCTCCTGCTCACGGTCCACCTGCCGCAGTGGACCAGCACTGTCCCCAGCCCACTGCCATTAACATCACCATCTTCTTTTGTCTGGCCCCCTCTCTCTTCCCCTCCTTCTTTTCCCCGCTGTCCCCTCACCCCCGTGAGATGAACACAGCCGGTATACGGTGGGGGCTATTGCCGTGGGGCCCCTCCTGGCAGGCCCAAACACATTAATGCGTTAGTGATGCCTGGGTAGGGGATGGGTTAAGGTTGCTGTTTTAAGGACGTTCTGTGGAAGTTTGGTACCAAGCTCTCCGAGTCTGATGGTGAACAGCCTGAAAGCCGGGGGGAGGGAGGAGAACAGAGGAAGGAGCAGTCAGGGTGTCTGTGTGTGTGTGTGTGTGTGTGTGTGTGTGTGTGTGTGTGTGTGTGTGTGTGTGTGAGAGTATATGTCTGTATATGTGTTTGTGCATGCATGTGTCTGTCTGTATGTTTGTGTGCATGTGCTTGAGTCTATATGTGTGTGTCTCTGTGAGTGTGTCTGTCTGTATGCATGCATGCATGTGTGCGTGTGTGTGCATGTGTATGCGTGTGCGTGTGTGTGTGTGACTGCATATGTGAATCTGTGGGTATGTGTGGTAGTGACATTTAATTGTCTGTTGCATGTGACAGAGTGACGTCTGTGTCATTAGTTTTTTTTGTTAGCCTGTGGGTGACAAAGGTGTTACCCTGTGTGTGTGTTATTAGCCTGTGTGTATGTCTTTAGCCTGTGTGTGTGTTATTAGCCTGTGTGTGTGTGTTATTAGCGTGTGTGTGTCATTAGCCTGTGTGTGTGTCATTAGCCTGTGTGTGTGTTATTAGCCTGTGTGTGTGTGTTATTAGCGTGTGTGTGTCATTAGCCTGTGTGTGTGTTATTAGCCTGTGTGTGCGTGTCATTAGCGTGTGTGTTATTAGCCTGTGTGTGTGTGTGTTATTAGCCTGTGTGTGTGTTATTAGCGTGTGTGTCTGTGTTATTAGCCTGTGTGTGTGTGTTATTAGCCTGTGTGTGTGTGTTATTAGCCTGTGTGTGTGTGTTATTAGCCTGTGTGTGTGTGTGTTATTAGCCTGTGTGTGTGCGTGTCATTAGCCTGTGTGGATGTCTGTCATTAGCCTGTGTGGGTGTGTGCTAATCGAATGGCTTCACACAGCACATCAGCGCTCAGTGGGGTATTTTAGTCTGGGAGACGGATGGACATCATTGAGGCTCCTGACAGCTGATTAATGCCTTAATTAACTCTCATGAGCAGTGCCACTTCCATTTGGAGCCGCTAGAGCGTTGGATCGCTCTGTGGTTAACTTCAGTGCCCACATCTCTGCTATCAGCTCGCCAGGGCTGGCAGTGCTTGGTGTTTGGCACATTGGGTTTCAAAGTGGTCTGGTAACATCCAGTGCTCTTTACAAGAAGTACAGAGAAAGATTGACTGAAGGAGACATAGGATAGGGGACAAGAGACAGAGAGAGGAAAGGGTGCAAGAGGTAAGGAGACAAGAGACAGCGAGTGGTAAGGAGACGAGAGAGTGAGAAGTCAGGGGACAAGAGACAGCGAAAGGGAAGGAGATGGGAGGAAAGGGAATAAGAGAAAGCAAGAGGAAAAGAGATGAGAGACAGTGAGAGGGATTGGGGCCGGGGGGGGGGGACTAGGCAGTTTTACTACTTGTCTATGTGCCTGTCTGCATCTACCTTAGCCTTCGTTTATGTTTCATTGCACATATCTTTGACTGCTGGCTGTGTCGTTTCCTTGACGACACCGGGCACATGTATGTGTGTGCATGTGTAAGTATGTACGCTCTCTGACCCCCCTGATCACTTGGCCGGTTCTGTCCCACAGGTGTGTGACTGGTGTAAGCACATCCGCCACACTAAGGAGTACCTGGACTTTGGTGCCGGTGAGCGCCGCCTGCAGTTTTGCAGTGCCAAGTGCCTGAACCAGTACAAGATGGACATCTTCTACAAGGAGACCCAGGCAGCCCTGCCAGGAGCACTGTGCGGCGCGGGACACCCCTCCATGGAGGGCAAGCCCGACGGCAGCACCGGGGTGCAGCTGCTCACACCCGAGTCCTGGAACGCCCCGCTGGGCGAGCTGCGGCGGAAGGCCCCGTCCCCGGCAGGCATTGGCCCCACCCCTGGGCCCTCGGCTCCCAGCTCTGCCTCCCCGTCTGAGCCTGGAGTCGCCTTGGGCCCCTCGTCCTCTTCCTCGTCAGCCAAGATCCCCACCCCAGGGCCTCGGCCCCACGAGGGCACCAGCCTGCCCCCCCCCATGCCCGCCCTACACCAGGCCATGGGTGTACCGCCGGGCAGCCCCCCCATGGTGATGACGCACCGGGGCCCTGTGCCGCTGCCCTTCTTCATGGAGCACCAGATGATGCAGCAAATGCGGCCACCCTTTCTACGTCCCCCCCCACCTCACACACCGGGGCCCAACAGCCCACTGTCCAATCCTATGATACCCGGCATCGGACCGCCCCCACCCCCGGGCCCACTGAACGGCCCACCCTCCCGAAGCCTGGGCCCCCCCGCCAGCCCCATGCACAGGCCACTCCTCTCACCGCACATCCACCCACCGCCTGCTGCCACTGTTCCCATGGGGCCCCACCCAGCCGCCCACATGCCCGGCCTGCCGTTCCCCCCAGTCAACATGATACCCAACAGTCACCTGCCCGTGCCGCCTGTGGTGAACTTCGGCGTGCCATCTCTAGCCCCGCTGGTGCCCCCCCCCCACGCTACTGGTGCCCTACCCTGTCATAGTGCCGCTGCCGGTACCCATTCCCATTCCCGTGCCCATCCCTTTCAGCCCCAAGGCCTCAGGCGACCACCCTGGTGATGGTGACGCCATTCCCAGCGCCTCGGGGGAGGGGGGTGAATCCAAGGGCCCCGGGCTGTTTTCCCCTGGTCCGCCCCCCGGAGATGCCGGAGAGCCCAGGCAGGGCCCCTCCAATGCCAGTGAACTATCGCCTGGCCTCTCTGGCTGCTCCTCTGGCCCCGAGCAGGACCGGACTGCCGTGGTTGACTTAACCGTAAAAGTGGAGAGCCCGGGGGGCTCTCAGTATTCGCCACCCGTGACCAAGCCTCTGACCACGCCCCCAACCACACCCCTGGCCACACCCTCTACCCTTGAAGGTGTGATAGACTTGACGCTGGGTCGGCGCTCCCGGTTGCAGCAGGTAATCCAGCGGGCAGCGCCCAGCACACAGGTGAAGGCGGAGCCAGAATCCCACCCCTTCCTGGGTGAGACCACAGGGGGGTGTGGCTATGTAGAGGCCACAGGCAACAGGGATGTCCGCAGCCCACCGGACCCCATTGCCCTGCCTTGCGGTGACCCCGCCTACTGTGCTGCCGCCAACAGCAATGCCCCGCCCACGCTCCAGACGTTACCCCCACACCCCGCCCAGCCCAGCGGCGCCCTGCAACGTCATCGTCAATGGCACCCGGTCGCCGGACGGCGGGCCTGCCAGGAGAGCCCCGCCCCCAGAGGAGCCGGCACTCAGCGAGCTGGAGTCGGCGAAGGAGAACACCTGCACCAGCGCGGAGCGGGATACAGGTAAGCGGGCCCCCTCGGAGGAGGCCGGGGCCCCTGGGGACAAACAGGACCCCCGGGCCGCAGACGAAGACCACGCCTACGCGCTGCCTGTGCTGCCCAAGGCTGGCTGCGTCATCCAGCCTGTGCCAAAGCCCGCAGACAAGAGTGCACTGAGCCCCTGCGGCATCGCCACGGCCCTCCCCGGCAGCGGAGCCCCGGACCTGCAGCCCCCGCCAAAGAGGAGGTGCCTGCGAATTCGCAATCAGAACAAATAGAGGCAACAGGTTGGTCTTGCTGCCCTCGTGCGTGCTCTTCGCCCACAGGGGCCGGCTAGGGGGTGGGGGAAGGACCCCCGCCCTCATCTCATTCCTGTCACTGCTGTATTTATTATCGTGTCGTTTAAGCTGACACATTAATCCAAAGACATGGCTGTGTCACCCTCCTGCTCTGGGGGCAAGACCCCACCCACTAAAAAAACACATGTTTATCAGCTGCTGATCTGATAAGACACATGTATTACGTGCTTCAGAATTAAGCATCCATTCTTTGCTGTACCTCAAGTCTGAGCACGCGGGTTTCTGAAAGGATCCCATGCCTCAGGGCCCTCACTCTGTCCCCATTCTGTCTCTGCTCTGTCCCCACTTTGACCCCATTTTGTCCCCACTTTGACCCCATTCTATGTCTGCTCTGTCCCCACTTTGACCCCATTCTGTCTGCTCTGTCCCCACTTTGACCCCATTTTGTCCCCACTTTGACCCCATTCTATGTCTGCTCTGTCCCCACTTTGACCCCATTTTGTCCCCACTTTGACCCCATTCTATGTCTGCTCTGTCCCCACTTTGACCCCATTCTGTCTGCTCTGTCCCCACTTTGACCCCATTTTGTCCCCACTTTGACCCCATTCTGTCTGCTCTGTCCCCACTTTGACCCCATTTTGTCCCCACTTTGACCACATTCTGTCTCTGCTCTGTCCCCACTTTGACCCCATTCTATGTCTGCTCTGTCCCCACTTTGACCCCATTTTGTCCCTACTTTGTCCCCACTTTGACCCCATTCTGTCTTTGCTCTGTCCCCACTTTGACCCCATTTTGTGTCTGCTCTGTCCCCACTTTGACCCCATTCTATGTCTGCTCTGTCCCCACTTTGACCCCATTCTGTCTGCTCTGTCCCCACTTTGACCCCATTCTGTCTGCTCTGTCCCCACTTTGACCCCATTCTGTCTGCTCTGTCCCCACTTTGACCACATTCTGTCTCTGCTCTGTCCCCACTTTGACCCCATTTTGTCCCCACTTTGACCCCATTCTATGTCTGCTCTGTCCCCACTTTGACCCCATTCTATGTCTGCTCTGTCCCCACTTTGACCCCATTCTATGTCTGCTCTGTCCCCACTTTGACCCCATTCTGTCTGCTCTGTCCCCACTTTGACCCCATTCTGTCTGCTCTGTCCCCACTTTGACCACATTCTGTCTCTGCTCTGTCCCCACTTTGACCCCATTTTGTCCCCACTTTGACCCCATTCTATGTCTGCTCTGTCCCCACTTTGACCCCATTCTATGTCTGCTCTGTCCCCACTTTGACCCCATTTTGTCTCTGCTCTGTCCCCACTTTGACCCCATTTTGTCTCTGCTCTGTCCCCACTTTGACCCCATTCTATGTCTGCTCTGTCCCCACTTTGACCCCATTTTGTCCCTACTTTGTCCCCACTTTGACCCCATTCTGTCTTTGCTCTGTCCTGACTTTGACCCCATTCTGTCTTTGCTCTGTCCCCACTTTGTCCTCATTCTGCTCTGTCTCTGTCCCCACTGTTCCCCTGTATGTGTGTGGGGCTGCTGTCCCATAGGGTCGGGACACAGGGGCTTTATCGTGCTGTAACGTGAGCCCTCAGCATGGCCCCGGTAATGCTTGAATCCGCTCGCTTTCTGCCCCGGGGCTCTTTCCACTCTCTGAAACGTTGCTCGGGTTTCCGGTGAGCAGCCACCGCCCCCCAAATCCCCAAAGCTGCAGAAATTTCATGTTGAGAAGCTGCTGCGTTCGGTTCTGCTTCTGCTTCTTTCGCTCTTTTCTTGTCCTGCATTCCATCCTCTTGCGGGGGGGCCGTGTGAGGGGAGCCGCCCCTGTGGGCGTGTACGTGAGGCGGATCCGTCTCCAGCTGCTCAGCGTCTGGTTCAGGGGGTCCTCACGGCGCAGACTCCTTTGCTGGGGGGGCCCAGTTAGGACACCAGGGTGCAGTCCCATTCCCCATACAGTAATGATGGGGGAGGCAGGGGGGACACCCTGGACAGGATGCCAGTCCATTGAAGGGCAGAGATACACACGTGCACATGCACAGACGTCTACCCCGCTGACCCCAATCCGATCCCCTGTGCTTCAGAGCAAGCAGAAGGTCAGCTTGGCATAAGAATGTGTTTGCCTAAGGAGCCCCACCCAAAGCTACAGCAGCAGCGACCCTGGAGCTTGGCCTGGCTCCCTGTGCTCCCCTGCTCCCCCCACTGCTGATCCCAGGCCACCTCCTCCCTTGGCCTGGCTCCCTGTGCTCCCCCCACTGCTGATCCCAGGCCACCTCCTCCCTTGGCCTGGCTCCCTGTGCTCCCCTGCTCCCCCCACTGCTGATCCCAGGCCACCTCCTCCCTTGGCCTGGCTCCCTGTGCTCCCCTGCTCCCCCCACTGCTGATCCCGAGCCACCTCCTCCCTTGGCCTGCACTGTGTGGTTTCCTTGCACTGTACCTTTTGACCTCTGACCTTTCCCATCTCTCCTGTTGCAGCTGTGATTAAAGGCAGCGTTTCACTGATGGGGTGAGAACAGACGTGCCAGCCCAGTGCCACTGCCTCGCCCTGCCCTGCCCCACTGAAGACAACACCAGCGTCCCCCCCTCCCCGAAGATACACACCCCCACTCTGCCTGCAGCTGCTTACTACCGCCATCTCACCCGGGCTTTTGGATGAGGACTTTTTCTGCCACTGCCATCACCCACTGCCTGCCCCCTGAGCTGCACTGGTCTCACAACATCCGTCCTTTGGCCCATTCTCCTCCCTCCATGAGAACCCTAATGACGTTCCACCTCACAAGACCTCCCCCCTACCCCTCGGGGTTCCCATTCCCATGCTCCCTCGGATCCGTCCAGGTCTGGTAGGTCAGCTGTCCCGGCGGGCCGAGGGCTCACCTACCGGCGGCATGTTGTCATGGAAACGGGAGCGGCGGGATGCACATCGATGCACAGGAGGGTCACGCCAGGCCACCGGGAGTTCGTGCACTTTTCACATGCGGTCTAAACATGGTCTGTACTATAGAGAGAACAGCCCCCTCGTCTGACAGATGCGGATATTCTGTGGGGGTGGGGTTAGTGATAAGTGATCCATCGAGGGGGCCTGTGCGCAGCAGTGACTTATGGCTTACTGGCCTGATTGAGTGCCAAGGATACTTGGTGGATGTTTGATCTTCTCTGCGTTCCTTCTTCCCCTTCCCAGGAGCCTCCTCACCCACAAAAGCACACGCACGCACACACACACGTGCGTGCAGGTCCACACACCCCCATCCCCATCTGGAACAGAGTAGTTGTTTTGAGTAGACCTCTAAAAGCGGTAAAACAGTCTGTGGCAGCGTTTGCCCTCCACTGTCAGAGAAAGAAGAAAAGACTGAGGGCTGAAATTTCAGCCCCGGTACGCAGCCCCACTTCCTCAGACCATGGGGGCCCACGCATGCCGATCGGAGCGGTCCGGACAGATCCACGGGCGGCTCTCTGCTCCCATTTCACTGTTTACTTTAGTGCTTTTGTGGTTTTTGGAGACATGTGCAATTAAACTGTCACCCATTGAGTCAAGGATAACAGGGTATGGGCAAACGCATGCAGACCTCACCAGCAAGCTCACCGAACTCACGGCCCCGCCGGCCCCCCGCCCCCAGTGCGCACTCCCGCCAAAGATCTGGTACGACACAGCTGAGCTGGGCCGGCTCGTAGCTTTAAGTTACCTTATGCCCACAGTCCGATTAGAGCTCGCGGCTCACCAGCCAGATTCATGACGTCACACTCTCCAGCTCCGGGGAGGAGGTCTCACGCCACACAGCAGAGGCACATGCTCGCCATAGCCCCCTGGTGGCCAGAAACACCCCTCACTCTCCGCCACGCATCCCGCTTGGTCAGGTGCTAAAAAGCGTCATTTGCAACTGATGTTGGGGGGGTGAGGACATCGAACGATAGGGAGCTGAAGGCAGGGGTGGCACAGGAATGGAGACGCATTCCCTCTGAAAAAGACGAACAGGCACATCTCACAGATCAACAGGCAGGGCGCCATCGCTGAAGATAGTTTTACTTAGACAGTCCTTGAGATGAAATGTCAGTTGTCCCCTCAGATACTTTATACGCCTTTGAATAATCTCCCTCCTTACCACTGCCAGTATTATCCTCCAGTCGTCCTGAGTGTCAGATGCTTTCCGGCTGAAAGAGAAAGAGTTTGGTGTAATTAATTCAATATCGCAGGCGATTTCTGACACCAACACCTGTTCTGAAATTTCACTTCCTCTGTTACAGCTCCCAGCATTCCCTGGGGCATTCGTGACCGCGCAGATCGCCAATGCCAAATGTCTGTTTCTGAGATTTATTCCGTGCGTAAGTCAGCGACCTTGCCTGCGAAGACAAGACACCAGATTTATCAGTATTATAATTTATTCCTCTGTATCGGCGTAATATAATTGCTGTTCCATTAATGAGTCGGGAATAGAAATGGGAGCGTGACCGTTCCCGAGTGTCAGCCAAGCGAGCCGTGCCGGCCAGAACGCGCAGCTCACGCAGTGCCATCCTAAACACTGGAGCGGCTCTTTACCACGCCTGTCAGCCAAGCCAGTGAGTTTTCCCGTTGGTGTGAAATCCAAAGAAAGCCACGTCCAGAAGATGCCCAAATAGAGGAGCTTGTTAAACACCTCGGGGGTCCCAGCCAAACCGAGTCCTCCAGTCTGTTTGTGGGGGGCCTGGGGAGGGGGGGGAACAGAAGTACCCCCTAGCCACCGCCTGTCTCCGTCTCTCCGTCTCCCACTTTCCAACCTTGGATGCCAAACAAAGAGCAATACAGCTCAGCTGACCCCCCCCCCCCCCACCCCGACTGACCGACTTAGATTTCATGCTGGTTTAATTTGTTTTTTTTTTCCACTTGAGGTCTAATTGTTACACATTTCAGCCCATCTCCCCTTCAAACTCGGCTCGCTCTCTAATGTTTGATTTTTTATTTTTTTTTGTTGTGCTGAAACTGGATCTTTGCTGGGGTCTCTACACCCTGAGCATTGGTGTTGGGTTACAGGCACATGGGGGCTCTGCAAACTGGGGGGGCTCCCTCCCGGCGGCACTCCCCCCACACCCAGGACCGAAGGGATGCAGGTCGCAGGTTTGACGGGGCCCCTGCTCCCATGTCCTCTGTGGTGGAGTAACCGCTTCATGTGCCCCCCAGCTTCAGGCTTCCCTGCCCTCCTTTGCTGGGCTGCATCAAGCTCCAGTGCGGAGAAACCCAACACCAACGTCCAGATTAGAGAGTGTTGACTCAGAGTAGGCCGTGTAAGCGGAGCCCGGCTGCGCTGCTAGCCGGCATGGCGGTGGGGGCTCGCTTACGCCCGGCACACCTATCTGATGGCACACTAATCACCAGTTTTCCTTCTTCCTCTTTTCAGCCCCTGCAGCTCTGTGGCGTGCCAGGTGTGTCAGCACGCACATGTGTGAGGGGTGGGTCACGGGGACCACGCCCAATAGCAGAAGCTCAGGGGCAGTGTTTACCCCCCCGGCTAGGGTTGCCTCCTTCAGGCCAGCCTCGCGTGCTGAATAATGTATTGGGGGTTTCCGGAGACGCAGCAGGGAGACTGTGGTGCATAAACTCGCACACCAGAGATATCCAGCTGGGGGCGCTGCTTCATTCAGCACACCCCCCCTTGGGGGGTGTTTGGGTAGGTGTCCCCCATGGGAAGCTTGCACTCACTTACACCCCCTGATATATTGCTGGTAGCCAATGCATGAGGGTCGCATGCTGCAGCGCGTCACTAAAACGCTTCCCCCTAATCAGACCAACACAATCAGCCTGATCTACAGACCACAATAACCAGTAAGCACAAACACCACCATACTGGGATGCGTCGCATTGGCTCAGTGAGCTAATCATACCATAGCCCCGCCTCTGTGGGCGGATCCTCATCTAGACTTACCACCGACAGTCAATCCAATTGCAGCCCCGGTCGTGACCGACAAATCCTATGAATTTGCTAGAGAAGCCAGCAAGTCGCTTATTCTAGAGCACATGCATGGTGGACTGTAGCAGATTCTTGGCCCAGGTTGATAGCCAGCCTGCCCAGCGAGGGAGCACTGGTCTGTGCGCTTGAGCTTACTGGGGTATGATTTTAGGTGCGTGTGGGTACATCAGCGCCAGTGCGACCTTGCCCGTGTCACCTGAGCCCTCGGGCTGTCCGCACAGATATAGAGCTGAAACTGGAGACTGTTTGTAGTGACTGTGGTTCCTGACAGACATGGGAGTCTGTTTTACACAATAGTTCCAGCAGGTCTTTCTCTGTCCGGCTGCACGGTGGCCCTTCGAGCCCCTGTGGTCCGCAGCGCAGCCACAGTCCCCGGCTGGACCCAAAGCAGTGCCACCGCTCTCTGCTTTCTGATTGGATCCAGTGAGGCTCATATGTCTGCAGGGCCTTAGTCCTTCAGTCTGGTGTAGAGTAAAGAGATAAATAAAGACAAACACGCCTGTGTGACACTGAGCTGTGCCATGTGTGCTGGCTGGCTGGAAACCTACAGTAACATAAACAGCCACGAAGTGGGAGTGTTGAGTCCGTCCCGGTTTTTTACCGCGGCTGCCGCACCAGGGCGCTGTTTGACGTTATCGACATGCCGACGCTTAAACCTGAAGCTGCTGTCTGAACACGTAAACTGGCAGAAACGGAACACAACGTTAAATACTGGGGGAGAAGGCATCTTCTCAGCTCCCCGAGGCCTGTGGCTGAGCCTCGTTCACCTCGGTCTCCACCTTGATCTCAGCTTAGACGTAAATTGCACCAACCTTTTTGATGGAGGCTATAAGCACGGGTCACATGACCCGGTTAGACACCTGGAGGGGCAGCAGCCACGGGTTTGTCTGTCACTCCGCAGGGTGGGTGTGCCTGGGGCCCTTGTTATGCAAAATCCACTGGAAAGTTCCGGAAGGACACACAGACGTTTTTAATGCCACTTCTTATAGGTAATCAGCGAATCTGCCTTAATTTTCACCGGCACGTTCCACGGCTGCCACCTGACGGAGGTGCCAATGATGCTCTGCCTGTTGTTCAGAAAAAAACTCACTTTGTAAAAACAAGACAATAAAAACCGAAACGACTTTGTTATCTCGCCCGTGTTGATGTGTAGATGATCAGCTTTTCTGTATAAAACCCTCAGATTTTGCTAAAGAACCCCCCCCCCCCCAAACATACCCTGTCCTGCCCCCACACTCCCCTGTACATTGACCTTGTGGTGGACATTTTTGTGTACTTGCAGAACATTTTATAGTATTATTTATTAATGACAAGTGTTTGCATTTGCAAATGAATAAAAAAGATTCTTGGGCAAAGAAGTCTGGATGCAACATAGTTGCACAATGAAGAAAGAGTCTGTTTGCTCAGCTGAGAGAAACAGAAAGACAGAAAAAATACCCGTGTGTTTATATTATGAAATTGTTACTATAACTTGTCGCCAAGGTTGCTTTAAAAAGTATGATTTTTTTTGTGTTGTACCTGTATTTGTTTTTTTTTTCCAGTGAATTGCTTATTATGACTAATAAACAGAGCAGAACTCAGCCTGGAACTCAGTCGCTGGCTCCTTGTTCTCTCACACTGGCTGTCACAGCTCCCGCCTTCCACCCTGAAAGTCATAAAAGTCCTTTCCTGGGAATCGGTCAGTTGATATGGGACCTGCCCGTTTGCACATATTTGGGTACGATTTATACGTTGACGATCAATCGCTTGATTTTTTTTCTGCCACGCAAGTCTGAACGCTGTTAGAAAAGCATGGTTCAAAAACCACTTTTCGTCCAAAGGAAGAATGGGTTTATTGCGCCATCGTGTGGTAGAAGTTAGTAACTGCAAATAGACTAAAAACACGATTATTCAAAAGCCTGACGTTCAATAACGTATATAAATATTGCTTTTCAGAATCAGAATCGTGTTTATTGGCCAAGTATGTGCAAGCACATACAAGGAATTTGATGTTATTACATGTAGTAGTTATAAGTATTCTTGACATAAACCTCTGTAGAAGCAGATATTTTAGGAGTTAAACGGTTACTTTCTTTTTGAAAGTGAATCTAATATACAAAACAAAAAAAAAACAAAGAGATTCAGCAAGTCACTAATTTAAACCTTGAACGGATTGTGTAGCTAGTAAAAATATTAAATGTTGCTTAACTGACACGCAGAAGACGAAACGATGACAGATTTCGACCGCGGAACCTGGAGCCTCTCGCCACTCAGGCTTCAAACACATTACGTACCTGTTAGTACCAGTACACACGCACAATATTCCACTCTTGATACGACGGACGATAGACGATATAATTTGTAGTACGACACGACGGGGGAAGACAAGTGTCTTCTGATAATACAGTTTTTCTGAATGTGGTATTTGTATAGAGAATTGTGGCTTGTTGGCTTGGCAATGTGCTATTTTTAACTAAAGCAATGTTAGGTTTACTTCTTTGACGCTAAGCGAGCAGCCTGGTGCGTCAGAAAAGGCTTCGAGGACAGCAATCCGCTGCCGTCTGCCCGGCGAACGCTGCCTTGTAAGGGTTGGTTATAAAACTTCCTTCCTAACTTATGTAAATCTTATGTAATCTGACATCCTCATACTGGCCTGTACAGTCCTCCCCGCATCATCCAGCATCTAAAACACTGCTTTCAGATATATTTTTTGATTATTCACTTACTCACTGAGTCGTGTCGTTGGGTTGTTACACAAAAAAATTTGAAAATTGTGTTTAAAATTTAAAATTATAAACTGTGCAAATGCAAATTATTTATTGACAATCGAAATTATGAATAATCGAGGGCGTAGACTGGGTGTGGACGGCAGGGAAAGTCATTACCAAAATCGTGGGAGTACCGTGCGTGTTTTGGGGGGCGGGGGGTTCAGGGCTGGTTTTGTCCTTCCGAATGCTGAAACGTGATTTACGCAGTTGTGAATAGTTATCAAGTAATAATTAGCGGAAACTAAGTGCGTGCGTGGGGTTTGTTGTTATAGTGTTTTGTCTGAAAGGGGATAAGTGATTGGGGTGTTTTCAAGGGCAACAAGCCCCAGCTGACACAGTACAGGTGGCGGAAATGCCACAGACGAGCTACAATCAGTATAACATCATCTTCGCAAAAGCCCCATACATCATTAGTAAACCTGTATGGAAAACGCCTACAGCTGCAGTATCCGTCACAAAACCGGTGTCCTAGTGGACAGATTCCACCACGGTCTTGCGCAGTCTTTTCGGCCGTATTATCAGCTCTCCGACATAACCTGTTGCCCTTCGCGTTTCATGGTATGATCATACCAGGAAAGCCAGAAAACGCGATGAAAAACGCAACACGTCGTACTGCGTTTTCATCTTGCGTTTGTCCACGTTCTTGTGCGTCTTCATACGTTTTTAATGCTGCGTCATATTAGCCGTTACTATGATTGTATATGATCCTCCCTGGAAAATAAATGAGTAACAATCTCATAAAAACACTTTGGAATGCGTTTGTATCCATTTTCATTCTCATTAATGCGCAGTGCAGAGAAATGCGTGCAGCAGCGTGTTTTCAAAATGCACTGCAACGCAGCATTCTATGCAATATATGACGTTCTAGCAAATCGCAGAACGCGCGCATTGATGAAAAATGCATCGCATCGCGCGTAGTGAGAGGAGCCCTCAAAGGCAACGTTCTCTTAATATACAACACGTACGTTTATTCTGCAATGACGCAAAGATTCCAGCAGAGGGCAGACCCAACACAGATCATCTTTAAATTCCGTTCATTTTCTGTTACCAGAAAGCCAGGAAAATCGTAAGAGTTGCCGATTTAATAGGTTATGGCGTTGCATTCCGACTCCAGTGGTCTGCATTATGTAAAGAACCTTCTAAGCCATTTTGTTAAATGCATCGGACATGGCGATTTTTCTTGCAGATAAACGCGCCATTTACATGAATCCCGCCTAATGTTTTGCCCAATAGGTGGCGCTCAACAACCGAAACTACATATAAGGAATTGATTTAATGAGTTCACGATTACAATAAATTATAGGCAACGTAAGTCAAAGTCAAATAAGGTGTACAAGTTACAATATATACGTTAAAAACACATCTAATCAAACAGTTTGGCTTATTAGGGGTTATTGGGGATGTCAGAGTCGATCTGTTTGAGGGACCTGGATTTGCCCAATGGTTTTTATTAGAGAACAATTTCCCCGAGCAACAAGCACTGTAGACAGCCGGATTGGATTTTAAAACCTCGGAAAATGTGAGATACGGACACTGTAATCCAAAAGAACTCTAATTCGAAATTAAAAATGCCCAACTCTGCAGAATAAAATGAACGTTTGATTCAGATACGAGATGCTTTCTCCACTACAGGTTTCCAGCGTTTTTTCCTGTACCACATGTGTTCTGAATTAGTGAGACCATCGCTATGCGATATAATTATTATAATTAAGTTAAAGCAATCAATTAAAGTGATGTTTTACTGCATATGGTCGGTTTTGCAGCCGAAATGGCCACTGCGACAAAAATTACTTGCGATTTTTGTGGAGACTCCTCATTGAAAGAGTCCTGGGAAGTGATGGTTACAAAACTCATCTTGATATCGGAACCGGCGCACAGAAGTTAATCTGTAACATAGATTATTTTACTGTACAAAGGTTGTGTCGTAAAATAACAGAATGGGTTTGCACTTGGGTCTGCAGGCTAGTGAAGAACACTTTCAGCTGCAGTTTGCTCAGTATGAGAAGCACCAACGAATGTCTCAGGAAATCATTGCTGCCGACGGTTATCAGACAGTCATACTCACCCACATATTTATTACCATTTCTACCGTAGGGCCTCTTATTTATTTCTTGCAGAGGTTGTTGTATGTGGTACTGTGTATTGCACATTTTTGTCTCTTTTTGTGTGGTTATGTAGGCTGCGCAATCTTTAAGCACAACAATTGTCTATTGTCTTTAGATTAGATAGATGGAGCAGATAGATTAGACAGACAGACGTAACCATACCCGAAGAAGAGTAATGTTGTGCTCTGGACTGATCGTTTTAATGACGTAGTATATTAAAAACCAGTACGTCGTTTTAAGTGTGACCTATAGATGTTAATCGATTATCAAAATATCATTCATACTCAAGTCGCAGTCGCGTGACAATGCGCTTCGGATCACGTTGGCTTAAGATGCTGGTAAGTTTTCTAATGTCAGGTCATTTCAAGTAAAAAATTAAGTTAAGTGGGGTTAAATTTACGGCAGGTGATTTTTTTTTTTCTAATTTAACACCAGATTCTTTTTTGTTTCCTCTTCTTTTCATTTGGAAACAACAATGATTTGCTGATTTATAATATAGCATCTTCTATAATTTTACAGCAGGACTTTCAGTTCTATGAACAACATAACGCATTTAATCTTTATTGATAATTTAAAAACATTACAATATATAATAGCTCCAAAATTAGCCTATGTGTCGCATAGAATCAGTAAATTCTGACAAAACGGCCTCAAATGCGATACAATCTGCTCAATAAGACGCTGGTCATAAATGGCTCTTTATTAAAACTGATAGCGTTTATCTGCCTCCGCGGGCCGCTTTCCGCACCGCAGCCGAGCGGACCGGTGATCGCAGTCCGGACGGCCGAGCGCAGAGAGGGGGGTTATGGGTAAAGGAGGCAGAGTGCGCGTCACGGGGAAGGACGGGAGCGCCTGGAGCCCAGAGGAGTATGGAGGGCAGAAGGAGGCGGTGAGCCACCCGGCGCACGGAGTGTAACAAAAAGACAACACAAATCAGGATACAGACAAGAAACAAAGTGACGAGAGACGCCGCCGTGCGGGAAAAAGCGAAAAGCGGCTCCTAGTTCGCGGCTCCGCGTACACCGGCGCTTCGGATGCGGACCGACTTCGCACTTCACTGGCGGCAAAGAAAAGATCTGGATCCCGAAGACGGGGGGACCGAAGGGAGGCAGCCTCGCAGAGGAGGGGGTCGGGAAGACGCCCCGGTCCGCCGCCCCAAAAGCATTAAGTTTGACATCGGCGTGATGATGCAGGCGGCAGACGGGGAAGTTTAATGCGGCTGCAGTGTGCGCGCGGCGCTTCGCCCCTTTGGGCTTTTTTTTTTAACCTGGAATATTTGTGGGTCCGAAGCAGTTTCAGGAGGCGGCGATTCCCAGGCTGTTTAGGCCCACGGACATAACCCAGGAACAAAAAATACATACAGGGGGCTGCGTTGGCCGTCTCCGGCTAAACGCATATTTAAAACGAACAACAATAATAAAGGAAAAGTGTTTTTTTTTTCTTTGGACCGCAAGCAGCGCCGATCCATCCACTAAGATGTCGTCAGGGGCAGAGAGGCGGCATGAAAACCGGGTGAAAAAGCTGGAAGCCATGATCCAGGATCCCAGATCCGCGCTCAACCTGGAAAGTTTGGTGGTAAGTTTGCGGTGCTGTTTTATTAATATTTAATACGGCTGCCTTGTTGCTGCAGCCCTGCGCCGGACCGTACGAGTCCCAGGAGGAGTGAGCTGGCCGGATCGCGGCTTATTGACTTGTATTCCCTGTTGGCATATGTATTACGTATATTTTTGTGTATTTGTATTATGCAATATGTCAAGTTAATTCATGACCATGTTTGACCATTTCGCGCACGTCAGCACTCAGATGACCGATGTGTTCATGATTTTGCACGTTTCCTTGAAGGATGTGGACTTTAACCGCCCCTTTCGGCTTTATTGACTATTAACGAGGCGCGTTGGGGACTTTCAAAGCGCATCCTGATGTCCGTGAGACCTGGGTAAATCCGGCACATAAAACGGCTCGGTCCCGGCTGGAGGGGCAGAAGATGGAAAGGGGGCGAATGCCGATAACGCCCCGCGATGTGCCGCACGGTCTCCAGCAATAGCGAACGCGGCTTCGGGCGGCGGAGACGCCGTCTGGCTGTAATAATGCAGCCAGTGACTGCCGACCGGCGAGGGACTCTGCCATGGTCTCATGGCTCAGGAATGCGGACTTGAGGCTGGACGCCCAGCTTTTCATCGCGATTAAACCCGCCGATCGTTTACAGTGCGCGCGCCGAACAGCCGCGCGCCGCCCGTAATGCCTGTGCATTGCTGATCGTGCAGATCTTTGCCCTCTTCTTTATTTTCGTGGCAAAAGCAGTGAGGTGATGTGTTAAATATGCAGGAAGAGTTGAGTTGGGGGGGGGGGGGAAGGTTTATTTTCCGGGGATGAGGTAGATCAGCGAGTGGGAAGACTGCGGGGGAGGCGGCACAGCAGATCCTGCACTCCTCGGTGATAGTGCCTTTTTTAAATCCCTGTTTTTAACACCTACCCCCCTCCCCGCCGCCCCCAACATCATACGCTATGGCTTCTCCTATCAGCAGTAAGCCTTTACCTCACCGCCTTTCCTGTGTCTGAGCGTCACAGTCCAAGGAAGCACCGAAATCGTGCTTGTAAAGGGACTGTCTGCTTGTATCTGCTCAGGTGGGGGTGTGATGGGTCAGAACCCTGCAGTGACTGATATCCCCCTGAAATGCACCCGGGTCCAAACAGTCACCTCACTATGAGCAGCAGAGTCACACAAACATGCACATGGTCTCTCTGCCCCCCCCCCATCTCCTGCTGAAGGGTGGGATTAGGCAGTGGCAGCTGTCCCTTAGCTGGCATTGACTCCGGATGCCAGCAGAACCCCGGCTGTTGTACCTTTGAGCATGGTGCACGAAGCGGACAAGTCCCGCTGTGCCCACAGAGGAAGCCGTGAGGTGAGGTGGACCGTGTGCTCCTGGCTTTGGGGGAGGATCTGCAGCCCGTCCCGGAGATTTGGCTGTTTCTGGGACTGAATTAATCCACATGGGTGATAAAGTAGTAGAGATGCAAAATATCATTTCAAATCCAGACTTGGCCGTTGGCCCCGCGGCTCCTCGGACACGCTAGACGTGTGTTAGCAGCGCTAGAGTTAGACACAGCTACTGAAATGATTTGCCCATCCGCCGTCTTCCATAGTGCAGGTTTTATAAGAGGTCAAAATGCACTGACGTGTGACACGTTTTAATCCACTGCTAACCCTGGTCCCTAGATCAGTCTTTGATTTTCCATAGAATAAAAAAAGATGTAAATGTCATTTTGCTGATCTGTGCTGGGCAGTGATCAGTGTCTGTGATCAGTGTCTGTAATATTAGTATTTTGGTTATTAGTCTCGGTCAGAATGTCCACATCGGGGCCCCAGTATAAAATGCTGCTGTTCCCCCAATGACTGACCTTTCTGATCCGTTGCCCTGTGGTTTGTGAGTGACGGTGCCCAGTGTGCTGTTGCCATGGCGCCATCACAGGATGCGTGTGGCGTGTCAGTTGAGTGAGGCGAGCACTGGCCGCCGCCCCTGCCTGCTCCCGCCCCCCCCCGCTAGAGGGAGTGCGTTTGTGAGGCTCCGCCCCCCCCGCCACCCCCCCGCTAGAGGGAGTGCGTTTGTGAGGCTCCGCCCCCTGCTAGAGGGAGTGTGTTTGTGAGGCCCCCCCCCCCCCCCCCCCCGCTCGCCATCGGGAAGTCGGCGCTCTTCCTCATTCTTGGGAAGGCCGCTTCTGGGTGTTGTGGGGGGAGGAGTTTTCGTATGGGTGAGGAGGCTGTGCCCCCAGGCCTGTCAGCAGGTTCAGGCTCAGATGGAATTCCACTGTTAACCACCCAGCCTGGGTCACCGCCCCGAGCCAGGCAGGACAATGCTGTGTCCAGACCCATCCTGGTTCACATGCCGTCCCCCCGCCCTGCCCCACCCCACCCCACATCACCTTACCCCAAGCTACCCACGGCAGTGCTGTCTTGTGGTGACCCCCCCGAGGGTGACTGGTCCTGTCCAGTGTTGACGTGGCGATAGTAGCCTGGGGCACAGGCTAGGGAGGAGGCTCGCATTCTGCATCTTTCCTTATTTTCAGTTTTCTCTCTCTCTTTCCGCTCTGCTCTGATAACATCTGATGACACACCCTGTTGATTTGGAGCCAGCCAGTGTTCTCATGGCACTGATGCATGCTGGGATATGTGGCTTGAGGGTTAGCAGCTCACCCCCCCACCTAATTATTTATGGCCTCTTTTAATTTTAGATTTATCCAGCGCGGTGCGTTGGCCATTAGCGGGGAGGGACCTTCCCACAGCTGGCACCTGCGGTTCCCCCCCCCCCGAAAGGAAATGTATCTGATAAGTTTAGCGAGGCTGAAGTGGCAGAGACACTCCGAATGAGATGATTGTTCCGTGCCGTCTGTGGGACGTGGCTTTAACTTGCTGGGTTGATGATTAAGTGTGAATCATTTCTAATGTTCGGTACAGCGAGTATCTTCCCTGGGGGGTGGTAAATAAAGTGCTTGATGCTTACAGCCATGTGCCTCCCCCTGAGTATATAAGGAGATTTCCAGCAGTTTAACAGAACGATTAGTATAATTTTTACTCCTTTGAGTGTTTTGATGGTGTGAATTTTGCCGAGCTTTACTGTGTTTGGGGGCGGGAGTGGGCTGTTTGGGCCTCTGACTGGCCACAGTGACCACCCACTCATCCTGTTGGGGGGGGGGATTAATGTTTATTGGCTAGTGTTGTGCCATGCCCCCCCCCCCGAGGCTGAGCTCTCTCTCCCTAAATGGAGACAAAACAGCCCACAGGAAATTGAAATCATATCCTGGATTTAAATTTGAATGTGTCCCGAAGAGGACACACCCCCCCCCTTCCCTGGTATTCCTTATCTTTGAGGGTGTGGAGGCCCCAGGGATTCACTGTGCTGCAGGACAATTGGGGGAGGGGGTCCCACGGGCGACAGTGACGGGGTGAGTGCCGCCCGCTTTGCAGACAGGTCAGGGATCAGCCGGTTTAGCGGAGAACCGAGTAGCATTAGCTGGAAATGACAGGCTTGTTAAGTTAAGTTCGTGTAGAGCTTCGGTTGCGATTGTACTTTCTAAGCTGGTTATATGGCTTAGAACTCCCAGGAAATACTGATGATGATGGTGATGATGATGATGTTGGTGGTGGTGATGGTGATGATGATGGTTATTTCGGTGGTGATGATGATGATGATGGTGGTGGTGGTGGTGATGGTGATGTTGGTGGTGATAATGATGGTGATGTTGGTGGTGATAATGTTGGTGATGATGATGATGGTGGTGGTGATGATGGTGGTGGTGATGATGATGATGGTGATTTCGGTGGTGATGATGATGATGATGGTGGTGGTGGTGGTGATGGTGATGTTGGTGGTGATAATGATGGTGATGTTGGTGGTGATAATGTTGGTGATGATGATGATGGTGGTGGTGATGATGGTGGTGGTGATGATGATGATGGTGATTTCGGTGGTGGTGATGATGGTGGTGGTGATGATGATGATGATGATGATGATGGTGATTTCAGTGGCGCTGATAATGGTGGTGTTGGTGGTGGTGATGATGATGGTGATTTCAGTGGTGGTGGTGATGATGATGGTGATTTCAGTGGCGCTGATAATGGTGGTGTTGGTGGTGGTGATGATGATGATGATGGTTATTTCGGTGGTGGTGATGATGATGATGGTGATGATGGTGATTTCAGTGGTGATGGTGATGGTGATGATGATGGTGATTTCAGTGGCGCTGATAATGGTGGTGTTGGTGGTGGTGATGATGATGATGATGGTGATTTCAGTGGCGCTGATAATGGTGGTGTTGGTGATTATGGCAGGAGGCAGGAGCTGCGCAGAGCAGATAGGCGTCCAAACTCACATCTCCTGTAGAAGCTTCAGCTCCAGGTTCTGCTCTCTCTGTTTGCAGTGTTTTAGACTGGTGGAGCAGTGGGGGCAGTAGTGCTCGTCTGGAGACGGGTGTTTCAGCATTGAGAAGGACCTTCTGTTGGACCCTTAAATGATTATTATTCTGCATCACTCACACACACACACACTATCATAGATACACACATCCACACACACCATCACGCAAACATAAACACGCACATACACATGCACGCACCATCACACACACCATCACACACATACACACGCACACACCATCACACACATACACACGCACACACCATCACACACACGCACACACCATCACACACACGCACACACCATCACACACACGCACGCACCATCACACACACGCACGCACCATCACACACACGCACGCACCATCACACACTCACACACGCACCATCACACACTCACACACACACACACACGCACTCCTGTAGTCACAGACTGCCTCCTTCACATGCTCTCTCACACTCGCACTTTTCCTTCTTTTCCTCCACATAAGCGCAGACTCTCTCCCCCTCCCCCAAGTGGGTTAATTCCTGAAGGGGGGGTTGCCCTATGAATCCACGGCAGCTTTATTCTGCTTCAGAGGTGCCTCCCCACCCCGCGGGGATCCAGGGTCTCTCTGTGACCCACTCCAGATTTATGTTTGCTGCCTCTGTCTACAGGGAGAAAATGCTGCCGTATAAGGTGGCCGGCCGAGGCGCCTTCCCCCAAAGCCCCCCCATCTCGAGCCTGTGGCTGTCAGCAGCTGCACTGTTCCTTGCAGGCCACCCCAAGTCACTGAGCAGGAGCAGCAGCGGTGCATTCCCAGAATGGCTCCGCCTACTGGTGGATGCTGGGAGACCTGGGAGGGCGTGGGACAGTTTAGTGTGCGGTGGAGGTGGAGCTGGGCTGCAGAGTGTGTAAGCGGATCACAGGTGTGCTGCATGGGACCTGGCTGTTGCGTGATGGCATGAGAATGCCGGATCCCCAGCCACGGGGACGCCCCCCAGGTGTCTGTGTCCTGCTCACGCGGAGCCGGACCTTTGCCGTTCCCTGTACGCAGTGTCATGGAGAGGTGTGTGCTGGTGACGTGCTTGTAACGTTCCGGGAGAACATGTGAGATGCTCCGCTCACAGTCTGTGCGTGTTTGGGGACTGACTCACAGTGTATTTATGTACCTCTCTGTCAGTGGGAGGTGCTGGGAGGGCATGAGGCTTCAGCAGGCTGTGCTCCTGGCATTTGCTCTGCATGACACTGACCAGGGGGTGGGGGCTGGGGTCCTGGCTTCTTGAAGGGCTTGGCTGACCTGTGTCCACCCCCCATGTGAATCCCGACCTCACTGATCTGTCTGTAGTGTTGTATGTGACCCCCCCCCCCCCAACCCAGTTTCTCTCCGGTGGAAGCGTGGTCAGCGTCTGGCCTGTGGTTTGTCCCTGTCACACTGGATCCCCGTGTCTGGCCTGTGGTTTGTCCCTGTCACACTGGATCCCCGTGTCTGGCCTGTGGTTTGTCCCTGTCACACTGGATCCCCGTGTCTGGCCTGTGGTTTGTCCCTGTCACACTGGATCCCCGTGTCTGGCCTGTGGTTTGTCCCTGTCACACTGGATCCCCGTGTCTGGCCTGTGGTTTGTCCCTGTCACACTGGATCCCCGTGTCTGGCCTGTGGTTTGTCCCTGTCACACTGGATCCCCGTGTCTGGCCTGTGGTTTGTCCCTGTCACACTGGATCCCCGTGTCTGGCCTGTGGTTTGTCCCTGTCACACTGGATCCCCGTGTCTGGCCTGTGGTTTGTCCCTGTCACACTGGATCCCCGTGTCTGGCCTGAGGTTTGTCCCTGTCACACTGGATCCCCGTGTCTGGCCTGCGGTTTGTCCCTGTCACACTGGATCCCCGTGTCTGGCCTGCGGTTTGTCCCTGTCACACTGGATCCCCGTGTCTGGCCTGCGGTTTGTCCCTGTCACACTGGATCCCCGTGTCTGGCCTGCGGTTTGTCCCTGTCACACTGGATCCCCGTGTCTGGCCTGCGGTTTGTCCCTGTCACACTGGATCCCCGTGTCTGGCCTGCGGTTTGTCCCTGTCACACTGGATCCCCGTGTCTGGCCTTGTGACCCATTTGGCTCTGTACCGCTATGATGTCGCACCCTAGTCCTTCCTGTGATACTGTGGTTTACGAGGGAGGGGGCACCCGCACTGCATTCTGGGGTGTGTATCTTCATGGGGATCTGGGCGACGTTTGCCTGCCGCACCTCTGCATGTCCCCGCAGCTCCCATGACGGTTTAATGATTTTCTTCTTTCCCTTCGGCAACAATCGCGAGCAGGATGAGTCACCGGAGCCGCTAACCGCTCTCGGTGTGCTGTGCCAGCCCCCGCTCCTCTTTGTCCTCGTTCCTGTGAATGCCTGTGGTCCTGGGTCCTGCCCTGACCCGGGCTGCAGCCAGCCTGCTGTTGATATGTGCTTGACTCGGCCCAGTCCTGGAGCCGCCCCCCCCAGCCCCACTGAATCATGGGCCGGCTGCTTTGTGTCTTTATGGCTACTTTTATGGCATCCGAAGTTCCAATAAAAGCACAATGTGGTTGGTGGGGGGGGGGGGTAGCTGGGGGGGGCCATGCCTGTCAGTCACCCCTTTTCAGGGGCTGAGGGACCCTTGAGGCCGGTGTGATTACTTTGGTGAACATCCAGTCTATCAGTTTGACTTGTGAATGTAGTACATGGCTAATGTCTTAAACTCTGATAAGCAAATCAGTACTCTTGGGTACTGGTGAGTACCTGCTGGCTGATTGTAGTATGGTGGGTGCTGGTGATTAGTAATAGGTACTGGTGAGTACCTGCTGGCTGGCTGACTGCTGTATGGACGGTACTGGTGAGTACCTGCTGGCTGGCTGACTACTGTATGGACGGTACTGGTGAGTACCTTCTGGCTGGCTGGCTGACTGCTGTATGGACGGTACTGGTGAGTACCTGCTGGCTGGCTGACTGCTGTACGGACGGTACTGGTGAGTACCTGCTGGCTGGCTGACTGCTGTACGGACGGTACTGGTGAGTACCTGCTGGCTGGCTGACTGCTGTACGGACGGTACTGGTGAGTACCTGCTGGCTGGCTGACTGCTGTACGGACGGTACTGGTGAGTACCTGCTGGCTGGCTGACTGCTGTACGGACGGTACTGAGGAGTACCTGCTGGCTGGCTGACTGCTGTACGGACGGTACTGGTGAGTACCTGCTGGCTGGCTGACTGCTGTACGGACGGTACTGGTGAGTACCTGCTGGCTGGCTGACTGCTGTACGGACGGTACTGGTGAGTACCTGCTGGCTGGCTGACTGCTGTACGGACGGTACTGGTGAGTACCTGCTGGCTGGCTGACTGCTGTACGGACGGTACTGGTGAGTACCTGCTGGCTGGCTGACTGCTGTACGGACGGTACTGGTGAGTACCTGCTGGCTGGCTGACTGCTGTACGGACGGTACTGGTGAGTACCTGCTGGCTGGCTGACTGCTGTACGGACGGTACTGGTGAGTACCTGCTGGCTGGCTGACTGCTGTACGGACGGTACTGGTGAGTACCTGCTGGCTGGCTGACTGCTGTACGGACGGTACTGGTGAGTACCTGCTGGCTGGCTGACTGCTGTACGGACGGTACTGGTGAGTACCTGCTGGCTGGCTGACTGCTGTACGGACGGTACTGGTGAGTACCTGCTGGCTGGCTGACTGCTGTACGGACGGTACTGGTGAGTACCTGCTGGCTGGCTGACTGCTGTACGGACGGTACTGGTGAGTACCTGCTGGCTGGCTGACTGCTGTACGGACGGTACTGGTGAGTACCTGCTGGCTGGCTGACTGCTGTACGGACGGTACTGGTGAGTACCTGCTGGCTGGCTGACTGCTGTACGGACGGTACTGGTGAGTACCTGCTGGCTGGCTGACTGCTGTACGGACGGTACTGGTGAGTACCTGCTGGCTGGCTGACTGCTGTACGGACGGTACTGGTGAGTACCTGCTGGCTGGCTGACTGCTGTACGGACGGTACTGGTGAGTACCTGCTGGCTGGCTGACTGCTGTACGGACGGTACTGGTGAGTACCTGCTGGCTGGCTGACTGCTGTACGGACGGTACTGGTGAGTACCTGCTGGCTGGCTGACTGCTGTACGGACGGTACTGGTGAGTACCTGCTGGCTGGCTGACTGCTGTACGGACGGTACTGAGGAGTACCTGCTGGCTGGCTGACTGCTGTACGGACGGTACTGAGGAGTACCTGCTGGCTGGCTGACTGCTGTACGGACGGTACTGGTGAGTACCTGCTGGCTGGCTGACTGCTGTACGGACGGTACTGGTGAGTACCTGCTGGCTGGCTGACTGCTGTACGGACGGTACTGGTGAGTACCTGCTGGCTGGCTGACTGCTGTACGGACGGTACTGGTGAGTACCTGCTGGCTGGCTGACTGCTGTACGGACGGTACTGGTGAGTACCTGCTGGCTGGCTGACTGCTGTACGGACGGTACTGGTGAGTACCTGCTGGCTGGCTGACTGCTGTACGGACGGTACTGGTGAGTACCTGCTGGCTGGCTGACTGCTGTACGGACGGTACTGGTGAGTACCTGCTGGCTGGCTGACTGCTGTACGGACGGTACTGGTGAGTACCTGCTGGCTGGCTGACTGCTGTACGGACGGTACTGGTGAGTACCTGCTGGCTGGCTGACTGCTGTACGGACGGTACTGGTGAGTACCTGCTGGCTGGCTGACTGCTGTATGGACGGTACTGGTGAGTACCTGCTGGCTGGCTGACTGCTGTATGGACGGTACTGGTGAGTACCTGCTGGCTGGCTGACTGCTGTATGGACGGTACTGGTGAGTACCTGCTGGCTGGCTGACTGCTGTATGGACGGTACTGGTGAGTACCTGCTGGCTGGCTGACTGCAGTATGTGACTGCCTGACCATCCTCAGCAGGACTGTGTATCTCTCTGCTTACTGCCTCTGTGTGGCCCCCCAGTCCCCCAGTCGAGCTGGTGACAGACACCCCAGCTTCAGCTCATCTTATCAGCAGGCAGGCTAATGGCCCGGGAGAAGCTCCCTCCCCCCATCTACCCCGGTGTTAACCACAAATATCCCTGGAATGGATGTGCAGATATGCACTCTTTCCTGTTGTTTTCTGTGTGGGGGGGGGCTCATGTTTTTGTGTCTTGCGCTGCTGTTCCTGCTCTGCGTGGGGTATTTGGGGGGGGCGGGGTGATGTCGACCTTCTGAGGGCAAATCGCTGGGTCTGTTGTGCCTCACGGGGGAGGGGGAGCTATTTCCCAGCATGCCCTGGGCTCCCGTGGCCAGAGCTTGGCCCATAGATGAGGCAACAGAGGAAATGACTTGCAGACTGGCTGTGGGAGCCGACTTCCTGCCGGAGAGCGAGGCTTCGGAGCTGTGGACGCCGCATGTCACTTCCTGTATTGCTGGACCCTGAGTGCTTCCCCCCAGTAGCCGTGTTTGTGTGTGGAGAGCCTGTGTGGCTGCTGCGTGGCGGCAGTGTTTGTGCTGCATGGTCTTGGCTGCGTGGGCGATCGGCGCATTCGCAGCCTCCGGTTGGGGTAACAGGTGTAGAGGATTATGGGTAATATCTCCTAGGAGACCAGATATGGCCAATCATCTTAACTGCAGCCGGCCTGGCCTGTGTAAAAAGGCGGGCTGGAGAGACGGCAGCCGCTTCTCTCTCATCCACTCAGCGATGGTCTCCTGGTCATGTGACCTGCGTTTTGCTGCTTTCTTAAACACACACACACACACACACACAAACACACACACACACACACACACACACACACACACACGCACACAACGTAACTGCAGCTCTGCTCTAGAACTGGCCAGCTGTGCTGCGTGACCCTGGAGTGACTCTGGCCCCCATAGACCTGCTGGGTCATTGCAGAGCTCAGTCCTGGTTCTGCCCAGTCACTGAGGCCACTGGGAGGTTGGCTGTGCTGTTTCACTTGCCTGTTATGATGGAGAGGCTCTGGACCCCTGCGACCCCGCATAGGACATGCGGATGGAGTCCCCCTGCCCCTCACTCGTCGCCTCCATGCTCTTCTCTCCGGTAGGATGCCATGAACGCCCTGGTCCTGGACCTGGACTTCCCTGCACTGCGGAAAAACAAAAACATCGAGACATTCCTGCAGAGATGTAAGTGCTTCCACGCCTCCTGGGCTGGGATTCTGTGCCTTTGGGACGTTGGCAGTCCCTGAATCCGCAGAGGACATGCTCGGTGTTGCCGGTGGCGACGCTGTTTCAGCCAGTCCGTACCGGTTCTGCGGGGCTGAAGGCGACTGCGTTAGCACAGGCTGGGGGAGATCTAGGTTTAAGGCCTTCGGACCCTCCATGCAGACACAGGGTTTGGCCACAACAGTGCTCTGATGACAGTGTGGTGGTGTCTTGACGTTGCCATGACAGTGCAGTGACGTTGCCATGACTCCCGCAGATGAGAAGCTGATGGGCAGCATGCGGGACCTGCAGATGATGTCAGAGGACTTTGACAAAGTGAAGGTCATTGGTAGGGGGGCGTTTGGCGAGGTGCAGCTGGTAAGGAACCAGGGCAGCGCGTCAGGGGGGGGGGGGGAGGGGAGGGCACCTTGCCTTCATGGTGTCTGTCTTTGCCACGCTGAGATGGATGTGCTCCAGTCTGAGCAAAAAGAGAGTCACTATGTGCTAAAACTACTCATTAGCTGCAAGACGTTGGAAGTGTTTGTGAAATGACTACTCTGTGTGTGAGTGTCCGTGTGTGTGAGTGTCCGTGTGTTTGTGTGTGTGATCCCAGCTCTGTGTGTGTGTGTGTGTGTGTGTGTGTGTGTGTGTGTGTGTGAGATCCCAGCTCTGTGTGTGTGAGATCCCAGCTCTGTCCGCGCGCGCGTGTGTGTGTGTGTGTGTGAGAGATCCCAGCTCTGTCCGTGTGTGTGTGTGTGTGTGTGTATGAGATCCCAGCTCTGTCCGTGTGTGTGTGTGTGTGTGTGTGTGTGTGTGTGTGAGAGATCCCAGCTCTGTCCGTGTGTGTGTGTGTGTGTGTGTGTGTGTGTGTGTGTGTGTGTGTGTGTGTGTGTGTGTGTGTGAGAGATCCCAGCTCTGTCCGTGTGTGTGTGTGTGTGTGTGTGTGTGTGTGTGTGTGTGTGAGATCCCAGCTCTGTCCGTGTGTGTGTGTGTGTGTGTGTGTGTGTGTGTGTGTGTGTGTGTGTGTGTGAGATCCCAGCTCTGTCCGTGTGTGTGTGTGTGTGTGTGTGTGTGAGAGAGATCCCAGCTCTGTCCGTGTGTGTGTGTGTGTGTGTGTGAGATCCCAGCTCTGTCCGTGTGTGTGTGTGTGTGTGTGTGTGAGATCCCAGCTCTGTCCGTGTGTGTGTGTGTGTGTGTGTGTGTGTGTGAGAGATCCCAGCTCTGTGTGTGTGTGTGTGTGTGTGTGATCCCAGCTCTGTCCGCGCGTGTGTGTGTGTGTGTGTGTGTGTGTGTGTGTGTGTGTGTGAGATCCCAGCTCTGTGTGTGTGTGTGTGTGTGTGTGTGTGTGTGAGATCCCAGCTCTGTGTGAGTGTGTGTGTGTGTGTGTGAGTGAGATCCCAGCTCTGTCTGTGTGTGTGTGTGTGATCCCAGCTCTGTCCGTGTGTATGTGCGTGTTTTCACTGCATCATTTATCTCTGCACTATTTTTTTTACTTCCTGTTTGCAACTTGCACGCCATGTTACTGTACTATATGTTACTATATGTTGCACCAGGACTAATGGAGAAACACTGTTTCATCACTCTGTACATGAATGAAGCTGCTGATGACAATAAAGTAACCTAGAACCCCCTGTGCCCGTGTCCCTGTGCCCGTGTCCCTGTGCCCGTGTCCCTGTCCCTGTCCCTGTGCCGGCTCCTGTGTGTGTGATCTCGGCTCTGTGTGTCCTCCCTGGCAGGTGCGCCACAAGGCATCTCAGAAGGTCTACGCCATGAAGGTGCTCAGCAAGTTTGAGATGATCAAGCGGTCTGATTCCGCCTTCTTTTGGGAGGAGCGGGACATCATGGCCTTTGCTAACAGCCCCTGGGTCGTCCAGGTGGGGGCGCCTCAGCCGGTGGGGGTGAGCTATCGCGTGACTTGCGAGAATGTTTCCAAGCCCCGCCGTCTGCTGCTGTGCCCCTCAGCTCTGCTGCGCCTTCCAAGATGAGCGCTACCTATACATGGTGATGGAGTACATGCCAGGCGGGGACCTCGTCAACCTGACCAGCACCTACGACGTCCCTGAGAAGTGGGCCCGCTTCTACACCGCGGAGGTGGTGCTGGCCCTGGACGCCATCCACTCCATGGGCTTCATCCACCGCGACGTCAAGCCCGACAACATGCTCCTGGACCACCTGGGACACCTCAAGCTGGCCGACTTTGGGACCTGCATGAAGATGGACTCGGTGAGGCCCCCCCTCTTAAATTTGTAAATGCTCTTGCAGCCATATGCTTCTGAACTCAGTTTTAGGGTTGCAGTGAGCCCCAATCCCCCAGCAGCGTCCGCCAGTCGCCCCATCTTCCTGGTACGGACAGGAACCTTTCATGCTGGACTCAAACAGGACTTGGTTATAAAATGCTGATTGTAGAATGCAGGGGAGGGGGCTTCACTACATACCCCCCTAGCCCCCTGATCCACCAAATAACACACTGGATTAGTCAGCCGCCTGCATCTAGCAGGATGGAGTGTCAGAGCTGCAGAAGCGTTGCTCAGCATCACCATCTAGTGGACAGAATGTGACCTGCACCCAACCCCCGACAGTGACTTGCTGCTGGCTCTCAGCCACTGTGTAATTAGCATAATTCACACCTTGTTTGTTAAGGATTCGCAGCTTGGGGTCTAGTTTTGAGGGTCTGGTTGTAACACGGATGTATGAACCAGCCGACTCATGGGAGCCGCATCGTTCGATCTGATGCTAATTAGCCCATTAGCACATGAGGGCTGTGATGCTGCTGCCCGGCCAGCCTGTGTCAAACTGTCTCTCAGCTCCGGCTCCATATCGCCGGGTGGGAAATCGATAGCTTCTGTGTGCGAATTCACCAGCTTGCCCTTTGGTGGATGGAGCTGACAGTTGACTCTCCATCTGCCGGTGAACTGGGATGCCAGTGAATGCCAGTTGGCAGGATGGTTTGGGGTTTAGTCTGGTGTATAGCTTAGACTGCAACTCTGCAAAATGATTGCCTATTATAAGCTAGTAATGGAACTAAAACCAGCACCCCCTAGTGTCCGGGAGGACTGGGATGTCTCGGCCCACTATGAAGCTAATGGAGCTGTCTGTCCATCAGTCTGTCTGCCTGTCTGTGTTCTGAGTGTGTGTTGGGGGGAGGGGGGCAAGGCAGGTGGCTGGTTCTGGAGTAAAAGCTTTTGATCTCTGTGGGCTCTGTCTGCTGGCAGACCGGGATGGTTCGCTGTGACACGGCCGTTGGAACGCCAGACTACATCTCTCCTGAGGTGCTCAAGTCCCAGGGGGGCGACGGCTACTATGGGCGGGAATGTGACTGGTGGTCAGTGGGAGTCTTCATCTTCGAGATGCTGGTTGGTGAGTGAACGTAGCCCCCCCCCCGGAGACCTGAGGCTCTGTCCGCTGCTGAATAACCCCTCCACCCCCTGCCGCTTTCCCCCCCATCTTCACAGGCGACACCCCGTTTTATGCTGACTCTCTTGTCGGGACCTACAGCAAGATCATGGACCACAAGAACTCTCTGAACTTTCCGGACGATGTGGAGATATCTGAGGACGCCAAAGACCTCATCTGTGCCTTCTTGACGGACAGGTAAATGACAAATGATCGTGTGATGGAGGGGGGCGCAGGGGAGGAAGATATCTGATTGGTCCATGGCAGACATGTGACCCTCGCTCTGCGCGCAGGGAGGTTCGTCTGGGGCGCAGTGGCGTGCAGGAGATCAAACGACACCCTTTCTTCCAAAACGACCAGTGGACCTTCGACACCATCCGGGACAGTAAGTGCTGCTATTTATCATGGGCCAGGCCAGTCTGGTCCGGTACAGATCGGTCCAGAGGTTACAGAGGTTAGCCGTTACTGACTGGACCTGTTTGTTTACCTGCGTCTGTGAGGTGTTCCTCAGTCCCCCTGTAAAATACACTTACTAGGTTCACTCCTAATGTATCAGGAAACGTTACGTAACCGTCTCTATTCGCCTCGTAATAGTGTCAGGATAATGACGATAATCGACTTATCGCGTTGCATGGGCCATGACCTTGATCATTTTTCTGACCTCGATATTACTAAATTGCGTTTACGTGACATCGAATGCCCCTAAGCCTTCACACCGTACCGCCGCTGCCGCTCTCTCTCGTCTGCCCTGTGCTCCGCAGGCAACCCTCGGGGCTGCTTTTCACTTCACGCAGATGCCTGAGGGCTGTGATGCTGGAATATCCGCAGTCCTCAGTGTTCGTACTTCCAGCTCCAGCAAGCCAGGCATCTCATGAAGCTACACGTAAAGCAAAACTAGATCTCAAAAGAAGAAGGAAAGTGCATCAGAAATGAATAGGATGAGGACACTGACTCAGAAACATACACGGCTGCATGGCGATGCAGTACAAGCATTTTATTTTAGTTAGTAGCCATCTGGGAGTCTTTGTGTGGAATCGTATAAATGCCTCTAATTCTGGACTTTCTCCATCATTCTTCAAACCTTCTTGCCATTTTCGTCACCCTGATACAGTCTGACCCCTGTCTGGCTCCCCGCTACCCTTCCCCAGGTGAATGATTGGTTGTTTTATCACGTCACCAAGCGGAGCTGCCACAGAAGTGGGTGGGCAGTATATTGCCTGTTAAGAGCCAATGACCCCCCCCCTACACCTCTGTGCCAAATGTAATATTTAGTACAGTTTTTGATAAGAGCCTCAGAGTCCATTTAATCTCTTTTTTTGGTTGTTTTATGTTTTATGTCAGACATTTACAGGTCTTTGCTTTCCAGTGTTTGAAGATTCTCATGAATTAGAAGTTCATCTCACTTTGAAATGCGGCGTTCGTGCTGTTATGGTATTATAATGGTATCAGTGGTGTAAATCATCTTAAAAGCACAATAATATCGAGACAGGCCTCAATGGTTAAGGCAATGAGTTCATAACCGAGTGGGGTGTTGGTTCACATCCCATGATTAGATGAGATAAACGTTATTGATCCCAGGGGGAAATGTAGTACATACAGCAGCGAGGTACGCCGGGCACAGCCCAACACGCCTGTACTGCATACAGCAGCGAGGTACGCCGGGCACAGCCCAACACGCCTGTACTGCATACAGCAGCGAGGTACGCCGGGCACAGCCCAACACGCCTGTACTGCATACAGCAGCGAGGTACGCCGGGCACAGCCCAACACGCCTGTAGTGCATACAGCAGCGAGGTACGCCGGGCACAGCCCAACACGCCTGTAGTGCATACAGCAGCGAGGTACGCCGGGCACAGCCCAACACGCCTGTACTGCATACAGCAGCGAGGTACGCCGGGCACAGCCCAACACGCCTGTAGTGCATACAGCAGCGAGGTACGCCGGGCACAGCCAAACACGCCTGTACTGCATACAGCAGCGAGGTACGCCGGGCACAGCCCAACACGCCTGTAGTGCATACAGCAGCGAGGTACGCCGGGCACAGCCCAACACGCCTGTAGTGCATACAGCAGCGAGGTACGCCGGGCACAGCCCAACACGCCTGTACTGCATACAGCAGCGAGGTACGCCGGGCACAGCCCAACACGCCTGTAGTGCATACAGCAGCGAGGTACGCCGGGCACAGCCAAACACGCCTGTACTGCATACAGCAGCGAGGTACGCCGGGCACAGCCCAACACGCCTGTACTGCATACAGCAGTGAGGTACGCCGGGCACAGCCCAACACGCCTGTAGTGCATACAGCAGCGAGGTAGGCCGGGCACAGCCCAACACGCCTGTAGTACTTACAGCAGTGAGGTACGCCGGGCACAGCCCAACACGCCTGTACTGCATACAGCAGTGAGGTACGCCGGGCACAGCCCAACACGCCTGTACTGCATACAGCAGTGAGGTACGCCGGGCACAGCCCAACACGCCTGTACTGCATACAGCCGCGAGGTACGCCGGGCACAGCCCAACACGCCTGTAGTACTTACAGCAGTGAGGTAGGCCGGGCACAGCCCAACACGCCTGTAGTACTTACAGCAGTGAGGTACGCCGGGCACAGCCCAACACGCCTGTACTGCATACAGCAGTGAGGTACGCCGGGCACAGCCCAACACGCCTGTACTGCATACAGCAGTGAGGTACGCCGGGCACAGCCCAACACGCCTGTACTGCATACAGCCGCGAGGTACGCCGGGCACAGCCCAACACGCCTGTACTGCATACAGCAGCGAGGTACGCCGGGCACAGCCCAACACGCCTGTACTGCATACAGCAGTGAGGTACGCCGGGCACAGCCCAACACGCCTGTAGTGCAAACAAAGTAAACCTGGTTCAAACAAAAAGTACACAGAATATCCTGAAAAACGAAATGTTAAGGAAATATATATAAATCCGCGGATGTTGAATGTGTAAATATAAAAAATTGAGAGCAGTGGAGCTTTACTGTAACAGTGCTCTGTAGTTCATAGTAGTTTGTTGTAAAGTACTTGGATTGAATTGCCGTATAAATGTCAGAAAAGTATGATGAACTGGATGAAGTGGAAGTTTGATGTGGTACTTTTTCAAGACGCTGCTTGTTTGCACAGACAGCCTGGGTACGGTTCAGGCCCTGAACACCAGACTGGGTCCCGTGTGATGTGCCCCCATCAGAGTGTGTCAATATAGCCTTAAGGTGATGATACACGGGGCAACTTTTTAAGCAGTGTTGCCGGGCAACTGCCAACCAGGTGAGACCAAGGGTAATTCGTCTGGAACTGGATGATCGAGAGAAGTTGTCCAATGCTGGTCACAGTTTTCTTTTCAAATAGAAATCTGTCGCCTAGTATGAATAGGAAAGTGCCTGAGCAGCACTGCCTGGCAGCACTGCTCAGCAGGTTGCCCTGTGTATTGTCGCCCTTAGTTGCAGCTCCCCACAGACCCAGAGTGTGGTTCCAAAGGGATGTTACTCTAGCTGTTGCCGTGGAGACGGCCGCTTCCAAGGCCCGCCCCTTTTTCAGATTGGCTGCCTGGATCACCAGGCTCATGGGGGAAAAGAATCAGAGTGCTGCCAGCTCCTGCCTTTTCTGCGATTGGACGCACACACACCTGTGTCACCTCCTGCGGCCCCCTCTCTCACCCCAGCCGTGGCCCCCGTGGTCCCGGAACTGACCAGTGATGTCGACACCAGTAACTTTGACGAGATTGAGGACGACAAGGGCGACGTGGAGACCTTCCCCACACCCAAGGCCTTCGTGGGCAACCAGCTGCCGTTTGTGGGCTTCAGCTACTTCAAGGAGAACCAGTAAGAACTCCCAAGCCTCCCCTCCCTTCCCCCCCTGCAGTCATACCCCTGTGGCTTGGGGGGGGGAATCTCATCCTGCCCAATTTTACCCCACAGGTTGTTAAATGACACAAATTCCACCGCTATGAAGAACGAACATCAGACGTCCATCAAGCGGGAGGTGGGTGCTTAGGATTTGTTCCCATGATGCTCTCCTCTGGATTCTCTGAGGTTTGACGGCCAGTGGGCAGGATGGCTTAAACGTAAACGTAATACTCTGACTCCTCAGGCGCTGCATGGTCTGTGAGATGTTTACCACCCACACCGCGCATTTGTGCAGGGACTCCTATTGACTGCAAACAGTCACTGCATATATACAATATGTAGAAATATTAAGACTGACAGAGTGTTCCTCTCTGTTACAGGACAGCTCCGCAGTGAGTACTGCCTTGTCCCTCTGCTGTACAGTGTGTCCATTCAGAACCAAGCATAGCCACAGGGAGCCACCCCGGATATTCTAAGATCTTCTACTGTGTCGTGCATGTTCCTGTTCTAGAAACTTCCGTGTAGATTAGATTATAATGGCAGAGATGCCCTGAGTGGCAGCTGTGCCCCCAGACTGGCCGTCCGCAGTGTGTGTCCTGTTTATAACCCCACACCTCCCCACTCCCAGTCTGCTCAGCTTCAGAAAAAAATTCACGTACTGGAGGAGCAGCTTAACAGCGAGATGCAGGCCAAGGACGAGATGGAGCACAAGTGCAGGTAGGGAGAGGCGGGCTGGACGGCCCCTGGGGTCCTGCCTGGTCGCCATGGCCACCGGTGCCACGGCATCTGCCACATGTGGGCATCTCATTTGCCCGCCCGGTGTTGTCGTCTTTTTAGGACTGCCAGCAGCCGCCTAGAGAAGGTCTCCAAGGAGCTGGAGGAAGAGGTGAGCCATCCGCGGAGAGGCGGCGGGGCCGAACACACGAGAGAGGGAACCCCCTGACCCCTGTTAACATCTGCAGATTGGCAGCAGGAAGAGCATGGAGGGCACACTGCGCCAGCTGGAGCGAGAGAACGCGCTCCTGCAGCACAAGAGCACAGAGAGCCAGCGAAGGGCAGAGAGCGAGTCTGAGAAGAAGCGGGTCCTGGAGAGCGAGGGTGAGTCCACTGTGCTGTGTCGATCCCATGTAGCTCCACTGGATATCTCATGTATCTACTATATAGATCCCATGTAGCTCCACTGGATATCTCATGTATCTACTATATAGATCCCATGTAGCTCCACTGGATATCTCATGTATCTACTATATAGATCCCATGTAGCTCCACTGGATATCTCATGTATCTACTATGTAGATCCCATTTAGCTCCACTGGATATCTCATGTATCTACTATGTAGATCCCATTTAGCTCCAGTATTGATCTCATGTAGCCACTGTGTAGATCCGGTGTAGCTGGTCGTTCTACATGAGGCTGTGCTTCTGCGTCTCCTAGATCTGGTGTAGAACTCGTATAGCTCTAACGTTGCTCCCGTGTAGCTGCAGTGTAGCTCCCGTGCAGCTGCCATGCATATCCTGCGTATAAAGCATGTAGCTGCTCCCTAGTCACAAAGCTGTGCCTCCCTTGCAGTGAACAGTCTGAAGGACCAGCTAGATGAAATGAAGAAGAGGAACCAGAACTCCCATATCTCCAATGAGAAGAACATCCAGCTCCAGAGGCAGGTCAGTGAACAGTGGCCCGGTCCGATTTGGCCCAGATGAGCCTATGTCCATTTCCTTCTCATGCTGAAATAAAGGAGGTCACCTGTTTACCTGTTGTTCTGGTCACAGACCGTGGCCTCTCACTAATATCTGAATATTCTTGTGAATGACGTGGGCTCACTGCTTCTCAGTATTCGCATGTTTTAACATGCGTCCCTCATCCCATGCACTCCCCTGCTCCCAGCTGGACGAGGCCAACACGCTGCTGCGCGCTGAGAGCGATGCAGCCACTCGCCTCAGGAAGACCCAGACGGAGATGAGCAAGCAGATGCAGCAGCTGGAGTCCAACGGGCGCGACCTTCAGGATAAATGCTGCATGCTGGAGAATAGCAAGCTGAAGCTGGAGAAGGACTTCATCAGCTTGCAGTCGGCGCTTGAGGCAGAGAAGAGGGACCGCAGTCAAGGCTCCGAGACCATATCAGACCTACAGGGTACGCTGGAGGGTTTGGAGTTGGGGGGGGCGGCAGGCTGTTAACCAATCACGATGAGAACAGCTACAAATGGCAAATGATCAATTTTAGTCCCCCCTATCTGTACTCCTGTAAGTAACTGCTTACTACCTGCTTGATTTATGTGCAGGACCAAAACTTCCTAGAATGTCCTACGTACGTTTCAGTGTAATTGGCTAATAAAGCTGAGATATCTGTCCGATCAGGACAGGGCTCCTCTCTGTTAGAATGGGATGTTCCAAACGCATATAATGGAATGTTACACATTGGATTGGAATGTTCCAAACACACAGAAAAGGGGTGTGTTATTAGAACAGGAAGGAGACTTAAGTAGTGTCAGCTGGGGAACGTACCAGAAGGGGATTATGTGTTATGTTCGCTCTCACTGGTTTGGCAAAGAACTTCCAGCACGATGGACGTGTTTGGTTTTTGGAGCCAGCAATGCTGACTTTGGGCATTTTTAGTATAGAAACAAAGACTTATTTCTGTTTCTAGGTTGTAATAAACGATCATGGAACATTTTCCAATCTGTTTAGTCTATTTTTCTACTTTGTATGAGCTTCCCAGCACGACTTGGTTTATCCCATTTTCCACACTCTATCACCACTTTTCTCTGCAGGACGTATCTCTGGGCTGGAGGATGAGGTCCAGCAGGTGAAGAGCTCCCTGGCCAAGGCCGAGATGGAGAAGAGGGAACTGCAAGAGAAGCTGACTGACCTGGAGAAGGTGAGGAGCTCGTCCCCCTGACTGATGAAGTGGCTAAAACTGGGCTAATTATCTAATCTTCCTGCACTGCTTACAGTCTTGTCAAGTAAAATGTAAAACTATTTTGCACTGTAAATATGGTACATATTCAGAGAGAAATAAAATGGTTAGAATCACACGGTACATGGCCAGTTGTGCAGCCATAATTGCTGACCCCTCCCCTTAACCTCTGCCCCTCCTTTGTGGACCAATAGGAGAAGAGTAACCAGGAGATTGACATGACGTACAAAATGAGGCTCCTGCAGCAGACCCTGGAGCAGGAGGAGGCGGCGCACAAGGCCTCCAAGGCGCGGCTCGTGGACGAGAACAAGATCTACGAGTCCATCGAGGAGGCCAAGTCTGAGGCCATGAAGGGTGAGGTGGGGCCAGTGGGCTGGGGGTGGGGTCAGTGGGCTGGGAGGTGGGACCTATTGGCTAGGGGCGTGGCCATCAAAGTAGGGTGGGGGGTGGGAAGGTGAATTTAACAGGATTAACATACAGAAGAGAAGTGGGGGGACATGATAGAATTCCGAGTGCGAGGGGAGGGTCTCTGGGGAGGCCACAGTGCTGTGAAGCACGCTGGTGTTGGTTCTGGTTTTGATGCTTAATGTCTGCAAACCGCCTTGTAGAGATGGAGCAGAAGCTGCGAGAAGAACGTGCCTCCAAGCTGAGCGTGGAGAATAACCTCCTGGAGCTGGAGAAGCGCTGCTCCATGCTGGACTGCGACTACAAACAAGCCCAGCAGAAGCTGGACGAGCTGCGAGCGCAGAAGGAGAAGCTCACGGAGGAGGTGAAGAACCTGACCCTGAAGATTGAGCAGGAGATGCAGAAGCGCAGCCTCATGCAGAACGACCTGAAGACCCAGAAGCACCAGGTAAATGCCCTGCGCATGTCGGAGAAGCAGCTGAAGCAGGAGGCCAACCACTTGCTGGAGATCAAGAGCAGCCTGGAGAAGCAGAACCAGGAGTTGCGCAGGTGAGCGATGGGCAGGGTGGCGGCATGCGGGGCACGATCCTCCTCCATGCGTGTCTGTGCTCACGCGTGTTCACTGGTGTCGCCAGGGAGAGGCAGGACGCGGACGGACAGATGAAGGAGCTTCAGGATCAGCTGGAAGCTGAGCAGTACTTCTCTGTGAGTTCATCCTGCAAGGGGCGGGGGGGGGCGTGCATGTTCATAATGCTGTAACCATGGTTACTTTCCTCCGTAGACACTGTACAAGACGCAGGTACGTGAGCTGAAGGAGGAGTGTGAAGAGAAGAATAAGCTGTACAAAGACATCCAGCAAAGTCTGCAGGAGCTGCAGGAAGAGAGGTGGGAGGAGGCCTGATCCGTCTATCTGATGCGCCTCCATGTTTCCTGCTTGCCTGTCTGTCAGTCGGTCGGTCTGACTTTGGTCCCACTGGCCCCCGCCTTCAGGGACTCGCTGGCTGCTCAACTGGAGATCACGCTAACCAAGGCGGACTCGGAGCAGCTGGCCCGGTCCATCGCCGAGGAGCAGTACTCTGACCTGGAGAAAGAGAAGATCATGAAGGAACTGGAGATCAAGGAGATGATGGCACGGCACAAGCAGGAGCTGGGAGAGAAGGACACCACCATTAGCTCGGTGTGCTGGGGAGTGGGACAGCTGTGGGCCATAGGGAAGATCGAAATGGTTTAGGAGGAATGAGTGCAGCGGAACGCTCTGTGGTGCTACACCATGCCGTGGAATGCTGTGGAATACGCTCTGTGGTGCTACACCATGCTGTGGAATACTGCCTCTTATGACATCTTTTCCTATAATAATAAGTGACAAAATATCCAAGGGCAGTGAAAATTTAGACTAGTTTTGGAATAAGGTTCTTGGACTTTAGTGTGAAGGTCTCTTTGGATTTCTCCTGCCCCCTACAGTTGGAAGAGGCGAACCGCACCTTGACGAATGATGTAGCCATCCTGGCCAGCGAGAAGGAGGAGTTCAACAACAAGCTGAAGGAGATGCAAGAGCGTAAGTAACCATTTCCAGGCTGATCTTTGAGTTTCTTAAAGTACGACGGGGAGCTGTTCAGCTGGTTTGGAGTGAGGTACTCATGGCATGATGTTCGTTGTTCTGTCGGCTTGGGGCTGGTGTCTATGATGATGAGTTGGATGTTTGTTGCTCCTCAGAGCTGCAGAAGACCAAGGAGGAAGAGCTGCTTTTGAGCCAGATGAAGATATGCTTTGAGAAGCAGCTGCAGAGCGAGAGGACACTGAAGACCCAGGTCCGGTGCAGGGTGCCTAACCGTCGTGACCCGTAGATCTTCACGCGTCCGGCCGAGTCATTCAGCTGTCGGTTCCGCTCCTGTCAGGCCGTGAACAAGCTGGCGGAGATCATGAACAGGAAGGAAGTGCGTGGCGGGGGCAGCCGGCGCGGAAACGACACGGATATGCGCAGGAAGGACAAGGAGAACAGGAAGCTGCAGCTGGAGCTTCGCTCGGAGAAGGAGAAGCTGAACAGCACCATCATCAAGTACCAGAGGGAGATCAACGACATGCAGGCGGTCAGTGGCTGAGGCGGCGATCGCAAGAACACCACTTCTGCATGTGAAGTCACAAGGGGCTTTTTGTTATTACTGGGGCTTCAATCAAGAAGTCAATTTGCCCCCCCCCCCCGTTGGATGTTTCAAAATCTAGATGAATGCATTTAATATTGAGTAGTGATGTTGTGGCCAGTAGGGGGCTCCACACAAATGCGTCTTTTGAGTGGTGGCAAATGCCGCTGTTGGAAGTCATCCAGTGTCACCTATGGAACTGGGTTAGTCACATGATGGTTTGAACTCTCAGAGCCTTTTGCTCATTCATGCACAGTAAAGCCCCCCACCTCCCCACCCTCACCCTCCCCCCAGCAAATCGCGGAAGAGAGCCAGGTGCGCATAGAGCTGCAGATGGCGCTGGACAGCAAAGACAGTGACATTGAGCAACTGCGTAACCTCCTCACGTCGCTCAACGTGCACTCGCTCGACTCGGCCAGCATGAGCAGTGGCCCCGACTTCGATGGTGACGACTCCTACCCAGGTAATGCGTCAGTATGGCACTCGGTGTGTCGTAGCTGGGGCCTGAAACGGTGATTCTCTCCCAACTGAACGATGCAGCATCGCCAACATGGGGTGTCATTTCCCGTTGGTCTTGCATCATTGTTCAGTTTCTGTGCTTTTCTTATGTGACCTTCTTCTCTTTGGTTCCATGTCTCCTTACTTTCACCTCCTCCTCTCCCTGCCTCCCCCAATCGGGGCCCCCAGTGCGTCTGACACACTCCCACACATCCGAGTCCCTCTCCCTCACCTATGAACTCACCTCCCACTCTGTCTGCGTCGACACAAGGCCCTGTGTCTTTGAGCCCGAGGATGACGAGTTGGAACTTGAGACTGAATCTTATGCCCTATCGGAACCTGACAATGCAGGTGACCTGCTTGGCGTCACATGTCCGCATGAGCCTTGACTTTGCGATACCCTTGCAGTGTCACTAACCTAACTGAGTGACGCCGCTGAGCACTGCGGCTTTCCTCAGGTCCTCCCTGGGTTTGCTAGACCTTAGGGCTGAACGATTTGGGGAAAATATCTAATCGCGATTTTTTCTGACAGACATTGCGATTACGATTTCATTTGCGACATAATTTTTTATACGTCAAGCTTCAGTTCAATATTAAGTGCGTAATAAATTTAAAACACATGACACATCAATACCACTTGAGATACCGTCAAAATATGAACTGGTCTATATTCTAATACAAGGAGGAGAATTTAAAGATGTGATGTGTTAAGTTAAATAAAGTAATAATGAATACAATTGCAGCGAAAAGAAAAACGATCTTGCAGCAAACAGCTTGGCCCCTAATAACACTAACTGCCTTTTCCCAGCCAATAAATAAGCAAGAACTACTTCGGTGTCTGCAGCCATTTTGTTTGCACCAATGTGTTATTCGTGTTAACAGCAGCGAATCTAACTCTCTCAACCAAAAACCGCAACGTTCATAACAGAGTGGCTGTTCTGAAATCGTAAAGCTGTCAGACTCTCACGCAAGAAATGTTATGGCAAATCTAAATTAATCTATTATGAACTTATAGAATTAGCTGCATCAAAAACGCTAGGGCAGTTTGCAACCCGTCCCTTTAGTATTTATGTTAAAGCGAGGCTTTTGTTTTTATTACTGTTGTGGGGTTAATTTCACAAGATGAATCTATGGAAATCAACACTTAAATCAATGAGCACAGAAACATGACAAACACGACTGTTCTGGGGGTCACAGACTCGCTGCTGTGAGGATTGCTGACTGTCTCATGGTTTTGATGGGTTAGCGGTATGCTAATGCCATTTCCCATTAACAAAAACGAAAGGTGCGATACATCCTGGTTTGTGTAATTCCTGGTTTGGCCCAGACTATTGCCTCTAATAGTATGAAGTTGTGACTGACTAATTTAACTAGCTCATGATCGGGCTGCATTTGTTTGTGATGGAGGTGCTTTCTTTGATTATCATTTTGGAATACTCGTTTCCTATTGGTCTGTCGGTGCACATCCACTGAGCACTTCCTGTGTCGTCTGCAGAAACCAGGCTGGAGGGCTGGCTCTCACTTCCACTTAGGAACAACACCAAGAAATTTGGGTGGGAAAAAAAGGTAATTTGCTTAAAGTTCCCCAACAAGGCGGTCCATTATCCAGGAGTGTGATGAGTTTTTAGTGAGGAAGCACATCTGAATCTCCATTGTCTATAATCTCCAGGCTCCTTGCTGTCTCCTTCTCGTCCTTGCAGTATGTGGTGGTGAGCAGCAAGAAGATTCTCTTCTACAACAGTGAGCAGGATAAGGAGCACTCCAACCCACACATGGTGCTGGACATCGAGTGAGTCCCCGCCGGTCCAAACCCAAGAGGACTCGTGGTGCCGGTTTCCAGTGCACTGATCCGCTCCGTTCTCTGTCTCCACAGCAAGCTCTTCCATGTGCGGCCTGTCACCCAGACGGACGTGTATCGGGCTGACGCCAAAGAGATCCCCAGGATATTCCAGGTGCCTCAACATAGGCTAAGCTGCTAGTCCTCCTAGGCTTCCCGTCAATCGTGTCCCTGTGTTTCCGCACAGAGAGATGCAGGTCCTTTTTTCTGAAGCCGCACTGATCGATTCGATAATTGCCTTTGTGGCTTGAAAGGAAGTGCTGCATGTTTCTGGATTTGTGGTCAACATCTGAGGTCAACCAAAAACCGAATGCAGCATGAAGCGCTTGAGGTTCGGGTTTGGAAGACACACCTCGGACCTCTGAAACTGGAGATGTCAGCTGTCTCATGGCTTGATCACGTAGTACTCTGTGAAAGCCTGAGAGCTCTCGTGTGATGCGATTCCCCTTCTCCACACCTGCCGTCCTAGATCCTGTATGCCAATGAAGGGGAGAGCAAGAAGGAGCAGGAGTTCCCGGTAGAGGCAATTGGGGACAAGTCCAGCTACATCTGCCACAAGGGCCATGAGTTTATCCCCACGCTGTACCACTTCCCGACCAACTGCGAGGCCTGCACCAAGCCGCTGTGGAACATGTTCAAGCCACCCCCCGCGCTCGAATGCCGCCGCTGCCACATCAAGTGCCACAAGGACCACATGGACAAGAAGGAGGAGGTCATCGCCCCTTGCAGGGGTCAGTGAGCATGCCGCTTGGTGGGAGGGCTGTGTGGAGCAGGCTATGTTACCGACATCCTGCTGTCATCAGTATAGGGGAGGCAGTGGTGTTTGGTAGAGAGCTTTGTACCGCCCAAAGCTCGAATACAGTCATAACCATCTTTAATTTCATTTTATGTTAATATTTAATGTACTTCTGTCTTATTGAAAGTAAACCGTACAGTGTACAGACACATCGGTCTCTCCACTGCGCTAGCTTGGCTCCCGTCGAGTTCTTTGAGGATAAGATGGTTCCCACAGAGCACTTTGTGTCTGGCTAACTTGGCTCCTGGCTAATGCAGCTCCCACTAGGCAGTTCATGGCTAACGTGGCTCACACTGGGCGGTTCGTGGCTATCGTGGCTCCTGCCAGGCGGATCGCTGCTAAGGCACCTCTCAACTGATGCGCCTCCTGTCTTGCACACCGCAGTGAACTACGACGTATCGACGGCCAAGAACCTGCTACTGTTGGCCGCGACTCAGGAGGAGCAGCAGAAGTGGGTGAGCCGACTGGTGAAGAAGATTCCCAAGAAGCCGCCTCCACCTGAACACTTCGCTCGTTCTTCGCCTCGCGCCTCGATCAAGGTGCAGCCCAGCCAGAGCACGAGGAGGCCCAGCCGTCAGATGCCACCTGGCAAGCCTAGGTGAGGGGGGGGCTTGCCCTTTTCACATTTACATCAGGTCCAGGACTACAGATGTAGGGTAGGGACATCTTGTCACCATTTTATAATGTCGATGATACATTTTCTTGTAAATCTGTAAATCTGTCCTTGGGACTGCTATCAGATTCTCCATGGCACAGATTATTTGTTGTCTATAACGGGATCAAGGCTCAACTTGCGAGACGAACACAAGCACAGTAGGTTCTTCCGGTACCCTGACAGTTTTCTCCACTGGTAACTTCCCATAGTGGTGGCCCCATGCTCAAAATCATCCTCCACTGACCTTTGACCCCTGTCCATTCTTGTACTGCGGTAGACCGTAAGTAGTGTGCACAGGTCATGTGACTGTGACCTTACTAACGCCTGTGTGTTCCACTTATCCTGCCAAGGAGGCATATGAGCAACTAACATGGCCGCTTAGGCAAGGAAGTTAGATGGGGCAGGACTGTGGGTCCGTCCTTGTAACCATTAAACATACCATCAGTCATACCTTGCCTCAACATATCGTGCCATCATCCATCTTCATGTCCGTCTTTCCCACATTCTGTGTGTCCCATCATGCATTCTCTCACTTGGGAATGACTGAAGGCTTTCAGGGATAGCATGCCGCATAGAACAGGAACTGGCTTCCAGGGATATGAACGTACACGCCACTGTGCTGACCAGCGCCACCCCTGAGCCACGCCTTCTCCCGTTCCAGAGTGCTGGACTGTGGTCTGCAGGACTGGGACTGGGCCGTCGATGATGTCGATGAGGCAGACGTTTTTGATTTCTGAAGACGTACATGTGAGGGAGGGGGGGGGGGGGCGAGAAGCCAGTGGCGCTCGCCGACGTCGTGGGTGTGCAGTGGGCCAGTTGCCATGAGGGCGGATGCCCACACAGGCTGCATGTCTGGTTATCCGGGGCTTAAGCTCATTAGCAACTGACTTGACGTTGCAGCAGAAGTCAATAGGCTGAAGCCTGCAGGAAGTTGGATTAACAGCAGAGCCAGTTTAGGGCACAGCTCTCTTCCTGAGCCAATCCGATTCGCTGATTGGTAACGCAAAGTCAGCTGACAGTGTTAATGTTGACTTGGTGTCCCGTGAACCATGCGCTGCTGGTTGTGTTTACATTTCCAAAGCCTGGTTTGCCTGTTTATTCTGTGTAGCGGAATTGCATGCCGGTGTCTGCAGTATTTAATTTACCCCTCCCCACCCGCCTTTAGCCTTTCATCTGTGACCTTTGTCCAGCCCCCCTAGACAAGATGGCCCCAAGATGAAGTGGGAAGACTGACAGTGCGCAGATCAGATAATCCTGATTTTGGTTTCTGGGTTTGTTGGCTAATTGCACCACCTGAGTGTATAGCTTAACGTGCTTGTGTCCATGTGGAACTTCGCAATAAAACATGCGAACCAGAAGCCTGGTGGTGTATGTTTCCCAGCATGCCGTGTGACATGCCGTGTGACATGCTCTACGCACGTGATTTTTTTTTTTACACATTGATCACTGGTTTACTGAGGTGAATCTAATTCTTTTTTTTTCTCTCTCTCCTCCATCCCTCTCTCTTCTCCCTCCCTCTCTCCTCACAGTTAACCATCTCTTCTTGTAGACGTGTTGAACACCCTGTGTGGTATTCCTTCCTAGTGCAAAGGACTGAAAACACACTCTTTCATTTTGCGTACCCACAACAGACATGAATGCACAGATACTATTTTTTTATTCTTTTAGAGACCATCTTTCCTATCCTGGTTTGCAACACTTGGCTTCCACTTGTGAAAACTAGTCTTCAGTTCTGCGTCGAGCAGGATCAGGTCTGAGTACCTGGGCTCCTTGTATCCGTGGCAACGTGTGGACACATGACAGTGTTTCGGCCTGTTTTTTCCTACTGGCTAAACCCCCCCCCCCCCCGTCAATGGACTCTCAAGGAAAGCTGCAGCTTCAGATGCTCTACTGGTCTTCCATGGTCCTGAATGCAGGAGCACCTGGGGGGACAGAGGCCTGAGACTCAGAGAGAGAGGAGGAGCTGGACCAGCGGCCCCCCCTGCAGCTGCACCCCCTGGCAACGCCATCGCGGCCCCTGGTATGTTAAGGACTTGAGCAGGATGACGGTTTTTCAGCAAAGCATCTCCACTGATCTGGGGAACCAAGATCCAAGATGAGGCCACATCGGGGGGGGGGCCTATGCATTCTGGGCGGGAGCAGCCTGAATCCACAGGCCCCCCCCACCCCCCCGTTTGTTACTTCTTCGCACTTTGCTCGTGTGATGCCTTAATTTGTGTTTGTGGCAGCGCTCTGCTCCCCTGGGTGTGATGCCTTCACTGTTATGCACCTCGGTCACGCCGCTGTACCCAAACGTATGAATGTATTTGTTCAGGCTCCGCGCAGTCTTGCGTGGCCCCCCACAGGGCCAGGATGTATATTTTCATATCCGCACCATCCGTGATGACAGTGACACTGATGCCCCCCCACCCCACATTATTTTTACACGGCTGGATTTTAAAGCCCAAGATGCGGCTTGTTTAGTATTAAGTATTAAAACTGCTCACCGCAGGCATGTTCAGTCACGAGCACTTTGGAGAAGAGAAATCTGTGAATGAGCAGCTCGACCTGTTCAGCTGGAGGAGGGGAGGGGGGGGGGGTTTGATTGTTGTCCACAGACCCTGCAGGAGGGCTGGAGTTCCAGCATGGGACGGCTGGCCAGCCCCACGAACACCACGCGTGTGAGTAGCGTGCACAAGCCCCCTGCTCACCCTGCGGCTCGTGCTCATAAACGGAGAATTTTTTTTAAATAACAGAAAAACTTTAAAAAGGTTGTGGTCAGTTTTTGCTAAAGAAATAAAATATTAACTGCAGACAACCCATCCACATGCTCTGAAGTATTTTACTGCAGGTCGCTGTAGCAGATTTTCTGTTTTTTTCCGTATAGAGTTCCGTGTGCGGTGAGGATGTCCGTACGTGACGAGCTTTGTGAACGACACGCTCCATAGGATTATATGCAGTATAATCTTTTACATGCCATCTTACGTAAATGTATTATTTATATCAGCCTGTCCACTTTATATTTAAAAGTGCTATGTTCATACTGCATGTTTTATACTGCTGTGTTAATGTTAGTCTATTTGACAATAAAATAATGTAGCCTTTGGGTTTCGACTCCTGTCATTAACTGGATGATTTCGGGGGGGGGGGGGGGTTTGATCTCGACATCGCCACCGAAACACCCAGAACCATCTGTTCTGTTCTGACTCATCCTGACTCAGCAGCCGGAGGAGGGGATGTTCCTCATGGCCAGGCTGAACCAACCTATTAACCAAGAGGACGCAGGAAGGGTGAAAAGGGACGTGATTGGGATACGATTCCAAAGAAGGAAGGAAGTTTCAGATGGGAAACAGACCAATGTTTCACTTTGTTCTGCCGAGTACAATAAGAAGGTGGCAGAAACTGGGAAAAGTTTATATAAAAATGTAACATTTGCGCCAAAAGAAGAACATGACAAAGGATTTTTGGTGTAACACCAGCTGGTGGCGGGGGGGAAGAGAACAACATATCCATCTGGAAGCTTCCATGCTACAGCTGTAACGACAGGAAGGCCCATGTCTCCGTGACAACAGGCTCAGTCCTGCTTTGTCCTGCGGCGTCGGTAGTACAGCACGGCTGCTGTAACCCACCCGTTCAGTATCGTCATGACGACAAAACGGACCAGAACTGTAGAGGTGAGGGAGAAAGGGTAATGAGACCCGGCACAGTCACACCCACCAAGATGGAGCAGAGCGTCAGAATTACGGCAAACATGCAGATGGCCTGTCTCACCCTGGGTGTCGGCAGACGTCACGGCTGTGGTGTAAATTCTCGCTGAAAAGCCAGAAGAGAAACAAAGAATTACACAAGAAGGGAGGAACCATCCTGGTCCAGGGTGCGGGGGGGCGGGGGGGGCTTACCCAGACAGGTGTAGGTCGCCAGTCCCCATGTGAGTGCGCTGACCTGCCCAGAGTCCTTGGAGCTCCACAGACAGCGCAGCTGGGTCATCTTACTCGCCGCACTGATGAAGGTGCACAAACTCTGCGGAGGGGGGGGAATCGGACTCAGTACTGCCTCCCGTCTTTCTTGGACCCAAAGCACCAGCCAGAATGATGTACCGGCCAAATACCCAGCCCTGTGGCTGGTGAGTAGTTCATCACTTGGAACAGACTGGTGCTGGAACATTCTACGACTCCTGAGGAAGTCTGCGGAACACTGCCTGACATTTCATATCAGACGTGATGAGCCTTCGCCCCAGGGCACAGAGGGCACCATTTAAGGGCAGGAAGGAAGGAAGTGCCAGGCGCCCAAGGGTGTGGCATAACCCCCCCCCCGCAAATTACATGGCAGGGGCCTGGGGGACGTTTAACTGCACTGGCCGAGGGAAGGTCAGGGTGGGGCTCCAGCCCAGAGCACGTCCTGTGGCGTCCCGGGGAGCATTCAGATTGCAGAAAGGAACTGGCGGTCTAGGTGTTTAGGCTGCTCATACAGGATTAGCTGGCGGTCTAGGTGTTTAAGCTGCTCATACAGAATTAGCTGACGGTCTAGGTGATTAGGCTGCTCATACAGGATTAGCTGGCGGTCTAGGTGATTAGGCTGCTCATACGGGATTAGCTGGCGGTCTAGGTGTTCAGGCTGCTCATACGGGATTAGCTGGCGGTCTAGGTGTTCAGGCTGCTCATACGGGATTAGCTGGCGATCTAGGTGTTCAGGCTGCTCATACGGGATTAGCTGGCGGTCTAGATGTTCAGGCTGCTCATACGGGATTAGCTGGCGGTCTAGGTGTTTAGGCTGCTCATACAGAATTAGCTGGCGGTCTAGTTGTTTAGGCTGCTCATACGGGATTAGCTGGCGGTCTAGGTGATTAGGCTGCTCATACGGGATTAGCTGGCGGTCTAGGTGATTAGGCTGCTCATACGGGATTAGCTGGCGGTCTAGATGTTCAGGCTGCTCATACGGGATTAGCTGGCGGTCTAGGTGTTCAGGCTGCTCAAACGGGATTAGCTGGCGGTCTAGATGTTCAGGCTGCCCATACGGGATTAACTGACGGTCTAGGTGTTCAGGCTGCCCATACGGGATTAGCTGGCGGTCTAGATGTTCAGGCTGCCCATACGGGATTAGCTGGCGGTCTAGTTGTTCAGACTGACCATACGGGATTAGCTGGCGGTCTAGTTGTTCAGGCTGCCCATACGGGATTAGCTGCCGGTGTAGGTGTTCAGGCTGCCCATACGGGATTAGCTGCCGGTGTAGGTGTTCAGGCTGCCCATACGGGATTAGCTGGCGGTCTAGTTGTTCAGGCTGCCCATACGGGATTAGCTGGCGGTCTAGTTGTTCAGGCTGCCCATACGGGATTAGCTGGCGGTCTAGTTGTTCAGGCTGCCCATACGGGATTAGCTGGCGGTCTAGTTGTTCAGGCTGCCCATACGGGATTAGCTGGCGGTCTAGTTGTTCAGGCTGCCCATACGGGATTAGCTGGCGGTCTAGTTGTTCAGGCTGCCCATACGGGATTAGCTGGCGGTCTAGTTGTTCAGGCTGCCCATACGGGATTAGCTGGCGGTCTAGTTGTTCAGGCTGCCCATACAGGATTAGCTGGCGGTCTAGATGTTCAGGCTGCCCATACACTATGATTATAAAAAGGCTCCTACCATGGCCCAGTCGATGATCCACTTCTCTAAAGTCAGCAGCTGCCAGCCCCCTGTGAACCTGAAGCTCAAAGTCAAGGAGGTGTCAGCGTCATAAAAACCCATGTGACTGAGCCAGTGAGGCTGGCGGGGGGGTGGGCTGGGCCGAGCTCGGTGCTGGGCACCGTTACCCTGGGAGGATACAGGGATGCATAGAATAAACTCTGTTTCAAGTTGCCATTGTAGTGCAGGATCAGCAGGAGCAGGATGGCGTCTGGGAGCAGAAAGAGTCACATGATCACTGACACACAGAGTAACAGAGACAGACTCGCAGTAACACACATGGCTACTGAGACTCACAGTTACTGAGACTCACAGTAACACAGATACAGACCTTGAGCAATGAGAATGGGATACTCCAGGTAGGTGGGCAGTGGGTAGTCATAGTAAACCTGGTAAGTATTGAACACAATGAACCTGGAAAACGAAAAGGGGTCATAGATCAGGGGAGGACAGCAGGAGAAACATGGAGGCGGGGGTGACGGTTCATGGCGAGGGGAGTGGATCCCAGTGTGTGCTGGGATCTCGGCGTGTGTCCTGGGATCTCGGCGTGTGCTGGGTGTCTTCCTGTACTTTTCCCCTGCATCTACGAGTCACCAGTTGGAAGCAGTACAGACGTAGGAGGGGGGGGGGGGGTCATGCGGATGCCACATGGACATCTGTCTGTGTTAGACATGCTCTCCCCAACCCTCAGCGCTGCAGACATGGCAGCCCAATCAAAAGCATGCATGCAGCCATAGGCACATCATTATGCATGGTGGTCACATGACTCACAGTGGTCACAACAGATTATGAGAACATACACCCCCCTCCTGACAGCTAAAGCCTGTCAGGCAGCGATTCACTCTGGACGGGGTGCCAGTTTATCACAGGGCACCTACACACTCAGCACAAAAACACTCAGTATAATCAATTAGCCTAAATGATTCTGTTTGGACTGCAGGAAGAAACCTGTGCATCACAGGTGAGCATGCAAGCGGATTACGGAGAACTTGTGTGCTTTCACGGATGACATCACCAGGACACGCCCTGAACCCCGACCCTGCACAACATCCTTAGATTGTGTCACTGATTGTAAAAACACAAACACACTAATTTAACAAAGTTTATGTTTCAAGACGGTCCACCAGCTGAAAAAACAGCATAGACCAGCATGACTTCCATACTGGTTGGTGCTGGTTTAGCTGATGCTGTGCTGGTCTATGCTGTTTTTTCAGCCGGGCAGGACACTTGCATTTTGGGTGCCACTTAACGAAGGTTCAGGTATAATTAAAATCGAACTGTCGATTCAACGGTGTGGTCCTGTAGTCTCTTACATAACGGGATGAAGCATTTATATGACCGTCTTCCTTTAACTGAAAACGCACAAAAAGTTGCAAGGGAGTGGCAATTTAAGAAAAGTCGCGAATAAGGCGAGCGGCGATGTACAGAAACAGGAAACGGGATCCGCACCGCCGGCACCAGGCAGCCTGGGCTGCCCCGTTAATGAAAGTGATCCGCAGCCGGGGAAAATAATGCTAGGTGTTTTTTTTTAATTAGCGATGGGTTAACTAGGGGTAGCGGGTGGACCCACCGGACCACATTGCCTTACCCGATGAGCTCCAGGATCAAGCTGTGCAGGCTGACACCTTCGGAGGATTTGCTTTGCATCAGCACGAACATCTGCGGGAATTTCAGCACCATGCAGACGAGGAGCGTGCTCAGGTTTGCAAAATGCAACATGCCGCTAACACTCATATCTAACCGGCGTGGAGATCGGCGCTTCTTCCTCGTTTCGGGCGTCTGGCTCTGTACGGTACCTCGGCACAGCACTTCAACCTGGTTGTGATTTCGCTTCCGCACACATCAGCGCGGTGCTTTCTGTTCTCTCGAGGCATCCGTGGCATTGGCAGCGTCACGCGACTGCAGTCGCGTGACGTCACCCGAGGGTGGGTGACTCCTCATGAACTTAAATATGTGATGGATGCGGAAGTATTTTACATCTCTGCCTTAGTCGTGCTTGGTGAAAGTGGGCGTGCTAGATCAAATCTTACAGTAACCATGTTTGTCTGCCCATCGATGGCTTTCAGTTGTTTCTTTATGACAAAATGAGAACCTGACGAGCTCCCAAATTATCCGGTAAATGTGCAACTTACCGAAAAGAGCAAGAATATTTTTTTTTATTCAAAATTTCTTGAATAGCTACAGAAGTGTCTTAGAGAATCCACAAGGGGGGGGGGGGGTACATTTCACATGTGCTGCTTGGCACTACAGCAACTGTCCTGATCAACTGTGAAAGAAGATTTATTTAAAAGACTTACAAAACTGTATAAAAATAGAGTACAAAATGAAGAAGAAACTGACCGCTATCAAAACTGCCATCTCACTCGAATTATCACTCGAATTAATGAGAGTGTTGGCAAAAGAGTAGAAAGTAGAGATTTAGAAATAATTTTAGAGACCCTGTATAATTTTTTCCCCGTTTCTTCCTATGCGAGGTGTTTCACTGCTCTGGGATCAGTGGAACCGCTCTCGTGATACCCTGAAGTCCGGCTGCTCTCCATGCAGTGGAATGGTTCTGTGGTCTGCTGTGCTCCAGCCCGCTCCTAGCAGGGCTGCATGTCCGGGTCCAGCTTGGCCTTCCGGTGACTTCTGCGCAACACTGCAAGGTTGTCCAGGCGGACCAGGGCCTGTCCCAGGTCGGTCCCCACGCGGCTTCCGAACGTCTCGTTCGCCGTGTTGGGGACAAGGTCTGAGAACACTGGGACATAGCTGGGGAGGGGCGTCTCCTTCCGGGGGCGACCCTGAATCATGAGGGGGGGGGGATACATGTATATACTTGACTATACGATGTATTGCTTCTGGATACCGAGAGGGCAGCGTGCTGGTTCAGGACACAAATGTCCCAGGAAGGCGTTGCTGTTGTCTGACTCAGAAACCAAATTCATATGCAGTGGAATATTCAGCTGTTTAGAAGTGGGAAATAGTTTGTTCAGCTAAGTGACAAAATAATCATGGAAGCTTGGTACAGTTACTGGGTATAACTATTGCTTTAAACAGATGTAGCAGTAATATTTAACTCCCCGTAAAATATGCAGGCAAGTTGCCTCGCATATGTAGACAATTATGATTGTTGTATAATGACTGGCTTAATGGAGACCGGAGGGAAAATGTGTGTAATGGTCTGGAAGAGACGCGCTATCGGTGGCACAGATCTGAGTGGGGAACCATAAGAAGACCTTACCAGCTGGTCGTAATTTCGGAGAAAACTCCAATTCTTCTGCCTGTAAAATGCAACGAGTGGAAAGAGCAGGTTTATCTGCAGCTGCTCAGGCCGCTCACAAAGCAGAAACGCCATGACGGCTGAGTATATATCTGTGTTCATGTGGTTTATATTACAGCTGTCTGATGGGAAGCAGCTCTGCAGTAACTTCTAGAGTGACTAAATGCCGGATCGCCTGTAATAATTACCACTCCTTGGCTCCGTCCCGCTCCGCCCGCACGAACTCCCGCCACACCTGGTCCTGCTTTACGGGGTCACGGAAGTCCGGGTCCCGCGTCGGAGCCTCCCCGGTTCTCCCGAGGCGAGCTTTGGCCGCCGGCTGCCTAAACGGCGGCCCGGAGGAATGCGAAGTGAGAGCCGCGGCCGCCGGGTCCGGGAAGCGGTACCCCGCAGAGGCGGCGCGCCTTGTGGATGCTTTCCTGCCATCCATCACGGGGGAGCCCGGCTCAGCTCAGACGGGTAAACGACGGTAAATGTGTGAGGCGTGTAATTCTCACAGAAGAGCGCGATTTTGGCCTCGTCACACGGATAAGAGTCACCGAGAGTCGTCCTCTACAGCCCCAGGGAGACTTGATGTCACTCGGTCGTGCTGAGGCCACGCCGGCGCTCTTGGCGTCTGTTTATCCGGCTGGTCGCCATGGAAACGGTGCCGCAGCTTATTCCTTCCGAGGAGAATCACTGGGGCGTCTTTTCGGATTGTACAAGCATATGAAGCATATTATACACCAGTACCGTGAAACATTCAGCAAAGCAGGTCTGTAAGAGCTTTATATCAGGAGGAAAATCAGAACTGCCGTTTCTATGAAGCTGCTCTCATAATTAATTGTAACATAGAACTGTAAGGTTTGCTTATGTGAAATGCTGCTGTTTGGTGAGGCCCCTTATTTACTTGGATAACTGCCTCGGGTGTCACAAGGGCAAGTGCGAAGATTCGGGTATGGACGGTAGGGACATGTCCTGTGGGAGTACCGCATGTGTTTAAGGGGGCGGGGGTTGGGGGCTGATTTTCAAGTACAAGAAAATAAATTCAGAGATGCAAGTGATTTCTTTCCCTAGAGTATTAGATTAAAGAAAACATGTGTGGTGGGATTCCTGATGTTACTTCATTAAATCTTTTCATTTGACATTACGTTTGTCAGTCAGCCGAATTAAAACTGGTTTGGATTCTGCGCAAGTAATAAGATACAAGCGCAGCGTGTCCACTAGATGGAGCCAGATTCCTTCACAGTTCTTCGGATGCCTGGCGTTAGGTTTAAAACAAGAAAGTTCAAAATGTCAATAGCTGGTCCTTTAAAAGACTAGAAATTGTTTCCGCTGGAGATGAATCTTTGAAAGGAGTGACTGATTGGGAGAAGGACACAGTTTTGTATAAAATGACTGGTTTTCTTTTAGGTAATGCATCATTAGTTAGTCCATTATTTCTAGGAATTGGGCACCCATGATGTTCAAACACCTGTGGGCTCCAGATTCAGGTACAGCTGTGTGTGTAATTGCAGGAGCTATTTGAGTCACTGGTGGGGGAGTGGGAGTTATTTTCTGCTGTCAGTCATGGCCTGCTCTCAGCAATAGCACATATAATAGGTTAAATCAGTCAGTGACTCATTTTTCTGACCACTAATTAATTGGTAAATTGTGTAAGTTATGTAAGCTGCAGACTGCTGGGGGACGCTTTTGCCAAGTTAATGAATAGCAGTCATCACTCATCCCCCCACCCCCCGGTGCTCTTTGGATGGATACTGATTCTGACCCGTGAACGACTTGCAGATGGGGTGGAAGGGGGCGTGGCCACGGCTGAAAGAAGCCATCGGGGTGAGGGGGCGTGGCCATGGGTGAATAAGCCATAGGGGCTAGGGGGTGTGGCCCGTGGCTTTGACATGAGACAACGGAAGCTGCAGGGCGCCATGGCAACGCAGAAAGTGCCTGTGAGCGCCCACGCAGTCACAGTCCTGGTGCGGCTGCTTCTGAACCTGCGTCTGGCTGGCGGCGAGGGAGCACTCTTTACATGGTCTGTGTATATATCTGTACAGACACTACACTGTGTGCATATCAGTATGGACGCTACACTGTGTATGTAGGTTATATGTAAAGCAGCAATATGAATGGATATGTCCATTGCTTATTTCTAGTAAACCTCCACTCAGCTGTTTAACATGTTTAATATAAAACTCCAAATGCTCTTATTGCATCGGTCCTGTGCCTGGAAGGACTATAAGGGCCGCAATATACTTCAGGCGAGGTGACGCATACGCAACACAAGAAGTGAACTGACTACTTGCATGAGTAGTTTACGTCTCTCTGGAGGATTAAAGGTCATGTCCCCCAGGGGACAGTGCGAGAAAACCATCTTGGTCGGCTCCTTCGTTTCCGCTCACACTTGTTTTGTACGAGGTTGTGATATGAAATGATGTACACTCGCTGTCCCCAGAGATCGAGTTGCTATTTTTGTAATGTTTTCTCTGTATTCTAACCACTGCTCCACATCGTTTTTCGCTCTGCCACGTATCACTGTACTACCCCATGCTGAAATATGCAGTGTATGTTAGATATGTCGTAGTAGTTTGTATTTGGTAATTAGACTGCACGACACTGGAAAATAAGTTTTTTATGCAATAATTATTGCAGCAATTATAAAGAAAAAAAGTTTTAAATAAATCAAATTCCTACAAACACGTCTATGCATGAGTGATTTAAACAGCTAGGATGAAAATATATAATTAGGTTTGGCTTTCAGAACGCATGCAGAGCTCATGCAATAGTAGCGGCGGTAAATTTTAAACTGTTAAAAATTTACTAGATAATCCTGAACAAATTGCACAGCTTGTTAAGTTTAGCTTCCTACAAGAATGTAAATGTTCTAGCGAAACGTAAACCCCACACTCTCGGCGAATTTTATGACCAAGTTTTATAAATACCGGAATTATACTGAAAAATAATGTTTCTTATGAAAGTCAGAATTTCAAGTTAGAGTTTGAGAGATTGTTCTTCGTTCACATGATGCTGCTTTCTTAGAAACTTAAACTGCCATTTAGTTTTGAGGTCGCTGTAAGGGGCATAATAGTGCTTACAATATTTTCTCTCTTCCCTCTGAAAATATACAGTTTTTTTCCGGCCATTCATTATTTAAAAATCAGATGTTACTTAATACTAAGTATCGTATTTAAATACATAGAGGTAACCGAAATAGTGCCTCAGTTTTTGGCGGTACTGCATTTCGAGATACCTCCTCGCGCAGGCGCACGCGGAAAGCGCGTGCGGCCGTGATGCGTACGCATGTGCTTTGTAAGCGTCAAGTATAATTCAGCCCTAAGTCACCTACAGCCCAGGAAATGCCACACCTCTCTAATAATGGCTGATAAACACCACCGTACATGTCTGTCAGACTCTACGGGGAAGCGACCTGCCATGTTCCCGTTACCAGACCTCAGGCAACTCAACTCTGCTCCGGGATCATGAGAGAAGTTGGGGAATTTGAAATGCTGCGAATATGTGCAAAGCCGTCCATCTATCAGGTTTACGCCAAGTGTTTGCAGCCTGCTGCAAATGAGAATGTAGGTGGCATTTCCATAACTTTAGTGTGCATCACATCTTAAAATATTGGTTGGCATGAAGGAGCCACACTGAACTGCCAGGAAAAGTCTAAATCGACATTAGTGCCAGTAAGAGAGAGACTCAGCCTGCCTGGAATCAGCATAAAATTCCACTTGTACCTCCAAAGTCATTTTCACAGGAACGCTGAGTCTCTCTAAGGCAGTGGTCCTCAAACTCGGTCCTTGGGACCCACTGCCCTGCTTGTGTTTCCTGCTATCCCTGCCCCACACAATTCCCAGCTGTTTTTCAGCTTCTGATTGACTGAACACACCTGATCCAGGTAATCAGCAGTGTGTAGGGCAGGGATAGCTGGAAAACAAGCAGGGCAGTGGGTCCCGAGGACCGAGTTTGAGAACCAGTGCTCTAAGGTCGCGTTTAGGTGACAGAGTTCTCCATGATTGGTTGAGGGTTCCCGTCCTTCACCCATAGACGAATGGACCGTGTTGGTGATTGATTCATGTCATAGCTGAAGGAGCTGAAGGAGATCCCGTTTATAGCTTCACTGCCAATAGCTGAGGCCCCCTTGTGGGCAGATGGCGCTACTGATTCACACCTGGCCGCAGTTGTCACCACAAACAGGTGTCACCTGCGCCCACACGGGGCATGCTGAGAAGTCGTTTAGAGCGCTGTGTTGGGGTCACCCTTCCCACCTCAGCCAATGTTTTCACAACATGACTGTTTTGGCCTCGTTGTCCGAAACGCATTTAAATTTAGCTGGATTGGCCAATAGGATGTTACTGAAGGTGACGCTTTGCATCCAGATTCAAATTGCATTCAAAGCAGACGAGAAATGAAATCCACATCCGCAGGAGCATGTCTCAATGCGGCGAATATGTTTCCTTTCCTTTGAGGGGGGGGAGGGGGGGCACGGTGGTGCTGTGGTTAACACTGTCTTCTCACACCTTCAGGACCAGCATTCACTAGCTATTCACTAACTGCCCATAGATGTATGTGCGTGTGAATGGTGTGAGTGTGCCCTGCGATGGGTTGGCATCCCTGCTATAGGTTAGCATGGCATCCTGGGTTGTTCCCTGCTTTGTGCCCTGCAGTGGGTTGGCATCCCATCCTGAGTTGTTCCATGCTTTTGCCCTGCAGTGGGTTGGCATCCCATCCTGAGTTGTTCCCGGCTTTGGGCCCATAAGCTCTGGATCCCCCACAATTCTAAATAGGACAAATGGGTACAGGAAATGGACATATGGACAATTCCCTTATAAACCATGTCTGCTCCCTACCACCAAGGCCATGTTCTTGGGAATATCAGTAAACTCTGTGACCCCCCCCCCCACATTGTTTAGCCTAGGGTCAGACGCAGGGTAACTGATGTTCCAGTTGTGGGTTATGCTATGTTACAGGGCTTGCACTTCCATTTCTGAAGGGACTTAATTCACCAAACACAGAAAATAATTACAGATTTTCCCTTTTGAAAGCATTTAATTAATTCTTTGTTGCTCTGGGTCCCTGTTTGATTAATTTGTATTTCCCCGCCCTCCACCGGAACCTAGGCCTTGCTCTGCCCCCCTGGCAGTGGAATAACAGAAACTGCTCTATCACATGCGGTCGGTTACATCCTGCTGGAAATTCGCAGGCACAGGGAACATGGGAGCTCGCCAACGCACAGACATTTTTATTTTTTTTGTTTTTTACACGCTGTTGCTGTAACGTTGCAGAAACGTGAGAACTAGGTTCTCACCTAGGCGGACGTCTGTTGAATAATATTAAATCTACGTGTCATGCTAAGTGCTGTGGCTTTGACGAGCAGCTCCTTAGCAATTGCGGCTGTGGGGGGCTCGACGCGGGCACTGCCTTGGACGCCCGTCAGCAAGGGTCCTGTGGAAGGACTCTGCCAGTCCCAGACAGGGCTGCATGCCTTGCCTCCATGGCAACACCCCAAAAGTGGCCACACAACTAATAACTTTTAGGTGACAGTTTAGGAGTTTGATTTCAAATGTTCTTCGGTTGACCAGGGATAATGAAGTGAGGGGTGGTCCGTCTCGCCTCGGATGTGTTAATGGGTCCTTGAGGTCCGGAGGGGCTTTGAGGATAAAGTCAGCCCAATCTACCGTATAATTTGATTTCTAACTCCGTTATTTTCCAACAGACCCCCCTATGTTCAGAATTCCGGAAGCTTTCGTTTCTCACCCACTAAACACATAATAATGTAACTGCTCATTCATGGGGTAGCTGTTGGGGAGGAACAGCAGCAATCATTCAATTAGCCATGATGCCACGAGTCCGTGACACTCCCTGTTGGACAGAAGCACCCTCAGGCTGCTGCAGGGCTCTGCCCGTCCTGACAGAACTTACTGAAATGGGATTTTGAAGTTAACCAAACGGTGAGACGGCACATAACAGTGCCTCACTCTGTCCCTGCTGCCTGGCATAGTGCAGCTTGTTAGCATATGTGCTAATATCCCTGTAATGACTTGCTACCATCATAATGAACAGAGCAGCGCCTCACCCTCGGATCACATGGTCTGAGTGAGCATGTGCAGACGGACCAGGTGCATGAGGCATGCTGTACTGCATCAGTGCCCGAATGCCTGGGGTCAGGTGGAAGTTGTGGTCACATTTCGGATGGGAGCCGCAAGCCAATAGTGGGCGGGATTCCCATTTGTTGCCAATCACTGTTGACTTTGGCCAATAAGGTGACCAATGACGCGCGGCTCTGACCAGCTGGGGGAAGCCTGTGGTAACTCAAGTTGGTTTTGATGCCATTTTCTCTCTAGAAACATGACAGCTGGGGAGAGTGAAGGTTTGCATCCCATTGCAGCGTTTTAGGATGAAGGCTTTTATCTTAACCCTCCCCTCCAGGAACGGATCAAGACAGGACCCCTGAGCCAGTGGGGGTCTATGGAGCATTTGTTCTCTCGTGCCAGTTGGGGAGGTGGTGGTTGCTTGTTTTCCCCAAAAGTTCTAAACACACACTTATGCACACACACAGCCCGAGTATGCTGGGATGCAATGTAGTTATGTAACTCGCCGGATGGATCCTGGACCAGCAGGCTGGCGGCATGGAGATTGCTGCAGTGAGACAGTGTGTAACTGGGGGGGGGAGGAAGGCCCTCGGCCGACATGCTGTGCCAGTGAGGCGTGAGTCTCAGCTGCATGTTCAGTATAACCAGGATGTCACGTTCAGCTGGGCCACCACCGCCTGAGCCCTCGGTCACCTGTGTTTATGTTAGACAGATGGGGGGCATGATGGGCAGGGCGATCACAATCAGGCACCGTGAGGATGGAGCCATGCAGTAAGCAAGCCAGGTGGGGGCAGCGAGCCCCAGGGACTGTTACTACCATTCCTCTGTATTCTGCTCTCTACGGCCACCACATTCCCGTCGGCTGGGATTTTACAGAGCTGCTTGGATGATTATCTGTCACCTGAAATTTGTGGGGGGGGGGAGACGCTTTTTAGCGAGTAAACGAAACTGGTGGAGGCAGACAAATCCCATGTGTGCCTGAGAGCTCCCTGCTCATCCGAGTGAAAGCCCCGCAAGGAAATTCCCGGGGGGCCGCGACTGAGGAAGCCCCCTTTCTCCGTGAGATAACCGGCTTTGCGGACTGCAAACCAGGTTAGCTGCTCCGGCAAAGTCGCTGCGTGTAAGAGCAGAGCCTGAGCAGATTATCTTATAATGGGTTTGAAATGCCCCCCCCAACCCCCCATCCGTCGCCCCCGCAGCACCGTTCCATAGAGGAAGCAGGCACAGATCAGCCGTAATGAGCGAGCCTGTGGGAGACGTGGCACCCGACCCACACAGGACCGCATGCACTCGGTTTTGGCTTTAATGGTGCGCCGATAATCTCCGGAGCCGAATGATTAACCATAAGCCCCTTGGCAGACCGGTCATGGGCTTTATATTTCAGCCAAAACTGGAAGCAGTCTTGGTGCTAAACTTCGCGATTTCATAGGCCGTTATCTTTCAGTGAATCTCCTGGAGGAAGTGTGCAGCGGTTGGGAGGCGGCGATAGGGTGCCCCGGTTCTGTACACGGCACACACACCTGATCCATGCCGCTGTCATGATCCCACCAAAAGAAAAGAGGAGGAGGAGGAGCGCAGTGCGGAGGAAGTGGTAAATGAGGATCAAGCTGCCGTGAGGGAGGGGGGGTATTTAAAGGTTATAAATAGCGCCCTCTGGGGGTCTGTCTGCCAGCCTGTGACTGACAGGTTGATTGGCAGTTCAAGCAACACAGAGAATAGAGTTAACATTTCACTCCTCCGTCTCTCCCTCTCACACGTTCACTCTATCCTCTCCATGAAGGGCTGCTACTGGGCTGCGGTGTTCACAGGCCGATAAGCGTTGATCACAAGATCATGGGCCTGAGCCACTGCTCCCATGAAACATGTGGCGCCATCCTGAGGGTCCCGCGGAGCTCGTCCCCAGTGCGGGAGCTCGTCCCCAGTGCGGGAGCTCGTCCCCAGTGCGGGAGCTCGTCCCCAGTGCGGGAGCTTGTCCCCAGTGCGGGAGCTCGTCCCCAGTGCGGGAGCATGCCAGGGGCTTCGGTGAATAAGCGTGTCCGCTGCAGGCCAGGAGAAGTGCCATGTTGAGGATGGCGACCGCTTGGGGTGTTGGTGACTCCCAGGTGCTGTCTGGCTGATCTGGATCGACGTCGTCCTGGTGCCCGAGGCAGCTCTGCCCTCACAGCACATCTTCCCGAGACCCCACCCTGCCTGATTTCGCCGTAATAGTGGTCAGTGGGGCGACTGTTTGGTTTGGCCACTAATTCAGCTTGATGGACCTGCTCTGCCGCATAAACTGAGTGTGAGCTGGGAGTGACGCGCTGGCAGAGTGATGCACTGGCAGAGTGGCGGGTGATACACAGCCCTGTCAACCCCCCCCAGACGTCGTTTTCTGTTCTTACTTGTCATTACTGAACTTTTCATCTAGTTTCACCTGTTTCAGAGTTTTTTTGTGCCTGTGGAGCAAAGCCCGCCCCCATCCAAGCTTCGCCATCGTCATGCCGACCGCCATCCCAGCTCAGAGTGAGCCTCTGTCGGAGTGTCCCTTGGCACGGGGCATCCCATTCAAACGGGATCACGGGATCGCACAGCAGGCGGTCCCCACAAAGATATCAGTACAGATCTTTGTGTGTGTGTGTGTGTGTGTGGGGGGGGGAATTGCACTTCCTGTGTGTTTCTATGGGGAATCGGTCACTCGCTGGTGGTTCTTCCTTCCCTGACCCCCACTCACTGTGTCTGGGGGAGTCATTATGTAATCCCGCTTATTATTTTCCACCCGGGCTGCCGCTGCTGATGGCGGCATTATAATGGTAATTATTGCTTCTCCAAATGGCTGCTCCACGCTCGTCCATTTCTTGGGCGCCGTTTAGCCGTCATTGGTGCACATGGTTGGGGGGGGGTAGTGTGTGAGATTGTCTCCTCCCGTCCTTCCGTCTGTGTCCTCCCCCAAGTCACCCTCACGCATTTTGGCCATTGTCACGGTTAATTACTACAATAATTACACCCCCCCCCCATGTGTGTCCCCTCTTTAGTTCTTTACTGGTTTCTTCCTGACACTAAAAGCTTCAATTAAAGCCCCCCCATGGTGAATGGGGGCCCAGCCGGTCATTAGCGGCCAATTAGCGGTGTGAGGGGAGGGTCATGATAGCCGTTAGCGGCGACAGTCCGCGTTGAGGGGCTCGTCCGCTTTACATTTCTGCGTTTGTCGGAGGAATTATGGCGCTGCGGGGAGCCGTGCAATTCCGATCTGTAACCAGGCAACTACACGGTGGCCGCGCGCTAAAATTAGGGGCTGAGTCGCGTCATGGAAAAAAACACGCTTACAAAAATATAGCCGTTCAGCCTTAAGGGCGGTACAGAGGTACGACTGTCAGCGGACCGCAGCTTTGCCTTCCCCATGGACGGGGCGGAGCTCTCTGTGCATCTGCGAAGTCTATCAAAGGCGAGATTTTTGCCCCGGTCTCAGTGCGGCCTGCGTGGGATGCTTTAGAAGGACGCCGTCTGGGGTTCTGCTCTCCTGCTGGATCTAAACTCGAGGGCAAATCCGAGGGGCTCCAGAGTGGCTGGAATGATGGAACGAATCGCTCTTTTGTCTGGGCCTGACTGCAGAAATCAATGGCCGCTGACAGGCTGGCGTGACAATGGGCTTTGGTGCTGCTCGCCCCAGCAGCCTTCGATTACCTCGCCAGGGACCCCATCCCCGTTCTGGGCCGCCAACCGCTCTGACCTTTCAATGGCCCATTTCAGAGGGGGGGGGGGAATCATGCAGCCTGGTGTCGCCGTTGTTACTTAAGTTTACCCTCCTGCAGCTGCAGTGAATGTGAAATGCTCTCGCTGTCCAGAAACCAGTGGAGAGACCGAAAGGTTGTGGGTTCAGATCCCTGGAGAGAGGACTTGAGCCTGGTGGGATTTCCCCTGGTCCTGTTTACACACGCTGTGCTAAAGGCTAAGGTGTGCATTTAACACTTGTGTGAATTACATACAGGCTAATTAAGTAATCAGTGTAGGGGTGTGGATTGGAAGCCCTTTGGAGCCTATAGACTTTTAAATTCAAGTCCAACTGAATCCCCCCCGGCAGGCTGATTGGGGCTGGGTTGACCTCATTCTCAGCTCCTCAGGTTGTTTGCTATCTGGGGGGACTGCAACATTCATGGAGTTCATTAAGGAGCTGCTCTCGTTAAACTTCCATCGCAAATTTGAATAATTGTAGTGTCTGGGAACAGCCTTATAAATATTTACAGAAAAACTCCTTTGGATAATGTATGTATAAGATGCGTGAGAATCATCAGCAACTGCAAAGGTTACAGATATACATACATTATCCAAAGGAGTTTAGGATGCGTGAGAATCATCAGCAACTGCAAAGGGTTTAGCTGAAGGGTGTGATTTCCAGCGATAACCGTGTCATCATGGGAAATCGGGGTAATTGCCGTAGTCACCCGTGCGGCGTCTAATACAGCTTAACTAACCATTCCGCTCCTGGGCTGTAAACAACTAAACCAGTAACTAGGAAATACCTCTGGGAGAAACTGCAGTGTCTGGTCAGGGGTGTCTGGTCGACCCCATGAAATTGTATCCTTTGCCCCCCCCCCCAATCCACACCAATCAAATCCAGGAAGGTGATCTGTTGGCGTGAGACTGTGGCAGTGAGGTTCAGACCGTCCTGTTGGCACCGAGAAAGGAGGCCTGACCCAGTCAGAGGTGCGTTTATGTAAATGTCTGCCTGTATGTGTCTGTGTGTGAGTGTGTGTGTCTGTGTGTCTGTGGTGTGTGTCTGTGTGTGTCTGTGTGTGTGTGAGTGTGTGTCTTTGTCTGTGGTGTGTGTCTGTGTGTGTGTCTGTGTCTTTGTCTGTCTGTGGTGTGTGTCTGTGTCTGTCTGTGGTATGTGTCTGTGTGTGTGTCTGTCTGTGGTGTGTGTCTGTGTGTGTGTGTGTCTGTGTGTATGTCTGTGTCTGTGTGTATGCCTGTGTCTGTGGTGTGTGTTTGTGTGTGTCTGTGTGTGTGTGTCTGTGTCTGTGGTGTGTGTCTGTGTCTGTATGTAAGGTGTAAGCGAGTGACTCGCAGGCTGGATATCGATCAGGTCCAGCATGTCAAGCTCTGCTGCGCAGCTGGAGTGACTGTGTCAGCTGCATTGGTTGGATAAACCCGAGACGAAGCGATGCTCTCACTGGGTCTGCGGGGTCCAGAACCCTGGTCCGATTTGCCCCCCCCCCCAGCTTCTGCTCTCCCAGTCTCCCTTGTATTCTTTGTCGCGGTGATGGGGGGTCTGCCATTATGAGGGGATGATGAGAGCTGGAAAATCACTCTGATGACAGATGGTGCTCAGTGGCCATTGCAGCTGACAAAGGTCACATTAATTAGGGTCAAGAAGCACTGATCTGAGCCTTCGAACTCATTTCAAATGATATTTTGCTTGTAAATGTGTCATTTCTCTCCTTTGGGCTCAGTATGGCTCTATCGTTACGTAACATCACAAAGCTTCTGAGCAGCTCTGTCAGTGCGAGGCGCTTGCCAGTCAGATGCCAGCAGCTTCCTGCGCTAGACCCCGTCGTGCTCTGCCCCCCCCCCCCCCCCCCCCCCATAATCTGAATTTTTGGGTGGCTTCGTCAGATGCTTCTGTTGAAATATTTCCCTGTTTTTTATATTGCATACAGTAAGGATTCGAACTTGCAGCTATTCCATGAACTTCAGCATCATAATAAGTTGGGTGACACCGGTCCGCTGAGGGGGAAGGGCCCAAATGAGGGGAATACTGGTCGGGATGGACACGCCCAGGATAATCTCCTCGGAGCAAAGACCAGATGGGAGCGAGATGCACAGCCGCAGACACTCAGAGCCTGTATCCTGTTGTTTCCTCTGTCTCCTCTATGCCTTCCCTTCCCTGCCCCGCCCTGCCTCGCCCTCAAGGGAGTCCTCACGCCAGAGAGATGCCGCTGCTCCTCTCGCCGCTAAATCTGCAGTAACCTCTACCTCCTGTCCACTGGCAGTCGTGGCCAGAGAAGACGGTCCTTAGGAAGGATCTGACTCGGCCTCCATGGTTCTCCTGCTTGGAGTGAATGTATGAAACTGGTTCTGGTGCCAATAAAAGGTATTCAGGTCTGTAAGGGTCTCTGATGACTATAGAGAGGCGCCCTAGATAAACTTCCTTGCCTTTGACCCCTCAGTACCACCCCAATGAATCAGCCAATCACAGTAGGTCGCAGAAGGAGCATTAATTAAGGGGAAGTGACATCACAAGAGCAAGCCCCTCCCTCATTCACAGTGGAGGTCCGGCTTTGGGAACTCGTTAAATATTAACCTGCCCTTTTTTCCATGGGCTTTCCGTTACGCAACAAAGTTGACAAACGTCTTCAAAGAGAAGATGTGATACATTTTTAATATCTGGTCTTTTTGTCCGCACTCCTGAACCACATGGAGGCTGTCAGCTCTTTAATCTCTGATATCTGACACAGTTTTTCTTGACTGGGGAATAAATAGTTGAAAACAAGCTTGTGAGGCTACCCACAATCCTGTGCAGGGCAGGCCGTGGTGGACGAGCGCCTGCTGATGTGGTCCAATCCCGCTCGGCCTTCTCAGACTAACACAGCCACAGGCTGTGAGTGTTGCTTTCCAGCACTGAAGTGAAGCTCAGCACTTTTTTGAGGTTATGAAGTATTTTGAAACTGCTGAAAAAACTAGAAATGTTTCTCTGCAATCGATAAAATTTAAATATTCAAGTAAATGGAAAGAAGTGCTGCTCATTTTAAAAAGATGGTCTGGTTGTGCATATTTTACGAGAGTTTGGATGTATGAGTGAGTGTCTGTGATCTGTGAGTGTGGGTGTGTGTGATATGTGTTCATGCAACTACTGTCTGCCAGGACTGATAAGTGTCATTGATGTCATCCACCTCTAGGGGGCGCCCAAATGGAGTCAGGAATCCTCCTCTCCTATTACATGCCCTCCAGAGCAGTGGGACCATTGGTAAGGGTCGCCATCCTTCCTCCACACCCACTCAAAGGAAGTGGCATTAATACATGAGATGAAGGTGAGTGTTCTCAGGGTAGGCATTAATGAAAAGGTGCCCAGTGTGTGAATCCTTTATGCCCCCTTCCCTCTTTCATTACAGGTTCCGGAGAGGCCCCTGCGAATCGAACCCACCCGTGCCTGGGACCTCACCTCATTTCTTGCTTCCTGGGTAACATTGAGACCCCCCAGAACTGTTTAAGGCCACCTTGTAGATACCATCTGTCCAGGATTGTGTGTCTGTCCAAAGGGCCACTTCAGTCCAAAGATGGAAGAAAGCTTCTCACGCACGCAGGCGCACACACACATATGCTCTAGTCATGTCTTCTGACTCATGTGGTTCATCCATGTGCCAGTTACCTAGAGAAACATCTTCCTCTGTCAGTTCCTCCATCCTGCTTTTCACAGTCGAATGACTCGCCTACATCTACCACAGATCGAGCCGCTTGGGTAATTTGTCACGCCGCGGGTGACAGGATCACGTTTGGCTGAGTACCACGGCAACCAAGAGGTCGCTTCAAGTGGGATGTGGTGAATCGCCTCTGATTACGCACTCTTCAGTTCTCCTCCTTTATCACTTCGTCATCATGTGGTTCTGCCTCAGTTCTTCTGTGGTCAGGCAGTGCCTGGCCACACCGGCAAACCTCGCTCTAGTTATATGTTGGGCTTACAGTCGGAAATAAAGCCAGTTTCTCTGGGACTGAATGAATTCCTCAGGTTTTGGTGGCTTCCTTGGGGTTTCGTATGTTCCTAGGGAGTAGGAGCGTTCCTCGGAATTCTGTGCTTCTTAGAGTTTGTTTCTTTCCTTCAGTGGTTCAGGGCCTTCCTCTTTGTGTTCCTCAGGGATTGGTGTGTTCATTGGGGCTTGGCGCCTTCCTTAGTTCAGTGCCTTCTCAGGGTTCAGTGACTTCCTCAGGTTTGGAGAAATCCTCAGACTTAGCACGTTCCTTCGGGTTCGATGCATTCCTCAAAGTTTGGTGTGGTCCTCAGGACTCAGAGCCTTCCTTGGGGTTTGATGCGTTCCTTGGGGCTTGGCGCATTGCTTGGAGCATTGCTTGGCTTTTGATGCATTCCTCATGGTTTGGTGCCTTCCCCCGGGCTTTGGGTGTTCCTCGGGGCATGGTGCATTCCTTGAGGTTCGATGCTTTCCTCAATTTGGTGCGTTCCTCAGGATTCAGTGGCTTCCTCTGGGTTTGGTGTGTTCCTCAGTCTCAGTTCATCACCTTGTTCGATAGCCTTTGTTAGATGTCAGAGAGCAGGATGGATATCTGAAAGACAGATGACAGGCAAACGAGATTCTGAGAAATCAATCCCTGTTATGAGGCTGGAGTTTCACTGGGGGGGGGGATAAGAATGAAAGCTGAAAGGTCAGCACACCATCACTGTGTCCCCCGACTGCATGTCTCCTACTGCTTTCACTGTTGTTCAGCTTTTCATGATCTTAAAATACTCAGAATTCAATGCATCTGGGCCATGTCCTGTGGCTTTTTTGTTTGGTATTGAACATTTTTAACCATTCAGAGATGCACAGTTATTGCTGCATTGTGTGAGGCGAGTGCATGTGTGAGTATCTGTGTGTATAACATTATGAGGATCAAATGTCTCTAAAAATGATAATCCTTGTTATTTTGACTTTCTGGGGACATTTTTTTCTATCCCCACTTGGGGAAATTCAGTTTTATAAAAAAAAATATCTATGTCTGCAATCAAAAAAAAGTTTTTAGTTAAACCAAAAGTCTTGTAGTTTATTTGGTTGCATATTATTACGGTTAGGGCATACATTTTTCCTGACACACTGTTCCCTTGGTGGCTGATGCATGCAGCATGGTGCATGTCCCTTTACACACACAGACTTTTGCATGGAGTGTTGTAGCAAAACACAGATTTCTGGGAGCAATCCTCTGCCCCGGAGGTGGAGAGTAATAGCACAGTACTGCAGCTGGTGGTGCTCCCACGTCAGGGTGGGGGGGCATGGTGTCTGCCAAGGAAGCTGGCCTCTCTGGACCACGATAAGAAGCTACGGATCCCGCATCGGTGACCCTCCGCCTCCCTCCACACGCCCCAGGAAAGCGGTTTATCAGAGCTCACCAGGCAAGAATGAAACCCGCGAGGCAGAAGGTATGTTGAGCCCCAGCAGCTCGGACATGGGTTCAAATTGCAGCAATTTTAAACTGGCCAGCTTGTCCAGTTCATGCTGCCTATGTGACTGTACCACCTGCCATAATTACAGATGTACAATATTACAACCTGCCAATCAGAAAAAAGGGCAGTCAGCCAACCAGAAAGGTAGATATTATACAGTGGGCTTCCCCAAACTCTCTATCTGTCCAGCGCATGAAACATGGTGTCATTGTTTCAGTGATAATCACCCTGAGAGTGTTTTAATATGGGGCTGTAACAAGGGGGAGGCAGCCCCTGATGTAAAGAGGAAAACCTTCATGATCAATCTGTTCTGCACAGGGAGTAAGGTGGGCCCTGCTGGGGCTTCCAGCATTGCAGGGACTGATCGATACCCAGCAAGATTCTAGCCAGGTTTGGGCCTCTCCGCTGTCTTCTGGGCTTGGGCCTGAGTCGGCGGATCAGGCACTTAACCTGAATTGCCTCTGTAAATAAAAACGCAACAGAAAAATCAATACAGATAAGTAAAAAAGGTCTCTGTGGATTTAACATCTGCTCTCCATCATCCATCCATCGTCCTGCAGCTATTTATGAAGCAGAAGGCCTCGAGTGCCCTGGATTCTGTCCCAGACGGCTTCGGGAAGAAAGCGGAGGGTGAATGGGATGGCGGTCCGTCACAGGGGCACGCAGCAATGTTGAGTTGTATAGCTGCATGTCTTGGGAGCCGGTTTGCAGTGTTTGGAGGAAATCACTGCAGTTGGGGTTAGAACATATAACTTCCAAACATGCAGCCCAACCCTGTGAGTGAGACAACACTGAAACTCACTATTATATACAATTTCGCTATTATTGTTAAATACTACTACTTAATGGTACTTCAGTGTTAGTTTTGTTTTTATTTGTCTGCCCCTCCCGCCCCCCATTTCAGATTTCTCACCCACCCTCAGCCTCCTCCTACCCCTGTTTATTTCTGAGACAATAACGTGGGGGAGTCGGACTGGCTGATGCAAGGTGCCTGCTGTGTTTTCCGCAGCTTTGGGAAACTGGATCAAATAGATAGTGCAGGGGGCGGAGTCTGTTACTGTGGGCGGGGGGTCTGGGATGGAATGCGGGACCTGCTGGACGTGGGGTCTAAGATGGGGGCGTTTATTCTGTGATTAAAGTTTAGCAAGTTTTATAATATTTTATGAGAAGATATATAATTATACACAGGTTGGTAGAAAAAAACAGCTCATTTTCAGAGTACACATGCATTGAACTCCTAAACCGCGGAGGGGTTTGCATCAGCTGTTTGCACCAAAACATCTTCAAAAATAGAAAAGGGAATATATGCAGCGGCTGTTTGGATTTTTAAAGCTGTGGAGAACAGAGACTGCGCCCAAGGGATGATGCACTGCTTGAAAGCAAACAGAAGAATTGTGGGGAGGTGTTGCTTGGCCGTGTGTGAGGAGATTCTGGCTCCACTGATAGTGCGAGTGTGAATCAGGTAAACCTGGGATGTAGCTGGACGGGCGGCGGCCTCAGTGCTGGAGGTGGGGGGGATTTGTTGCACTGACACATCTTGTGCAGCCTGAGTAATTTGCCTTAAAAAAATCATATAGGGAGTGCAAGCAATAGACAAGGTACCCTGGGGGGGGGGGGGGGAGTTCAGTGAATGTTGTGTGAATGTGGGTGTGGGGAGCTTGGAATGAGTCGCTACAAACTGTGACCCTCATCACAAAGCTAACCAGGCTAACGCTTTTACCTGTGACCCTCATCACAAAGCTAACCAGGCTAACGCTTTTACCTGTGACCCTCATCACAAAGCTAACCAGGTTAACGCTTTTACCTGTGACCCTCATCACAAAGCTAACCGGGCTAACGCTTTTACCTGTGACCCTCATCACAAAGCTAACCGGGCTAACCCTTTTAGCTGTGACCCTCATCACAAAGCTAACCGGGCTAACGCTTTTAGCTGTGACCCTCATCACAAAGCTAACCGGGCTAACGCTTTTAGCTGTGACCCTCATCACAAAGCTAACCGTGCTAATGCTTTTAGCTGTGACCCTCATCACAAAGCTAACCGTGCTAATGCTTTTACCTGTGACCCTCATCACAAAGCTAACCGGGCTAACCCTTTTAGCTGTGACCCTCATCACATAGCTAGCCGGGCTAAAGCTATGACTGTCATTTTAAAGTTAATTGGGCTAAAACCTTTAGCTCTTCCAAACTGGTGCACCAAATATTCTCTATATATAGGTGAAATAAAATATTTATTGTTTAAATGCTTTTTGGTTCAAGCAATGTTTTTCATTTTCTCTAACAAATGCAGATATTTGCTTCAGATTTGTTGCCCCTCACACCTTATGTTAACATTATCATCAATGTAGGCTAACATGAAAATGATTTACGCAGAGCGATGCTTAGTAAGAATTAGCACTTAGCATATAAGCCCCTAAGCTGTAGTTCTTAGCTCCTAGTCCTTAAGCTTAGCTTCTAATCTTTAGAGCTCAATACATAGCATGCCAGTGTTTGTACTTAACATGTTAGAGGCTCTCCCATAGGCTTTGTAGACGTTAATGCTTAGCTATAACTCTCCCAGCAGTGTTCACCAGTCTGTAGTGTTTCTGTCCACTGAGGTCTGGCATCCAGGACAACAGCAGTGAGCTGCCAACGCCCAGCTTGATGGCACTGCGCGTCAGGGCCAGTTCCATCTAGAACTGTTGCAGCTTGTTTTAGGCTGCAAACTGTAAATAGGTGTGTCTCCTCATTTTAACTCATGAAAATGTACATAATGTGTACAAATAAGTGCAAGAAATCAAATGCAGGCTTCTGTTGAACATAGTGGGGGAAGCATAGCGAGGAGGCAGGGTCCTGAAGCAGCAGCGGCGACTTGTCGACATCTGAAAGCAAATATGAGAACGAGCCGAGCGTGATAACATGTCGGAGGCACGATGCTGTTTGAAGAGCTGGGATTTAATTTTTTTTCCAAGAGGGTTTAAATGGATTCAGAAGCTGACGTTTATGACAGATTACAGCAAGGCGAAGGAGGCCAGTGTGTGAAGCGAGTGTGCCGATCATTCGGCCGTGCAATTCATGCAATTCATGGAAATGCAGCCACACAACACCTGCATGGGAGCCGGGACCTTATTTATTGCAGTGGCTCGGGTTGATTGGCATTCGACCATGGAGGTCCTGGTATTTTACTGCAGCTGTAAAGACGGTATTATTTATTAGTGTCCAGGAATGGGGGCGGGGTAGATGACTTTGGGGTTGGGAGTGCGGCCTTGCGTGTGACTTTAAACACGCGAGCAGCAGCAAATGCAGATCCCCGCGGACACCGTTAAAAGATACGGCCTGATCGCAAGGCCACTGGCTTAATCAACACATCCACTGCATTCCTATACGCTATTGGAGAGACAATGATCTCCAGAAGTACTAAATCATGAATTGTACAAAGCTACCAGAAAGAGGTCTCAGATTACAAAAATAGCATAAAGCCTTTGAAGAAGGACATGCATGTGATAAAACCTGGGCTGCATTTCCACGATTTGTAAGGTTAACAAGAAGTTCCAACAAATAATAAACGAGAGCAAAGATTACGCTAAGATGGGAAGAATCCTCAGAAGAGCTTTAGAGGAAAAGGCGTCAACAAGCACAGTAGATTTAATGAGATCAGAGACACATGAGGACCTTCTCTAATGGAAGTGGAGGTCAGATTAGCCCTGAGATACTGGCGAGAAAGGAAGGTCTCATGGAAAGAGGCCGTCTTAATGCAATATAACAAACATCTGAAGAGGAATCAACATGGTGACCAAACTATGCAAATAAATAGGGAGATCAGCTCAGTGGCTTGAAAGAGATCAGATTATATTGCAAAGATGGGTTAGAGTCTGACCTGACAAGCTCTGTCCTGGATATGATGTTAAACTGCATCCGGCCCTGCAAGCCATCCTTCAACTTAGAGGGAAATTTGGGGGACTCTCACCCCAGCTTCTGTAAGAACTTCACACAGCTCTGAGAAAGCAGACAGGTCTCTCTTCTGCTCTCCGCCCCCCAGTAAGGGTGCCGGCAGCATGGAGGGGACAGGGGGAGAAAACATTCCCTGAGGGTGATCCGCTCGCAGGATCCTCATTGCTGAGGACCCGAGCAGCTGGACCAGGCCAAGGGGGCACCCATTGTAACACCTAGAAAGTGGGACAGGACTGTGTGTCAGCCTCGTTGGGGTTTGCCAACAGGGATCCTGAGTTGTTTCGTTGTGTGGTGCATGCATTATCGCATTAATATGACTGTCTGCTAACAGCTGTAAGAAAGTATGTGCTTTACTGCCTACTGCATTCTGGGTAGAGGAAACAGTGAGAATCCATCCCGATAGAAGCGGAGTGACAGACAGAGGGGTTGTTAAAGGAAAAAGCCTTTAAAACAAACATTTGCCCCACAGCGCCTGTTGTCGGCGCCTCACGGTGACTGGCATCTGCGGCGACCTGCCCTGCCACCTGTCTTTCCCCTTGATTCGGGTCAGAACTTCCATTGTTTTTCCCGCCGTGCTCTGGTGCAGTCTTTCTTTTCCTTATCGATAACAGAATGCTGGAAGATGCAAAGGCTGATGTTGGGTCATGGCGGCAAGTCGGCCGTGAGGCCTTGAAGAGGAAGGGTGCGTGCTTGTGCTTGGCTCCGGAGATGCCCACCACCGGCTGCCAAGGCTGGGCACGTGAGCAGGTGCCGAAACCCTCCTCAGACACTGTGCCGGAGTTGATAAGCTGCATCCGACACGGCGATGATGAAGCGGAGCACTTTCAGCCAAGATTTTCTTTGGACGGATGTGATTTTTATAGAATCCCACCAGAGCAACCTTTATATCTGTAAATGTCAGCTCAGATCGACTAAAATGAATATGAAAGCCGCTTTCCTATTGGCTGCTTTTAATAGTTTCACATCCCTGGTCGATTAGCAGGTCCCTGCGATCAGGACGTGTGCGTCGGGTTATTCCAATGTTCCAATGTGTTGTTTTTTTCGTTTGATGCTTCCAAAGCATGTGACACGATTGAAATAGTTTTTAAAATCGATGTTTCTTTCCACATCGCAGGCAACCTCAACAAAAGACATTTCAGTAATGGTTTCTCGCTGGCTGTAATTGCAAACTCGCACATTAGTGGAATTGCATAATTATGTGATGCTTCTTCTCCTGCACGTCTTACTTAGATTAATGTGACAAAAGGAGCAGACTGCAGCCCAAGTGCGCACCAGCATGCAGAGTTATGCAATGGCTCTGCTTCTATAATCATATATATTATTATTCAGCTTTGCCCGCGGCCATGCACACGCACTGACTGCGGTGCTGGCCGGTTCTCACCGGGAGCTTCGTAGCTAAGAGGCTTCATTTTAATGAGCCTAGGTGCTGAAAAAGACCAGGGTCCCAGCCAGGGGGGCGCTGGCGTACAGTCAGGTGGGGCGGGGGGTTGGGGTTCCTGCCTGTGCAAACATAAAATCACTCAGCTGGAGCAACAGTTTAGTAGTTTGGATAAGAGTGGGTGTCAAACAGGGACCTTGATGATCCCAACCCCCCCAGACCCCCCCCACATACACAGTGTTTCTTCAGCAGCAGCTTCTTCAAATAAGATGGAGGTGCAGAATGATTTAGGTCAGGGTGGAGCCTTAAAGAAATGCAGCTCGCAGAGCTTGAAGCCAGTCTCTCAATAAATACCCCTTTAATATTTTATGATGGAGCCTAAAACGCGGACCGGGGGGGGGAGTGGGTGGCTGACAAATCTACCATTATACCCAGGGAAGCACCTTTCAGAATGCATCACTGGCTGTCCTACGCAAGCGCATGAGTATGGACTGTGTGTCTATCTTCACCTGTGCGGATGGCGCCCCATGTGCCCCTGTACGGATACTATCCAGTCACATTTTCTCCACCGGAGCTGCTGTTCGACCTGTTGAGGTTCTGTTTGCTTCCTGTAGGGGGAGCTGTTGCAGCAGGCCGTGGGGGCCTTCACTGACTCCTGCTGCTGTATCAGTAACACGTGTCTCTGATGTCGCCTGTCACAGACGGGCTTCAGAAACAGAAAGTTTGTTAACCAGCTGATCTGACTGTCAGACACTGTGCACCTCGACGACGGCCACCCCGCACTCTGAGGCTGAACTGTTATCGGCTATCGGCGGGAGAGGAACACAAAGGCACTGCCGTCTTTGGCTGCTTTTGGCGTCTGCATTCCCAGCTTTTCTGTGCTATTCTGGGCACAATAAAAAGCATGAAATTGTATAAATAGGAGCAAAGGAAAGGCAGCAGCGCCGTAACCAGGAGGAGCGGCCTGTACAGGCATGTGTGCATGGCAACAAAAGAAAAGGCATTTTTCTCATTTCATGTGAAATGTGGCCCCCTTTGTCCTGTACCCACTTCAGGGCTGCTTCTTTCCTTTTCCATTCTTCTCCAGACTGTCTGTGATTCATCGCTGCTACTCTGGCCTGCTGTGCTCCTGCTAGCAGCTGTTGTTTGGGCAGCCGTGCTGAGGGTGGCCGTATTGAACCCGTGTTTCTGCCCCGCTGGCTGTATCTGGCCTTCCCCGTCTCTGAGGAGATGTTCGGACATGAGATGGACCTGCGGCATCCTCTTCCTTAAACCTGTAATCACTCACAGCTGCCCTGTCTCTGCTCTGCAAGGTCCCCAGAAGCTATTTATATGCTTTTTCATATCCTTGTTGGCTGTCTGCTAATTTAATGCGTATTTAATGTCTCCGCACAGAGCTGGCGCCGCTGTGGAGCCGCTAATTGCTCTGTCGGAGCCCCCCCGACGCTCTCTGGTGCCTCTGCTGTGACCCCCATGCCGCGGGGGCCCAACAGTGGTCAGGAAACGAGGCGGAATTGGGTGACATTTACCTGTGCGTGATGCCAGCGGTCACGCTCCTCGCACTCGCAGGTTTTGACGTGCGCTGCAGCATGCGCCGGCTCCCGCGGAATGCCGCTTCCTGTCTGCGGTGCTGCCGGCTACGCTTGTATTTATAGACACCTCACTAACAGGTGCCATGAAATCAGACAATGGGCCCTCCTCCGCCCGCTGGCTGTGCCCCTCTCCTTCCATCCCCTCTGCACGGAGTGTGATTCCGCGGGACTCCTGTGTGGAGTGACTCCTTAAGGGAGGTGGGATACCGAATGAGGATGGGGTCATTCCTGTGTGGAGTGACTCCTTAAGGGAGGTGGGATACCGAATGAGGATGGGGTCATTCCTGTGTGGAGTGACTCCTTAAGGGAGGTGGGATACCGAATGAGGATGGGGTCATTCCTGTGTGGAGTGACTCCTTAAGGGAGGTGGGATACCGAATGAGGATGGGATCATTCCTGTGTGGAGTGACTCCTTAAGGGAGGTGGGTTACCGAATGAGGATGGGGTCATTCCTGTGTGGAGTGACTCCTTAAGGGAGGTGGGATACCGAATGAGGATGGGGTCATTCCTGTGTGGAGTCCCCATAAGCTGTGTTCCTGGTTCCTTCTCCGCTACACCAGGTGACCTGCACTCGCTCGCCAGTAATTTCTCCTCCCAGCTCCTCGTCCAGGTGTAGCTGCGGGCACCGTGTGGCCCCATCCTCCATGACAAGGCGATAGAGCCAGAGTCAAATGAATCTTATGGCAAGGAGGGGCGGGGGGAGGACACACCGGTCTGCTCCGGAATCCTACCACGGCTATATGGGCACACCCCCTCACTCTCATCACCGGAATACAGAAAAACAGCCAACAAACAGCCGTTCTGTCTCACAGCTATTGACAGCAAGCCCAAATGTCAGAGCATCAGAATGTCAGCGACATTTGCAGCCTGACCTTGTGTGACTGGCCCCCCCCTTCCCGTCTAAGCCAGGCCAAAAGGATGACGCCACTGGACAGATGGTGACAGGTTCTGAATTGGTTTTCCGTAGGAAGGAAGGTTTGGCCTGGAGTTTGAGATACTTGAGAAGGATGGTGGAGGCCTCTCAGCGCACTGATCTTGGCCCAAATGGACTGGGCCGTCTGACTGCACTGAGGCTTGGAGAGCAAATAATGATTGATGTGCAGTAGTACAGTGTCAGAAGCGGTTCTGCTTCAGTGCTGGGAGGCAGAACAAGTTGCTGCATCTGTGGTGGAACAAGCCGTGCCTGATGTTACTCAGGATTTCCTCGTTTTGTTTGCCGTCAGACTCTCATTTTGGCAGCAAATTCCCAAATAGTGTGTGAACATTCTAGAATTCAGCTTCCGCTCCACGGGAACAATGAGCCTCTTTGTGCTGCGGCGGAGTCCTAATGGCCTCCGCAATCTCTTCCTCCTCCTCCAGCGGGGACCACGCACAGACGCAGAGATGTGGCCGACAGATCGCTGGGCACAGTGACACCGCGCTGGCAGCGGCTGTGGCAAGGGAAACTTAGCGGGCGACACGTAGGAGACCCACAGCGGCTCTCATTAAGAAGCTGAATCACAGACTCCGATGGAGGAGTGAGGGAGAGCGGACGGGGTGGCGGTCACGCCCTGTCTGCCCTAAATCTGCAACACCATAATTAGAAGACAATGATAAAGGGAGAGCTTATCGAATGGCGGGTTTACAAGTGGGACATAAAGGGGGAACAAGGCAAGGGCGACGCTGGGGGTGGAGCACCGTGGGCGGACTGCTGGGTGGCAAGGGGGAGGTGTAGCGGAAATCGATGATGTGGAGTATTACTCTGCACCTCTGTGGCTTATGGCCTGTGTGCCCTGTAGGGCTGCAGAATGTCGCCACTGAGCAGCACTGATGGGTTTGGTGGATTTGGCATTCTTGGTGATGACGTTCGTGGTGTTGGGGGTTGAGGTGAAGGTGCTCATGGTGTTTGGGGTCATAGAGACCGTTCTCATGGTGATGGCTGTCATGGTGACGGTGCTTGTGGTAATGGGGGCCATAGTGACGGTGCTCATGGTGATGCTGGCCGTGGTGATGGTGCTTGGGGTGATGGCGTCATGGTGATGGGGGCCATAGTGACGGTGCTCATGGTGATGCTGGCCGTGGTAACGATGCTCATGGTGATGGCGTCATGGTGACGGTGCTCGTGGTGATGGGGGCCATAGTGACGGTGCTCATGGTGATGCTGGCCGTGGTGATGGTGCTTGGGGTGATGGCGTCATGGTGATGGGGGCCATAGTGACGGTGCTCATGGTGATGCTGGCTGTGGTAATGATGCTCATGGTGATGGCGTCATGGTGACGGTACTCGTGGTGATGGGGGCCATAGTGACGGTGCTCATGGTGATGCTGGCCGTGGTGATGGTGATGGGGGTCATGGTGACTGTGCTTGGGGTGATGTCAGTCATTCTGATGGTGCTTGTGGTGATGGAGGTTGCGGTGATGTGTGTGTACATGTTTCTGGTTACCATGTTCCAGTGGGTCAGTGTGATCACTGCATCTCACTGCAGTGGCTTTTGCTGTGTGCCAGGGGTCTGAAGCCATCACTCTGGATAAAGACACGCTCTGCATCAGTAATTAACGGTAATGATTTTAGCGTTTATTAGTGTTAGTGAGTTTCTTGATGCTAACTGATTAATCATAATGGGGTCACTTCAGCAAAGTGATGGCCTGCAGATAGCCCCGGGTTCGATTGAGGCTCTGCCCACAATGATACATGCCATCACTGTGTTTTTCTGAGCACATCCCATAATTTCCATCCCTCGCAGCAGGGGGTCCCCAGAGAACCCCCCCCCCTGTACTGCTACAGTGATACCGCTGCTCTGATCTTACTAATTCAGCTCAGTGTCAGTGGTTGGGATCGAACTGAATTCCCATGAGCTCTTGGGCACAAACAGGAAGTGGGATGAGGCGCATGAGGGTTCTCACCAGGGACACAGTCCCAGCAAAGCTGCACCATGGGTCTTTGTGGGGGTGCATAAATGTGCAGTTATGTGCTCACACATGCACATATCTGTCTGTGTATGCCTTTGTGTGTCTGTGTGCGTGTCTGTGTGTGTATGCCTTTGTGTGTCTGTGTCTCTGTGTGTCTGTGTGCATGCCTGTATGTGTGGGTCTGTGTGTATGCCTTTGTGTGTCTGTGTCTCTGTGTATCTCTGTGCATGCCTGTATGTGTGGGTCTGTGTGTATGCCTTTGTGTGTCTGTGTCTCTGTGTATCTCTGTGCCTGTGTCTCTGTACTTGTGTCTGTGTCTCTTTATGTCTTTCTTTGTGCCTTTGACTGCTGCCAGAAAGCAAAGGTGTGGGCTGGCCTGGAGTCTCTCTTTTTGCTCCAGAATGTACCCATCTAACAATTCTCATAACATTTTTAGAGCGTTCCAGAATCGTCTCGGGTGTGTGAGGGAGGATGTGCTTCTGAGGGCTGTTACAGGATGTTCTCTTGTTTTCCCTGTTAGCGCAGTGTCAGTCAGAACGCAGAAACTAGTCAAAACAAGCTCACAGGGGGGACATGGCAAAAAGGCTCAGAGCCCTGTGTTTCAAAAACGCGCCACAGAGAGGCGGAGAAGGCATTTCGAGTGGAGCCAGGGACACGTCACAGTTCAGCCTGCTGTGCCTGCAGGGAGCGGAGTCCCACATACTGCTATTTCCGAGTTCTTCTGAGGAAACGGGCGCTCGCCGCCACTGGCTAGTGCTTTCCTGCGGCTCCACCATCAGTGCTCAGTGCTGCCTCGCAGTGCTGGATCATGCTCTTCCGCATCTCTGCCATCGGTGCTCAGTGCTGCCTCGCGACGCAGGATCACGCTCTTCCGCGGCTCTGCCATCGGTGTTCAGTGCTGCCTCGCAGTGCTGGATCATGCTCTTCCGCATCTCTGCCATCGGTGCTCAGTGCTGCCTCGCGACGCTGGATCATGCTCTTCCGCGGCTCTGCCATCGGTGCTCAGTGCTGCCTCGCGACGCAGGATCACGCTCTTCTGCGTCTCTGCCATCGGTGCTCAGTGCTGCCTCGCGACGCAGGATCACGCTCTTCTGCGTCTCTGCCATCGGTGCTCAGTGCTGCCTCGCGACGCAGGATCACGCTCTTCCGCGGCTCTGCCATCGGTGCTCAGTGCTGCCTCGCGACGCTGGATCATGCTCTTCCGCGGCTCTGCCATCGGTGCTCAGTGCTGCCTCGCGATGCTAGTTTGCGCTCTCCCGCAGCTCCGCTGTCAGTGCTCAGTGCTGCCTTGCAGCACTATAGCTATCTTATATTGCTTTGCATATCATAAAACTCCCAGCTGCACTTGATTGAGTAATCCTCTTAAATCTAGGATTGTTCCTTACCCGGAGGGTATTGTGCTTAGGCCAGACACACCGACAAAGGCAAAATGGACCCTGGAGGCTCATAATATGAGGTCTCACAGCAGGGCAAGAGAATGGGGATGGAGCCTTACTATGCTATACTCTTTGTCACAACATGGCAACCTTATGCCCTATCCAGCCCTAACCTTAATGAAACTTTTGAAATTTGTACTTTTTTCATTGCATTTACACGTCTTGAAAAGTGGTCCCCACAATGTCAGAAAACATTACATTACATTGTGGGGGGCAAACACACACACACACACACACACACTGTGTCCGTGACAAAGCCCTGTTGCATATCATCACCATCCATTACCCCCCTGCATGACCCCTGACTGACCTGTAACCAATGAACCTATGAGGCGCCTTGTTGTCGCCTTGGTTACCATTCATCAGCCACGTCTGTGTGCATCACCATACATGAAAAAATGAGGGAAAATGACATTCATGCCAGCTAGTGAGCAGTGCTGGCATGCGTCTGACATGCTGCATTGTGATTGGTCACCAGAAGGTCACGCTAATCTAGGATTCAGCTTTGCTGTCCAGCCACCTCACTTTGGGACATCTAGAGGGTCCATCCTATGCGTTCATTAGCGTTAGACGCCTCCCCCCCAGATCTATTCATGGCAGGTTTCTCCCCACAGGCTGCCGCAGACAGACAGTTAAAGGCTGGGGAGGAACTCCCCGCCAAGCTGGCCCCCTCCAGGCTGACCTTACCATGTCTTTCATTATTCATTTGCTGAGGGGACACTATTACCTGAAGCCCTAAGTGTTTATAGAGCTGGACATCTTACTTTGCTCTTAGGCGTGTGGATCCTTCTCAGACCTTCCCTTTAGTCCATAACCATCATGTACTGCTGTTCCAGAGACTGTTTGTTGGCCTGAGGGAGAACTTTGAAGATGGAGAGCCTGAACATTAGAGAGCCTGAACATTGGTGAGCTTAAACATTTGAGAGCCTGAACATTGGTGAGCTTGAACATTTGAGAGCCTGAACATTGGTGAGCTTGAAAATCAGAGAGCCTGAACATTAGTGAGCCTGAACATTAGTGAGCCTGAACATTAGTGAGCCTGAACATTAGTGAGCCTGAACATTAGAGAGCTTGAACGCCTGAAAGCCTGAACATTGGAGGGCTGTGATGATTCATAGACAGGATGATGGACAGTGATGATGAATGATGGCGTTTCTCTGTTGACCCTTTTCCTCCAAAACTGACATCCCTCAGCAGTACAACAGCAGCACTGTAAGATCTCCTAGACCCACCATACAGACGTCTCTGGGGAAGGTGGGTCACTCAACATCTAGTGAGGAGAAGGGACCTGCTTGGGGCACATTTCATCAAAGACCCTCCCACTTCTCCCAAGGGCTGGGGGGGTCAGGGGGAGGTCTGACGCCATCACTAGAGCGCAGACGACAGAAACGGTGAACACCCCCCGCTGAGAGAAGATGGGGGCGGCTAATCATGCATTCGGTATGACGATCGGTATCTGTGGAGAGAGGGGGTGGATTGGATCATGGGAAAGCCCCCCCCCCCCCCCCCCCGCCCCCCATGGCCCCAGAGGATTTCGGAGCGGCTGGATGGAAGTGGCCTGTGGGCTTCTCCTCAGTTTGATCTCTCTCTCCCACATTGACAGCTTTTCATTAGTCCCTCCATTGAGGGACTTGTAGAGTGTGGGGGGGGGGGGGGGGGATGCTGGGTTTTCTCAATTTATGACAAAAGCTAGAAGCAGAAATTGAGTAGGATGGGGGTCACAGTCAGAGCCACTGAGCAAATGAAATGTTTATTCACTACGGTGAAATGACAGTTAGCACCTGTTCTGCAAAGACAGCTTATTAAAACACTCAGACGGGCTTCTCACCTGGAGAACATATATTCCCAAGGGGTGTGACCAAGCACCGAGCTGTAATGTCATGTGACACATCGGCTGCATCATCACACTTTACAACATGTTCATGCAAGAAAAACACCTGCAAGGACCCGCAGTGTTTTGCTGGGAACGTTCATTTCTCGGTTCTTTTCACAGGTCTGACAGGGAGGGGGAGGCGCTTGATACCACAGCCAGCCTCACGAACATTTGCAGAGACACTGCATTTACATAGAGGCCACATGTTAGTGAAGCACATAAGGCCAACCAGCACAGCAGCTAATTAATCTCTAATTAATCGCGATGATGGACCAGACGGCTCCTGCGGCCTGTGTAGATGACAGGCTGGTCATAAGCCAACCTGCTGGATTTATTGACTCACTGGGCTGAGATGGTGCTGCTCTGTTTTCTGCTGGAGCTTTTAGTCATCACCTGTACGCTGAGAGCTCGTGATTTAATCGACACTCACACAAAACGTGGCCTCGTCGCTTGCATCACGAATCTCGCGTTAGCTGCAGGCGACTCCCCATCACCTACTCATGTTACGTATTTGATGTGGGGGGGGGGCCTCTTTCCAGCCCAGTGATGGTTTTCTTCACTCCGTCAGGTGCATGCCGCGAAAGTTTGTGATGCCTTCTGCCCTTGAAATTGAGGACTGTTCACCAAAAGGTAAAGCAGACCAAACAGTAGTCCTGATGGAATTTACCGGAATCCCAGTCTGAACCCAGGGACCCCGCTGACTTCTCATCAAACACTCTGTGAGACCCTCTGTGTCTTCCTGCACTTTTCAGCCATTTTGTCTAATTAGGCATTGGGTAATTTGTCAAGGTGCCCCAGAGGGGCTATTAAGGAGCATAATCGTGTATTTGGTGTGAGAACGGCCCTTGACACCTGGAACATAGATATTTATGTGTTTGGAAATGAGGCCTGGGCCTGAGTCTCCTGTATTAATAAGACGGTAAACGTGTTAATTTTCCTGAGCATGCTGATGTCACAGTGATGGTTCTGCCACCCCCCCCCTCCCTACTGCTCACCCTAACCACACTCTCACTTCCTGTCTTCCAGCTATCCCCGCTGTTTCAGCACTGGACGTCTGCCAGAATGCACAAGACTCAGTGATCAGTTCATCAACACCCAGCTCTGCGTTATTGCGGCAGCACCAGACACCGGACCGGCACACGCGGAGCCAGACGGTGCCCCTCGCAGGTCGGTGACCCATGCGGATGTTGCTGACTGGGAAGCAGCCTGAGGTGTGACTGCGGTGGGAAAGGGGGGCCGGGCCGTCTGCCTTTCCGGACTCTCCGACGACACGTGTGTTAGTAAGAATGATAATTGGTAGCACCAGCTGCAGATGAGCTGGGGGGGGGCATGGAGAGCCAGGCTAAAATTACTACCTGTCTCTGTGCTGAGGGGGCTGCTGCTGGTGAAGGGTTATTAATATATCGGCTCCCGTCTTCGGCGGCATAGATGACGGGGGGGGGCACCCGTGTAATTACCGTGCATACACTCTGTCTGACATCAGAGGTTAGGCAGCAGTGAGCGGTGAGTGCAGCTCCAGTTCTTGTCTCTGGGTGTCAGTGACTGACAGAGGCATGTGAGCAGAGCCCAGCGGGGGCCGACTGAGGGGCATTTTGGGGGGTGCAGGTGCTGAATCAACCTCCTTATCATCGCATCACCCGATGACGGACTCGGCAGGTTCAGTCTCTGTGCCTGCGATCAGAAGGTTGCTTGTTCAAACCCCAGCCTTGACAAAACAGCCCCCCGTCCAGGGCCGGTCTAGGGGTGCCCCACGTTTGCTGACATTGTGCTGTGACCCCCCCCAGGCTATGGAGAACAGGATGGGGTAGGCAAAGAGAAGACATATTATTATCATGACCCTGCTTTGGTTCAGGTGGCAATGCTCACTAGCTAACGTGACCCGACACCCGCTGATGTGTCCATGCTACTACGCTCCCTTGGGGTTAGCAGCAGCTGCTCACTAATGGGGGGGACCAAGACATGCTCCCCCCCCGCCCCTCAAGTCTGCTCCCTGCCTGGAGAGTAGAGATCGGATCAACAAAGTTTTAGCTCAAAGGTGAAGATCTGTGAGAATCTGATGTCATGCAAGTGAGAGAGAGTCCAGTAAAAATAACAGGCTAATTCCACCCCCCACATTTAATTCCTCTGCATCCTCAAGCGTGTGACTCACATCAGCATAATTTGCATCCAATTATTGACAAGCCAACATTTATAATACTGAAATTAACAGAAAAATTGCATGAATATTCCTCCCCCGTTACCCTATCAGGGCTCGGCCCTTTCCTTCTGAACTTTGTCTTCTGGAACAGAACTTTTCATCTACACCAATCAGAGAGAGAGAAATGTGCATTCTGGTCAGTGAGTGGACAGAGATACATCCATTGCTGTGTCTTTATTAAGCCACGATGACTCCATCTGTGTTTCCACCAGTATGCACAAGCATAATCCCCGATTTAATTAGGGCTATTTTGGATCATTACAGGTGGATAATTGAGTCTTTTTGTTATAGCTAAGGAGCGGGATGTCTTTTAGCACACAGAAATTATTTTAAGTTAGGGAGTGCTCACGTCGCAGCGGGGAGTGCTCACGTCGCAGCGGGGAGTGCTCACGTCACAGCGGGGAGTGCTCACGTCGCAGTAGCACTCTGGCCATCTAGGTGGAAAGCGGCCTTTCAAAAGGTTTCAGGAAACCTTCCTGAAAGGTTCCTGAGCAGACTTGTGATGTCTTTTGGCCATACATACTTGTGGGCATGTCCTGACATTTTTTCCCTATAATCTTGTCTGGAAAATCATTGCACCTCAGCTGACTTTTAAACAAGCTCTGCAAATTGCCAGGCAGGCAGGGATTATCACCCCTGTCCTTTGCTGGTATAGCCATTAAAGTGCAGCACCAATGCGATAACGGAAGGCAAATGCGGCTGATGATCGCACTGACTGACAGCTTTTTGTTCTGCCACCAGACAGAGTGTCTGCACAGTGAAGTACCGACACCGGTCTCATTCTGACTGACTCCCAGCGCGTCAGCTCACGGCTGGCTATGGGTAAGTGTGAAACTCTCATGGTGAATATAGTGCTTTGTTTTCGTTAAACTTCAACATGATGAAGCGAATTGAGGCTCATGTGCCTTCTCTTTATCACACATGTCCTGAAGCGTTGCTTCATTATTGCGTAATTATTCATTACATCCCCAGTGACACTAACTAGGTTGTCATGCTCACGTGGTCAGCAGCAGATGGGTGGAATTTGGGGGTGCTGTATATGGTATAATGCAAAGACCCCCCCTCCCCCCCCCCGGTCAAAGAAATCCCCAATTGCCGACTGGTTCGCCTTATATAAGCTGTATGGATGGGGGTGGATTAACATTTCTGGGGGCGCTAGGCTGGGCACTCAGGTGTTTTGCCAGTTTAACTAACCATTCCATTTTTCCCGAGGCAGGGTGGGGGCCCTGTGCACTAATCCCCCCCCTGTGTATGAACATACTCTCATCAGGCAACGGCACACGGGTAGAGAGATGGAGAAAGTGAGAGAAGCACAAGGAAAGCACAGAGATTGGCGTGCAGAGCGCAGACGCGGGCACTCCAGCACTGAGGGGGCGTGCAGGGCTTGGAAACGTTCAAAAGAGACTCAATGTGTTTATCAGAAGATGGGGCCCCTGGCTTCTATTTTTAGACCGGGACAGAGGTTCCCCCCCTGGGCTGGGAGAAGGATTAGCACGTTTCTCACTTTCATGATTCTGTTGGTCACTGAAGGGTACGGCCCATGTCCGGAGAAGCCAGCCACTCAAGATTGAAATGTCACTGCAGTCAGAGACCTACAGGCGGTCATGTGACACTCTGTTATCCTTTCAGAAATGCATTCCTGGAGACCGCCACCGGTGGGGGGGGGGGGGGCATGTGGGTGCTTCCTCTGAGAACATTCCGCAGCTAGCGTTCGTTTTCAAGGGCAAATGCCAGACGGCCCACCCTGATCTCCGACCGTGGTGCCGGACAGTGTCATGCCGTCCTGCTCTGCCCCATCAAGCGTCTCACTTTGCCTCTGCGCGTGTTTTCATGGACGCAGATGCACCATTATGGTTTGTGTGTGTGTGTGTGTTTGTGTGTGGGTGATTAGTTGCTGTGCTCTTTGTGTGTGTGTGTGTGTGTGTGTGTGTGTTTGTGTGTGTGTGTGTGTGTGTGTGTGTGTGTGTGTGTGTGTGTGTGTTACGGCTTCTGTGTGTTTGTCTGTCAGAGAGACTCAGAGAGGAGTGCATGAAGCGAGCTGCTGAATTATTCAAGTAGTAGATGCAGTGCGATCTAGAGCTTAAAAGAATCTGACAGGGAGGTTTGGGGAGAGCGGGGGCACCTGCACTGCTCCCGAGCGCTGGGGGGGTCAGAGGCTGCGCGACCCTGACTCTTAAACCAGATGCATCACTTGCTCCATACAGACTATTTCATTATTTACAAACTATGTGACATGTTTGATTAACTGAGCGTGGTGGGTGGGGCTGGGGGAGGGGGACATGCCATACTGTATTCTGTACTGGGCTACTGGAGGGAGCATAGACAGGATGGCTGGGGCCCAGAGACACTTCTCAATGTTTTCTCAGCAAGCTACATTTCCCAGTGGAAGGTTATGGCCCAGGCTGAGTCCTCACCGGCCAGCAGGTACCGCAGAATCGCCCCGAAAGCAGCCCACCACCCTGCTGCTGGCATAGATTAGCCGGACTAGGAATTACATCGACGTCGCCATTAATGTCGGCCAGCGTGGGGAGCAGAGAGCCCCGCAGTGACGCTCCTGTCCCGGTACAGCCGGTGGTTTCTTGGACGTGTTCAGAGTGTATCTCTGCAGGTGGAGATTCAGCTCAGTGACTTACAGCAGACTTGGGCGGCTTCGTGTTTCTCCTCGTCTGACTCCATCTGGTCGGAGAACACAAATGGCAGGTGATGATTCATGCTTCCTTTCCTTCATTTGGGCAGATTCTCTATAAGCCCCTATTAGGCCCCTTTGCTGCAGCCATGGTGAAGCTCGGCCCCCCAGCATTGCCCAGCAGAATGACGCATCAAAACTACATCTGCTATCTCTTTCATTTTCCTGTCTCAAATCGTAATGTGGTGCAAGGCGGAGCTGCAGAGAGGCGCATCTCTAAGGCTACTGCACTCTAGCAATTTGCATGAAGGGAACTATTATGAATTATTAAATGGCAAACGGAGGCTGTCATACTCTCTCTCAGGTGAAAATGAGGACAGTGGCGGGTGACAGGGTTTATGTCTGAACTGGTCCTACCCAGAGAGCTTCTTTCAGTGGCAGGTGGGCTGCTGCTTCTCCTTCCAAGGCTCCCAACGGTATGTTATGCAGGGCACATTGTGACAGAGCTCCTCTCCCCAACAAGGGGGTCCGACGCAGCATCATGCAGACACACAGCGGTCAGGGTCGGTGCTGTAGTCACCGCGAGCCGTGCGGGGAATCCCAGTACCAACAGCACAGCACATTAGCTGAAGTGGGGCCCCTGCTGGAGCAGTTTATATTTACCCAAAGTGAGACATTCTGCACCTTTATACTGGTATATATGGGTATATATAGTTGCTTCTGGTTAAGTACCAGGCTCAAGACCTGGTTAGAAAACCACATCTTTTGTCAGCACACCAGGGTATAACCCCCGTGTGTGTGAGACACTACTCTATCTGAAACTTACTAACCCTAACCCCCGTGTGTGTGAGACACTACTCTATCTGAAACTTACTAACCCTAACCCCCGTGTGTGTAAGACACTACTCTATCTGAAACTTACTAACCCTAACCCCCGTGTGTGTAAGACACTATTCTATCTGAAACTTACTAACCCTAACCCCCGTGTGTGTAAGACACTACTCTATCTGAAAATTACTAAACTAACCCAACATGGACTGTGTCTGAAGAGCAGGTGCCTGACCAGCCTGTGGAAGTTCACAGCAGGACTTTACCCAAACGCCCTGGAGCCCCCTTTGGGGAACAGCACCAGCGTTGGGGAAAGGACACGTTGCCCCCCAAGCGCCAGTGGAGGGGGGGCAGAACAGGGGTTCCTGCAGTGGGGGAAACAAATGAATAATAATACAGCTCTGTTAGCTGACTGCTGGCACTGGGCTCGGACCAGTGTGTCAGTGGTACTGGCTCTCTATGTCAGTGGTACTTCCTCCGCATGTTAGTGGTACTGGCTCTCTGTGTCAGTGGTATCAGCTCCATGTGTCAGTGGTACCTGCTCCCCATGTCAGTGGTACTTGCTCCATGTGTCAGTGGTATCAGCTCTGTGTGTCAGTGGTATCTGCTCCATATGTCAGCGGTAATCGCTCTCTGTGTTAGCGGTACCGGCTCGGCGTGTCAGTGGTACTGGCTCGGCATGTCAGTGATACCGGCTCCGCATGTCAGTGGTACCTGCTCCATATGTCAGCGGTAATCGCTCTCTGTGTCAGCGGTACCGGCTCGGCATGTCAGTGGTACCGGCTCAGCATGTCAGCGGTACCGGCTCAGCATGTCAGCGGTACCGGCTCGGCATGTCAGTGGTACTGGCTCCGCATGTCAGCGGCACAGCTCGATGTACTCACCAGCACTGAAGTGAAAATGCATTACCGTGGCAACAGCCTTCCGCTTCATCTGCCTGCACCCCCTTCTCTCCCATGGCCCAGTTACTCTGCGGACACATCATCCCACATGGATGTTTTTAAGTAATTTAATTTCCAGCCCTCCCTTTACGATCCCTGGGTATCTGAGTCCCTGCACAAGCCGCCGTTTCTCCTGCCAAACTGGACATTGTTTATGACTTGATGCTCTGAACTTGCCAAACATAACGTCTCCCATTAGCTTTGAAATGGCCTGATGCTTCACTACAATATTTACTGTACGTAGATTCGGATCTTCCCACCAGCAGCTGCGAAAATACACACAGTTGCAAAGCAAAAAGAACATCAGAAATAGCGAATCCAGCATAATTCTTTTTAATGGAATATCACTGTGTCATTAAACTTGGAAATATGGCTGTCAGTGGTGTTTTTATTTCACTATTGACCTGTTTCCTTATCATTGACTTTATTAGTCATATATGGAGCTCGCTGCAGACACCCTGTCACTTTCTCTCACACACTCACGCACACACACAGACACACACACACACGTTTGTATTCATATCTTTTTAGGGACCATCCGTCCATTCCTATGGGAAAAACTCAAATCCGAACAATGACAACCTTAACCCCTATACCGAGCCCTAGCCTTAATCATAAATAACCAAACAAAATACAAGACTTTTGACATTTTTAGTTTTTTTGATTGCAGTCACAGATTTTTATACAATCGAGTTCGGGATCGGGAAAATGGTGAAACACGTTGCGGCGTTTTCTGCACATTCTTGGTTGTACCGCTGCCAGTACGTTGCTGCAGCAAAAACATAAATTCGTGCTCAGATTACGCTCGTCCTTGCTTATTTGCGTGTTTCAAGTACTACGCGGCCAATTAAGGGTTAAAAAAAAAACATTTTCAAAAGGTCATATAAAACTGGGATTCAGAAACGAACTTATGTTAAACAAATACTCTATCGCAAATTTGTCATATATAGAAATAAAATGAGTGCCTTGGAAAATGTACAGGTTATCATTAATATCGTCAGTACAATTGTCCGTATTAAAAATATTAAAGACAGGCAATTAACTCAGGTATGGAATTACGTGTTATTTGCCGCACTTGCCTACATTTATTTTTCATCCCAGTCATAAAGTATTGAAGACCCACAATAGTTGCCAATTATATCCGAACAAACATCCAAGCGCTTGTCCTGCTGAGGGTCGGTGGGAATGATGCGTTTGAATTGTTGCTAATCTTTTTAATTACCAAACCATAGAAAATCCTTACAGTAGACGCGTTAAGAGCTTTAAGCTTAATGTCGTGCTCCAAAGATTATCCTGAACAGGAAAACACACACACACATACATATATATATATATATATATATATATATATATATATATATATATATATATATATATATATATATATATATATATATATGTGTGTGTGTGTATATATTAGTAATTGCACTGCGATTTATGATAAAAAAAAATCTTTACACATTACACGATATGTCGTGTGTTCTAATTAATTTAGTTTCGTTCTGATTCTCTGTACAGAACAATTTCTGGATAAGCATGGGCTCATTTAAATTCATGGAGGGTTTTTCTGTGTTAAAAGGCTCTGGTTGAGCATTAGTGGAATGAATTGGAAGGAGAACAAAAACCATACGAATCAACGCGCCTGCCGCCCGCCTTTCCGTTTGGCTCTTACTGTCTCGTTACTGTTAAGCTTCTTGATAGTTATTCTATATTATTTGATTAAATTAGGTATAAGGGTGTAATACCACTTCACATCTGAAGCATTTCTTAAGTTATTTATTTAAGCTAAACTGGATGAAAACATGTCGCTGTTAATGCACTGATAAAGATTTCCCCATTGCCAAGAACACATATTACGCTGACTAAAGGCGTTTCATGCAAGTTGTTTATTAAACAATCATTTAATGAACATCCAACAGTTGATACATGAATAGCGATGTTTTAAATGATTTTTAAAAACAAAGGAAAGAACTTCCTCAAGCGACTTCCTTCCACGCTACGGGGCTTATTACAAAATACATTAAATAGTGTCTTCAAGTTCAAGGCGCGACATGGACAGAGAGATGGGCTTTAACCCAGCGCTGGGTTTGCGTTCATTTACAACTCTGGAGCCGCGTCCTGTTACAGTCAGTCAGGAGCGGCATCGAGGTGTCGCCGAGCGCGACGGGCACCGGGCTCCCCCACATGCCCTCCGCCTCAGGGGATCGTCGGCACCTGCGGGGCACTTTGTCGGGCCTCTCGTCGGACTGCAGCTCCATCAACTCCAGCTCATGCTTGGCCGCGGTCTCCAGCACCTTCTGCTTGTTGTAGTAAATGACAAAGTTGTTGATGATGGGGTGTATAGGCAACGCGATAGCGATCACCCCGCAAAGGAAACTGATGGCGGCGTTACATCGGCCCAGAGTGGTCTTGGGGTAGATGTCTCCGTAGCCAACGGTCGTCATGGTGATTATGGCCCACCAAAAAGACTGTGGGATGCTCTTGAACAGGGTTTCCGGGTGGCTCTGCTCCATAGTATAACCTAACGCCGAAAAAACAAAGATACCGACACCCATGTACATAAGCAGCAAACCCAGCTCCTTGAAACTCCTCTTCAGCGCGTAGGTAAGGGTTTGCAGCCCGGACGAGTGGCGCGCCAGCTTGAAGACGCGGGCGATGCGCATGATGCGCAGCGCCTGTACCGCCTGCTGCACGTTGGCGAGCTCCATCATCGCCGCGCCCAGGTAGGTGAGGGTCAGCACCACGTAGAACGGCATGATAGCCATGAAGTCCACGATGTTCATGAAGGACAGGGCGAAGTGCACTTTGTTAGGGGAGGAGATGAGGCGCACTACGTACTCTACGGTGAACCAGCCGATGCACGCCGTCTCGATGGCATCCAGGGTAGGGTGCTCCACGTGATTCCCCTCGGCGTCCACCACCTGCACGTCTGGGATGGTGGACACGCACATTACCACGGAGGAGATGAGGATGAAGAGGAAGGACACTATGGCGATGATCCGCGCAGGCAGCGAGGACTCCGGCTTCTCCATCAGCTTCCATAGGAACTTCTGGCAGCGCTCCCAGCGACCAGCGGCTGGGTCCCCTTGTAGGTCATCCAGGATAAGTTTTACTTTATCGGCTATTTCCGCCAACTCTTCCTCTTTCTCGTTGAGGTTACTCTTACAGCATTCGTCTAGGAAGCTGGGGTCGACTTTCCAGAATTCCATCTCCTTAGTGAAGCAGATGGGGCAGAAACCCCGTTTCATATGGACTTCACCGAAGTAATACACCTCGACGATACATTTAAAAGCGTCCGGATCTCTGTCAAAGTAAAACTCCCCTTTACCCGGATCGTAGTCATCGCACAGAGACGATATAGCATCGACATTCCCAGGGGAACAGTTGAGCAGCTCTGCCAGCCGGGTCTCGGGATAGCGGTTTAACACGTCCCCGTAAAGTACCTGCCTCACCCCGCCGATGTTCACAACGATCTCGGTGTCCTCGCTGGCTTGCGATCCATTGCAGTCCCCGTACCGAGTCCTGGGTATTCCCCACATGTTTTGCTGGGTATGAATATCGTCGTTTTCAAAACATTGATGAAATTTCAGTCGTTCTTTATATCACTATAAATGCAAGCCGGATTTCTTTCGGGCGTATGGACTCCTTATGAAGAAAAAATAACTTTTGAAGGCGCACAAGAAATTGTAGTAGTCCACTGGGTTAGGGAACATCAGAAGTGCAGCTCTGTCGGTCACTGAAGAAAGGCGCTATACTTGTGTTCGCCTGGCACCAAGCTCCTTGCTTTCCCAGGGAGAGAGCTGCAGTTCAGTAACAGGTCTCTCCACCTTCCCACCCTCCTCCTTCCTCTCTCCCTCTCCCTATCTATCTCTCTCTCTCACTTTCATTCTCTTTTTTTTTATCCCACTACTCATGCAGACACACTGACACTCACACATAATGTTTTTCCCCTGCAGAGGAAGCATCAGCTTCAGCCATGTCGCCGAAGCGAAGCGACTCTCGCCACAATCACAAATCCCGACAAGCGTGAATGAAAAGTTACCAATTGGCAGGGGAGGGAGCGAAAAAAGGATGGCAGACAATAATCTGGGCGATTTCCCGCGAGACGTAACAAATGATCTCTGTATTACAGCGTCACGGATGACAGCACTGCCATCTCCGCGTGACAGAAGCAGAACAGTAGAATGTCATATCACTTCTGCCGCGGAAACGCCTGTTTCTGTCACTGGGAGAAATCTCAGTCCGACATTATTCCCGACTTTCATTACTGCGGTAAAAGTATGCCACACATATTTGACAGATTAGTTTAAGTTGCAATAAAAGGAACGGCAAACTGTTCAGTTTTTAGTTTATACTGAGAGTCTACGTAGCACTAAGATAATTTTACTCATACAGACAATATTAATAACACAATGAAGAGAACTGTTGAAATACTATAATAAATTAGTCGGGTTTTACAGTCATTCATATACAAATAACTTCAAAAACACACTTAAATATGTGGGGAAAAGTGTTTAATATAGTGACAGTGATGTGACGGTCCAGGAGCCTCAGTCGCCGAGTGACTTAATCTATAAACAAAAAGCCTGTATTAGCGACCCAACAATACAGTGATCAAATAGCTCCCCCTACCGAGAGCAATGCGCAGTTACCATTGAGTTACGAATGGGTTTTCAATAGAAGCGAACAACAGTGACCAATATCACAAGGGTTATATCACAGGGTTATATTTAAGCGGAATATGATAGTATGATCTAACGGGAATATCATGTAGTAAAACTGTCGGAGTCATTCAGGTATGATATTTCACTGGCAGCAATAACTGATTATTCAATTAGGCTTCCGTTTATGTAATATGGCCGTGGTAATGGGCAATAAGTTAATTAGTACGGTAACAGGTCGGCACAGCGAAGGAACTCGACCGTCGGCCGGACCATAAAGGTCCACGATCTGGAGAAGGAATTCAATGAAGGAGGAAGACTTGTAGTTATTTTATGATGACTACAAGCACATAGGAAAGAAAAAACTCATAAATATATGCAGACAAGTGATGACAGAATGATTGAAGACAATAGAGGTTAAAGACAATCTTATACGTATGACTTCGTGGCGCAATGGTAGCGCGTCTGACTCCAGATCAGAAGGTTGCGTGTTCAAATCACGTCGAGGTCAAGAAATATTTTGATGTTACATCTTCTCCTTCTTAACTGTAAACTCGTATAAACGCTGGAATCTTAAGTTCAAGTCCTTTCTAGCGGGGCAGTGTAAAGCAGGCCACTGTGTTTGTAATCATACGTTCTACTGTGCTGGGCCCTTAACCCTCGTTTGCTCCAGGTATTGTGTGATCCTGCCTTCTCCAAGTACGGTTGGTTTGGATAAAAGCATCTTCTAAATAAATAAAATACACGAATGCAGGAAATACCTAGCGTGACGAAAAATTAAGGATTACAAAAAGCGACAGTCTATAAGGAATTAATCACAGGGATTTCATTGCACTACACTCCTGCATTTATCAACCCTACGGTACCCTAAACAATGTATGACTGTAAGTAGGAAAGCCGTTGACAATCGGAGACAAATTCTCTGTGTGTGAACATCTGAGCCAAAGAACCTGATTCTGAATGCTGAATGTAAACCGACTTTATAGTCCGCATGAAAAAAACATATGTGCATATGCCGCGTGCATGTGCTTCAGTGGAGAACTACAACTGATGCTTGTTTGGTTGTTTCCCGTCACGCCCCCGCCGACCAGCACACTCCACGCGCTCCTGCCACTGTCCGCGCTCCACGCCACTCGACCGGCGTGAGACGTACGCCGTGCACGGCGAGTGCCCATTGGACTCTCCACAGCGCGTACGGCTGGCGGCCAATCAGAGCTGGACACGGCAACCAATCAGAGCGGGCCACGGCGAGGGTTTTTGTGCGACTTTTTATTTTTTTAAAGGCTTTCGGAGGACTCACAGGATCGGGGACCCGCGGCCAGTCCGGATCTAGGGGGAAGAAAGGCGTTGCAGAACAACGGCAGCAGTTATGGAGTCTTTAGTGGGTAAGAAGCTGTCTTCATTTGATTTTTTTTATTGCAATTTGAAATCTAGGTGTGGTAAGTTTGTCGGAGTTTTAGTGAAATGAATAATTCGTAGGTTGTTGTTTTGTTAATCACTGCACCATCAACATTATCCCATCGTGGCCTTCTGTTTTTGCGAACCTGTTATTTAATTATGATTCCATTAATATCGTTGGTAGTACTAACTAAGTTATGGCCTTGCATGCATACCTGACAGCTCTGAAAGCAGCACTGCTGTGAGAAGATGGCATAGCGGTAGCCGGCTTCCCCGTAGGCAGCTTTCCCAGTAAATGCTGGTCATGAATGCGTTTGCTCATGGTCTCGGTACATGTGCTAACGAACGACTGCGATAAACCGGCGAAGTATCAAAAGATCTCAAAATAGCCTCATCGCAGGTGTGTGCTGCTGCTGGTGAAGAAACGCGCATCTCGGATGGGCTGTAATGTATATTTTTGTATCTATGCCAGATGCAAGCAGACTTGTTTATGGTAATGAGGCATGTTTATCACTTCACTGGGTGATCGGACATCACCCTACACCGCGAGAAAATCGGAACATGTCGTATCTCGTGTGATTCATGCTTAGGATTTTCAGCAAGACCATGCCTGGAGTATCTTGGGTGAGGATCTTCCAGCTCTGAGTATCACTGTCAGGTCTGTTTCTTGCCTTTTCAGCGCAGAGGGTTTCTGTTCAGCCATGAGAAGCCCCCAAATGCATCCTTGCAGCTAGCCTTGGTGCTGGGCGTTCCCAGGACCCTGCCTGTCAGTGGTAAACAATGGTTTTGTTCACCACTTAATTCTTTTCTCATTTGGCTCTTTTTCAGGTCTGGTGGTGTGTTCACTGCTCCTGGCTGTGCAGGGCCTCTACTCACCCAGCGATGACGTGGTGGAGCTAAATGCATCTAACTTCAACCGGGAAGTTATGCAGAGTGACAGCCTGTGGCTCATTGAGTTTTATGCCCCCTGGTGAGTGTCCCACCAGCCTCCCACCGGAGCCCATCTCCAGGCAGTTCCCTAGAGCATAAAGGAAGGTGGGGTGCTCCCCAGGGGATCGCCTTTTTGGCTCTGTAAATAAAGGATTGAACCTTCCCTCCTTTGCTGTTCAAACAGTGTCTGTTGACTTGATCTAGCTGGTATGTGAAATACTTCCTGTTCTTATCCAGATGTGTGCTTGATTGCTCTGGTCTGTTGAAATAGCTGTTCAGTTTTCCAGTGGCTTGCATAGGTAATATGAGCATGAATGTGCTGTAGTGGCTAATGATGAACATATTCCTTCAGGTGTGGTCACTGCCAGAGGCTGACTCCTGATTGGAAGAAGGCTGCCACTGCTTTGAAGGTAAGCCCCGCCCCCTCTGCCCCTAGGTATCTAAATGACTGGAGCTGCTTGCTCTCATTACCATATAATTGTGTCTTCTCATGTTGCGTAACACGCCGTGGGTCATCTCGCAGGGCGTGGTGAAGGTGGGTGCAGTGGATGCTGACCAGCATAAGAGTCTCGGCGGCCAGTATGGCATCCGGGGCTTCCCCACCATCAAGATCTTTGGCGCCAACAAAAACAAGCCAGAGGACTACCAAGGTAGCGTGGGCCACCACCCATGGGCTGTGGGTGTTTACTCTGAAGGCCGATGGGTCCATCCTTGGCAAAGGTGCCCTTGAATAAGACTCTAAACCTGCATGGGTTTGAGAGCTGACATTTCTGCTCTTCTCCTGATTTGTTGGTCTCTGGACTGTTTCTTTCAGGCGGTCGCACCAGCCAGGCCATCGTGGAGGCGGCCTTGAGTGGCGTGCGCTCTCTGGTCAAAGACCGCATGGCCGGGAAGACGGGGGGCTCAGACCACGGGTGGCAGGTGCGTCTCCCTCCGGGCCGGGCCGAGCTCTGAAGACCTGCGCTGGTTTCATTCGAGTTTCATGCTATTTATAAGACATCTTGTGTGTTTTTGCTAAATTTGCATTGGGAGATGTTTCCATGGCAATAAGGCATTTGGTCCTTCACTACCTCTTATTCCTGGTTGAGCAAGACTCAAGGACCTGAGTTCTGATCCCAAGAAGGCAATATTTTCTTTTTGTGTGTTCATAGCCAATGTGAGCCTGCGAGTTGTAATGTTGAGCAATGTTGCATTGTGGGTAGTCATAGACCCCTGTCTTGCATGCTCAGAGTGGCGGGGGTGGCAGTGGGAGCAAGAAGGACGTGGTGGAATTGACGGACGACAACTTTGACCAGCTGGTGTTGGACGGCGAGGAGGTGTGGCTGGTGGAGTTCTTTGCTCCCTGGTGTGGCCATTGCAAGAAGTGAGGCTCCGCCCCCAAAAGTGACACGCGCACGTGTGCACTCGGGCGACTTTTCACTCTCACCCTGTCACTCTCTGTCCCCAGTCTGGAGCCCGAGTGGGCTGCTGCAGCCACGGACATCAGAGAGCAGACCAAGGGCAAAGTTCGCCTGGGGGCTGTAGATGCCACCGTTCACCAGGGACTATCCAGTCGTTACGGGGTCAGTGTGGGCTTGGGCTGGCGTGGATGGTGGCTGGATGCAGGGCCGTGTGCCACGGCTCACCCTGTCCTGGGAAATTGGCCAGTCTTCCCTGTTAACGTGCAGCTTCTCCTACCCCTGACCCTAAAGTGATGAGCTTTATTTTCTTGGCAGTGTGATAGAGGTTATTGAGAACTGCTGATCTGTGCTGCTTTTTGCCAGTGTAACACTGGCCCTGTGGCTGAGATGGCGTGACTGTAAACTGCCCGTTAGCCACTTTGCGATGCCGACTGTGCCGTGAAAGAGGGTGTCTTCAGGAATAGGACCCGACACGGTGCGGTTCTGACCTGTCCGGCTTCCTTTGCCTTCTTAGGTCCGTGGCTTCCCTACTATCAAAATCTTCCGTAAGGGCGAAGAGCCAGAAGACTACAGCGGTGGTCGGTCCCGGTCCGACATCGTGTCTCGGGCTCTGGACCTCTACTCTGATAACTCACCCCCACCGGAGCTGCTGGAGGTGGGAGGACTGTTTTGGGAGCTGGGGCTCGACTGGTGTCCAGTGGCACCCTCCTCCCAGGGACTCACTCTACCGCATGTGCCCCTCAGATCATTAGTGAGGACACCCTTAAGAAGACCTGTGAGGACTACCAGCTCTGCATCATCGCTGTGCTGCCCCACATACTGGACACTGGTACGATGACGCTGTCTCTCTCAGCGCAGTCCTCTGGGACCCCCGGACAGTCCTCGTTTCTGCTCCCAGCCAGTTAAGGACACCTGGTACAGGTGTGCTGGGAGCTGGGAGGGAGCAAAAGTGTGGACTGTAGGGCTCCCAGGGGACTGGGCTGATGAACAATGCATTATGGGAATTGCTGTCAAACTTAAAATCGGCCAGTTGGCCATCAGCCGGCTTCCACCTTCCTCCTGACTCTGGGTTGTGGTGGATGATCCCCTGTTTTCTTGGTCGCCACTGTGAAGATGCTGTCGCTTTCTGGTCAATACAGGTGCTGCTGGTAGGAACGGCTACCTGGAGGTGATGATGAAGATGGCAGAGAAGTATAAGAAGAAGATGTGGGGGTCAGTACCTGAGGGTTGGGTGAAGTTCAGAGGCATCTGTTGGCTTGTGGTCGAGTTCTTTGCTTCTTTTAGGAAACTATACAAGAATCCTCTAACCTCCTATATGTAAGACCTTCATTCTGGATTTAGGAATCATACAAACAGTCCAGTATATAATTTCTGTATGTAAACCAGCGGCCACCTCCGTTTGTAGGGTACCACACATCAGCCTCTTCTGACTAAGTGCCCCTTTTCCTGTGTTGCTCCCCTCCAGGTGGCTGTGGACGGAGGCTGGAGCACAGATGGAGCTGGAGTCCGCTTTGGGCATCGGCGGCTTCGGATATCCCGCCATGGCGGCCATCAACGCCCGCAAGATGAAGTTTGCGCTGCTTAAGGGCTCCTTCAGCGAGACGGGAATCCACGAGTTTCTCAGGTGCAGGGTCCCTCTTTGTGGACCGTAGGAGATCATGTCGGCTGAGCGACGCTGCCGGGGGTTGGGGTGCTGGAAAGTGAACCTCGGTTCTCGCCAGCTGCACCTTTAACCGCCTTGGCTGCAGAACCTCTACAGACATGCTGATTTCCCAGAACCGTTCTAACCCTGCTGGACTGTTGCTGCTCTCTGTGATCTCGCCTATAGAATAATTCAGCAAGTGAAGAGCACTCTGTAATGCACTGGGGTGTGTGTTCCTGCCTGTAGGCCTGACAGCTTGGGGGCGTACTTTGTCTCTGGGGGGGGGGGACGCACCATGCTTTTGGATCTGTGCCTGAACTTCTCTTCCCCCCCCTCCCCCCTAAACAGGGACCTGTCGATGGGCCGGGGTTCTACAGCCACAGTCGGAGGTGGAGCACTTCCCAAAATTTACACCGTCCAGCCCTGGGATGGCAAGGATGGCGAGGTGAGTGAGGAGGAGCACAGAGCCGACACCCGCCTGGCTCTTTATGCAGCCTCTGGCGGGTCCTTTCTCAGCGAAGGGAGCAGACTGTATGAACTGCACGTCAGCGTCACCCCCCCCCATCCCTGTGCCCCTCAGCTGCCCACGGAGGATGACATCGACCTCAGCGACGTGGAGCTCGATGACTTGGAGAGAGACGAGTTGTGAGTTCAGCACTGTCGCCGTGTGGCCCGGCCTGTTCCTCCTCTCCCGTGGACGAGAAGAAACCAGGACTCTTTTTTTTTTTTTGTTTGTTTTTCTTAAATGTTTCACAAACAAACGTACGAAAGAATTAAAGCCCCCCCCCCCCCCCCCCCCCCCGATCTTTGCGGCCCACTGCCCTAGTTGTGGCCTGTAGGGAGTTAGCCACTCTGAAAGAGGCGAGGCTTTGCCCGAGCTCCTCCAGTCCCCACAATGGTTTCTGATTATGAATAGTGGGGGACAGACTCCCTATTTTGAATACCAGAAGGTGGGGTCAGCTGGTGATGCCATTGGCCAGCTGCTGCCCCTCCCCAGCTACGCCTGCCAATCCAGTACAGAGGACATTATTCTGAATGATTGGCTGTGCTCAGCTGTTCCTGACAGTCTGCTGTACTTGTGTTGCGTTGATGCCCAACTTGAGAATGTCTTACGATGTGTGATTAAGAGACGAGGAAATGAATAGGCGACCTTGTATATTTTTCTTACAATGCAATTTTATTTTAAATGTTGGGTAATCCTTTTTTCCCCTGGAAAAAACAAAAAAAAAAATAAAAATGGACTTGTTGTTGGGTTTTTCATTGCCGTGTCTGTGGGTTAGAGGTGTGTGACTCGGCTTGGTCGCCTGTTTGTATGGGACTGAGGACTGGGCACCTGTGCATTTAGCCTCAGCATAACTGTGGAGGAGAAGCCACCACGAGGTAGAAGTGGGTCTGCAGAACCTCAGCAAGAGGAAGAATAAAGCAGGTAATTAAAAGCATTTATTGATTTTTAAAAACATTTTTTAGTTCCTGACCTAGATTGTGAGGTGTCCAAAATCTCGATAAGCATCCAGGCTCTGTATCAGGGATCCTCCTGAAATGCGAGAGCTCCTGCTTCTCCAGAACCTCCAATGGTCTTTTAGTAACATCTAGCCTGGCCGTTATGAGAGTTGGGGATTGTGAGACACGTGTGGTTTTATATCCCCGATCCTCCTCTGGGGCTCAGAGCTCCTCACGCCTTGTTCTGACTCGTAGGTCGAGTTGAGCCGGTTGAGTCTCGTGGAGATGGGGTGACCCTCCAGCTCCCCCTAGCTCTCCATCAGGTTGATGTCCACTTTGAAGCAGATATAGGGGTAGTACTCCTGTGAGCTCATGCTGGGGATGTCCATGCCCTCCTAGCCAGCGGGGCAACAGAACCAAGTTAGCTTTCATAACCATCCGTCCATCCATTAATAATTAAGGTAACTCTACAGTCATGGCGAGTGCCTTTGGTATTCCACTTTGCTTTTTAAAGAATGTATCTTTAATTATTAATGGTAGTAAATAGCTACAGTGGGGAGACAACTAAGTAGCAACCTTATAATGGTGTAATTTGCATAAGTTACTTTGTGTCAATATACAGAGCTAAACTGGGAAGTAGCTTCTCTTCTGACTGGGTGTCGAGGCAACCGGCCCCTGGCCTGGTTCCCGCTCATTTTCTGTAACTGGACTCGGGTCATTGTTGGGTTGGCCTTCCAGGCACTAGGACAAGTGACTTTTTTTTTCTCTGTGAGGAAGAAGCCCATCCCATACGTGCTAAAACTTGCATCCTTGGTCTTTATCTTAAAAAAATAAGTGGAACTAGGAAAGGTGGCTTTTCAAGACTCACAAGAACCACGGTTTGGCTTCAGTCGGGTGTGGCATGCTGATGGAGAAGTAGCATCCATGTAGGAGCACGTTGAGCGTAACAGAGGACTTACACTGGGGTCTCCTGCTGCTGGAGCTGTATCCAGGTGGCTGAACAAGGTGCTGAGAAGTTCCCTCAGCTTCTTGCTGTTCTTCTTTTCGGGCTGCAGTAGGAGGGCCTTGAAGTTCACGGGGAGACCAAACCTGAGAAATCATCGCAGGGGTTAGCTGGCCTGACCAAGCACTGGAGCCTGTGACCACGCCGCCTGTAGAAGGTCCTATTTGGGCGCGTTTCCACCGCACCAGGTACGGTACTTTTGTGTTTCCATTGACATCCGGTCGAGTTCCAGTACCGAAAGTGCCAAACCGGCCGAGGTTTTTTTTTTTCTTTTTTTCCTATGACAGAGTAACAGAGTAAAAACATTTTGTGAAACTTTAACCCCCTGCGCTATAATATCTGTACAGAATTGAAATTAAGAAAAAGCCTTATTTTATTATAGCTGACTTCTGATGTAAGAATTGTACGTGCATAACATGCAGTGTTTGCATTAATATTGCACATCACCAAGTCCTATAATACACTACAGCTATTTTTCGAATTCAGTGCAAAATACCTGCCTCGCGCGGTGATGTCATTTAACCCCGGTAGCGGTTTTTATGCCAGTGGAAAACCAACACCTTTAAGTACCGTACTTTCGGTCCTTTCTCGAAGTGCCAAAAGTTGGGGCCCTGGTGCTGAGTAAAAATGTCCTTTGATTCGGCTGAACCATGGAGGCCGGGTTCTGACTCACCTGAGCACCGATTCCACGAAAAGCCTCAGTGCCTTCAGATGGATCCAGACCATGAAGGTCTCTCTGGTTTGTGCTTTCAGCCAGCCTACAAACATTCCCTGTGAAGACATTCGAGAAGGAGAGTGCGATGGTGCATGCCCCAATTTATACACACTGCTTCCTGGTAATCCAATGGAAACTGACTTTTTTTGTGTCGTCTGACTCACAGAAATCTCCTTCTTCTGGATTTTGAGGCTCATCATCTCCTTCCGTTGTTTCCGCGATTCCTCGAAGGAGAAGTTTCGCACCGTGAACCTGTTTCACAGTGTGAACAGACAACTTGTTCATTCATTGGTCCACCGATGTGGATTCTTCCACAGCCCTGGCGCTGAGCTGCGTGCGGAATCGCCATTCTCTCGATTGGCTTGGGAACGGGAACCCTAAATGCTGGTTCTGCTATGTAGATGCACTTATGAGCTCCTGTTCTGCCTTAACTGCAAAACCTGCCCCCCAGGAATGGGGTCCCCGGTTCGAATATATCACTTATGCACTACGTTGTTTCCGAAGAGCCATTTCTGGGCCTGCTTATGTGTTTGAGGTCAGTCTGCTTGTGTCACCAAGAACTTGCCTGTTCTTTGCAGCTCGGGCCTTGAAGTCGCTCACGGCCCTTTTGAACAAGGTGACAGTGAAGATCCCTCCTTCTGGTTCATCCAGCACCCTCCTGCAGCACAAACACACCGTCTTGGCAACCTCTGACCATAATGGTCGAAAAAATCCATGTAGGCTTTGGCCATGCCTAGGGTTCCTTCATAAAACCCTTAAGGTGCTGATACACGCGGCAAGTTTAGAGCAATGGTGCCAGGCAACTGTTAACCAGGTGAGAGTAAGGGCAACTCATCTGGATCAGCGTGATCGCCAAAATGTGTCCGCTGCCGCTCAAAGATTTTCAAGCAGAAATCTGTTGCCCACTATCAATGCGAAGAAGTCCGAGGAACATTGCTCAAAAAGTTGCCCTGTATATCATAACCTTAAGGGTTTTATGACGCAACCCCAGAAATGGACCAGACAGCTCCTTTCCACACTAAGTCTATCATCCTGGTAACTTCCCGGTGTCCCACATCTCATCTATCAGTATGCGAGACTCTTGTCATCTGTGCAGTGCTGCAGCCCATAAGTCTGCAGTGACTATACTCAGTCGTGATCGTAAGCTGCTATACCGGTCTAGTACATGTTCTTTTGGCTACTTTGCCCCCTTCCACCTGTGTCTTCAGTCCGCATCACCATATGCATTAATGTCGTTACATTAATGACTTTGCCATCAATCAACACAATCTGCACCATAAGCACATCCCTCTCCCTCAGACTGCGTTTCTGGATGTTCCCTATTACTACATGGCTTTGAGGACCTTAGAAAACAAAAGTGTCACACGCTGTTGAGAACACACCTACTCGTCCGAGGCACCACAAACTCCGATAGGGATTCATAGGTCTTCTCCCATTGCGCATAGTCTCTCCTGTTTGAGAAGGACACACAAGTGCTCTCAGTCTCTGTAACAGTATCTGCCTAATGTGCCAGTGTGTTTTCCTCTGAGGGTGTGTGTGTGTGTGTTTGCATCGGTCTTTCAGGAGTTCTGTCACACGGAGCAGAACCATCTGGACCTCCTTTTGGTTAGATGGGTTAATGGCTTGACCAGGATTATTTGAACACGCCGTACGGGAGGCGTGTTTGTAGTCTTGCTCACTTGAGCACCACTACCAGCAGCGTGGTGAGATACTCCGAGTCCAGCACAAAGTCTTCCTCCTTCACGACGTCAAAGAGTGCACGTGTCACCAGGCTTGCGCTGCAGGGGAGGCCATACCATCAGTTACAATACTTCCTTCAGTAACGAGATCTTATAATCCAAGTTTGCATACCATGCATAGTCCACAGAGGGTAAAAGATCATAGTCTGTATTTCTACCAGTCACTTCGGTGAACAACCAAGAGAAAAGCGGAACATCCTGGACAGTGGGGTCCAGGAGACACTCACTCCTTCTTGCCTGCCAGAACCTCCAAGCTGTCCTGCAGGTTGTTGTACGCCGTGTTGCGAGACTTGAAATCGGCCTCCGTCTGGAGCAATTGCTGAAATAGAGGTAAGAAGTCCAACGCAAGTAAACACATATGCATATAGTGTATACTATATGTATACTGTATCTTCAGCCAAATTTTGTGGACTGAAGTCCTCCATAACCGGGCACCTGACCCTGAGATCAGAGATGGTCCACAGCTAACTCAGTATCCGCTGACTGAGGCTACATCCACACTGCTATGTTTTCATTAAAAAAAAAGACATTAGTCTCCATTTTCACCTTTCATCCACACTAACCAGCCCCAAAAAATGGAGACTTTTGTAAATGCTCTCACAACCGTGTACTTCTGTAAACTCGTGGGACACATTTTAGTGTTGCTGTGTGGATGAGTGAAAACAGACTTTTGAAAACGCAGACTCTAAATGCATCGTAATTGGTCCATAGTCATCACGTGACCCATCCCTGAATTATGATTTTGGCTTCTAAAGTTTATCAGTACAAAATAATTTAAATAAAATGAGTGTCGTTTTTCATTATCCTGTGCTGCTCCCGTTTTGTCGCGTGTTATAAATCCCCTGCATCTCTCCCTTTTTATTAAGTTTTTTAGAAAGATCAATAAATGCATGACATTCAAGTCAATAAGTAATCATGTCAAATAATCATGATTTCAGTATTGACCAAAATAATTGTAATTATGATTTTTGACACGATCGAGCAACCCTAAAACAAATGCATTTCAAAACAATGTGAAATATCCCATGTGGACGAGAATCGTTTTCATTCGATAGCACAGCGGTCGGACGCAGTTTTTTACCTTGGTGAAGATTTCTGTAAGGCTGCTCAGGGGAAGCATATTGGGGTACTTGGCTCTGTCCCACTGGAAGCAAGTCGCATAGCCAACAAAGTCCGCTGGGAGAGTGGGCAGCAACATGCAGCCAATCAGAATGAGGATACAGTGGTGCCACAGGCACAGCACAGACATGCAGCACTGCAGGAATTCACGCAAGACAGGCACGCAGCACTGCAGGAATTCACGCAAGACAGACATGCAGCACTGCAGGAATTCACGCAAGACAGGCACGCACAGCACTGCAGGAATTCACGCAAGACAGGCACGCACACCACTGCAGGAATTCAAGCAAGACAGGCACACACAGCACTGCAGGAATTCACGCAAGACAGGCACGCACAGCACTGCAGGAATTCAAGCAAGACAGGCACACACAGCAATGCAGGAATTCACGCAAGACAGGGACACACAGCACTGCAGGAATTCATGCAAGACAGGGACACACAGCAATGCAGGAATTCATGCAAGACAGGCACACACAGCAATGCAGGAATTCACGCAAGACAGGCACACACAGCAATGTAGGAATTCAAGCAAGACAGGCACACACAGCAATGCAGGAATTCACGCAAGACAGGGACACACAGCACTGCAGGAATTCATGCAAGACAGGGACACACAGCAATGCAGGAATTCACGCAAGACGGGCACGCACAGCAATTCAGGAATTCACATGACAGGCACACACAGCACTGCAGGAATTCACGCAAGACAGGGACACACAGCAATGCAGGAATTCACATAAGACAGGCACACACAGAACTGCAGGAATTCACGCAAGACAGGCACACACAACAATGCAGCACTGCAGGAATTCACGCAAGAGAGGCACACACAACAATGCAGTACTGCAGGAATTCATGCAAGACAGGCACACACAGCAAGGTTACAGGTTTTTTCCTGGATGCTCCTGCCTCACATAGGTCTAAGAAACACACACTGTACCAAACAGAGCCTGTGGAAAAGCATGCAGCCAACACAGTGCAAGGCAGAAGTACCCAACAAGGCCTTTAAGTACTCCTTCCCAAGGGACTGGGCGTTTTTTTTGTGCGTCTTCAATTCTGACGGAGAGAAAGATGACATAAATGCTCAGTGTTCACCAGTTGGAGTACGAAAATCACCTACCACACCGTCTCAGATCCTGGCACACGTCAGCGGAGAGCAGGATGGAAGTGCTGGAGACAGGATAGCAGGAAAGAACCATGAAAGCTGTTTCACGACGCCTGAGGACAATGCAGGCCGGCACAGTAACACGGCATCGTGCTGTGAGGACATGCAAAGGTGCCCTGACCTCGGGAACCTCCTGTGTGGCTGTCAGGAGCACTGTTTGTACCTGTTCAAGTCAGAGCCTTAAATAGCAATGGCTGCATTTCATCAAATGGTAGTAAACATCATGCAGGAATGTCTCTCCTCTCACAAAAAAAGTAATTAATTCTACTGCTGTTGATTTTTGGGAAATCTGGCATGCATATGACCATCCGCGGGTTCGAGATGTAGCAATGTCAGGGAGTTTGGAGGGCGTTCAGCTGCTGAAATGGGTTGACTAAAGCATTTTCTAGAACGGAATTTGCCACAGAGCTCCAACTGTGTGGAAGACCTACCCCACCCATCATGCTGCCTTTCTGAAATATTTTGATAGCAGTTCCAGGCTGGAGAAGGTTACAATCAGGACACCAAAGCCCCTGGGGTCCTTCACAGCCACTTACCTCCATTGGCTGTGGCATTTTTGTCCCTGTCAGGATCCATCAGTTCCAGTATCCACAGAGACATGTTGTGGATCAACCTGGTGAGGGGGGGTTAGACCACAGTAGGTGAACCTCAAGTCCCACCACAGACTGCTTTCGTTGTTTTGTCAGGCGTATGATACTGGGTTAGCTGCGTGGGAGGTAACCTGCACACATGCTCTTTCCTGTTAGAGCTTAGCTGGTCCCACTAATCAGCCACACATCCCGCTTTCAGAAGGTGGAGGTGACCTGGTCTCCAGTGGAGTGGCTGTACATCATCTAGTCCTACCAGAACCTTGGCAGCTCTCATTTTACAGTCACCAGTGTTTACATTTAAATTCCACTGACTCATTCAGCCTTCCTGGCCTCTCCTCCTCTTTACGTTTTTAAAGTGAGACTCCCCGGCACACTAGATACAGTAAAACCTCGGACTGCGAGTAACTTGGTTTGTAAGTGTTTTGAAACACAAGCAATTTTTTTTTATAAATTGTTTTATAACTTGATAAACAAGTGAGGACTTGCAATACGAGTATTACGGATACGCTTCGTCTGCCGAGCGTCACGTGATCACAACTCAGCCGATGGTTCTTCTCTCTCTCTCGCTGCGGGATTGTGGGTAATCGTCTCCCATGCTCGGCCTCAGTTGGCGTGCCTCACTCGTATAGTCAAAATTTAGTAGAAAAGCACCACCCAAATAAGGGCGTAGCAGTGCTTAGCGATAATGTAATGTCCACATTTCCACGAAATCGAAAAGAAGCCAAAAGCGGCTGTCATTGGATAGGTTCCTTGTTAAAGTCACAGAAAAAGAAAAAGATTCCAGTGAGCTAACAGATAGCGGTGATTCCGTTAATTATAGCGAAAGTCGTCCTACACAATAACCCTCCTCCTGTTCTGTCTCTCATCTCTCTCACACCATCCACGTTCTTTCCAAAGGTACAGTGCAGGTTAATTTGTTTTATGGATTTTTACTTTATATTTTGTATTAATCACTTGTATATGAATATTTTTGGGTTCTGGAACGAGGTTCCCTTATTTCTAATGGGAAAATGCCCTTTGATATACGAGTGCTTTGGATTACAAGCACATTTCCGGAATGAATTATGCTCGCAGTCCGAAGTTTTACTGTATGAGGCAGATCTCAGCTCTGCATCCCATGTGACAACAGCGCCATCCCTCTGCCTGCTGTCTGATGAGGAGGCTTGGGTCATGCCTCTGTCCAGCCATTGGCCTGATGCTCTATGGAAGAAAGTCTTCCCAAGCATCAGCTGCCAGTTCAGGGCACCTCCATGGAGAAACTTCTGCTCCCTGTGCTGCTTTCTGGATTCTCTATGCACATAGCTCTCTGTGGTACTCCTGGTATGCATCACATTACATATTTTTCAGATGATTATTTATGAAGTTGTCTGCCTGATGCTTGACTGTCAGGCTATTACCGCGCAGTGCACTGCACAGAGCTCAGCATGTGGGGAGATGTTTCTGCACAGTGGAATAGAGATGTCTTACCTCGCTGCTAAGCTGTCCAGCTGAGCGAGCTCTTCAGACACCGTTAAAAGAAGATCCAGATTGCCCACCTGCCAGAACATCAGCACAGAAGATATTTCACTGCGGCTCGCGGAGAACCCGTGTATCGTGAGACGGTGACAACGGTGACAGTGACACACCCGCCGCCACAGTGAAGCTACCGTCACCCAACACGGCTGCCTGGGAGCTGCACTGGGAGAATCCTGCATGGACACTTACTCTGCAGTATGGGAAAGGGTGCAGCTACACTGTTTGCTTAAATTATGTATGGCTCATCCATGCTGGTCATGTTCCCAGCTGCGTTCCACTGAAAGTTACAGGCTACGTACACAGCAGAGAGAGTGAAATCTGCAGACTGAGCAGGGTCAGATCGGCGAGTCCAGATCGGCCTACGGCTGAACCCGTAGATTAGTGGTGTTAGTGAAATGCATCTTTATTCGCAAATTGCACAAGTGTGAGAACAGGTGGATCGGAATGTGTTATTTTTCACAAGTGCCTTCTTGCCCACTTTTGAAACACACATAGAGGTAGGAGTGAGCTCAGTTCTGGAGCATTTCAGGGAGTGAGGGGCCCGAGCGCAGGCTCAGCTCTGGAGCATTTCAGGGAGTGAGGGGCCCGAGCGCAGGCTCAGCTCTGGAGCATTTCAGGGAGTGAGGGGCCCGAGCGCAGGTTCAGCTCTGGAGCATTTCAGGGAGTGAGGGGCCCGAGTGCAGGTTCAGCTCTGGAGCATTTCAGGGAGTGAGGGACCCGACCGCAGGCTCAGCTCTGGAGCATTTCAGGGAGTGAGGGATCCGAGCGCAGGCTCAGCTCTGGAGCATTTCAGGGAGTGAGGGACCCGACCGCAGGCTCAGCTCTGGAGCATTTCAGGGAGTGAGGGGCCCGAGCGCAGGCTCAGCTCTGGAGCATTTCAGGGAGTGAGGGACCCGACCGCAGGCTCAGCTCTGGAGCATTTCAGGGAGTGAGGGATCCGAGCGCAGGCTCAGCTCTGGAGCATTTCAGGGAGTGAGGGACCCGACCGCAGGCTCAGCTCTGGAGCATTTCAGGGAGTGAGGGGCCCGAGCGCAGGCTCAGCTCTGGAGCATTTCAGGGAGTGAGGGACCCGACCGCAGGCTCAGCTCTGGAGCATTTCAGGGAGTGAGGGATCCGAGCGCAGGCTCAGCTCTGGAGCATTTCAGGGAGTGAGGGACCCGAGCGCAGGTTCAGCTCTGGAGCATTTCAGGGAGTGAGGGACCCGAGCGCAGGCTCAGCTCTGGAGCATTTTAGGGAGTGAGGGGCCCGAGCGCAGGTTCAGCTCTGGAGCATTTCAGGGAGTGAGGGACCCGAGCGCAGGCTCAGCTCTGGAGCATTTCAGGGAGTGAGGGGCCCGAGCGCAGGCTCAGCTCTGGAGCATTTCAGGGAGTGACGGGCCCGAGCGCAGGTTCAGCTCTGGAGCATTTCAGGGAGTGAGGGGCCCGAGCGCAGGTTCAGCTCTGGAGCATTTCAGGGAGTGAGGGATCCGAGCGCAGGTTCAGCTCTGGAGCATTTCAGGGAGTGAGGGGCCCGAGCGCAGGTTCAGCTCTGGAGCATTTCAGGGAATGAGGGATCCGAGCGCAGGTTCAGCTCTGGAGCATTTCAGGGAGTGAGGGGCCCGAGCGCAGGCTCAGCTCTGGAGCATTTCAGGGAGTGAGGGATCCGAGCGCAGGTTCAGCTCTGGAGCATTTCAGGGAGTGAGGGGCCCGAGCGCAGGTTCGGCTCTGGAGCATTTCAGGGAGTGAGGGGCCCGAGCGCAGGTTCAGCTCTGGAGCATTTCAGGGAGTGAGGGATCCGAGCGCAGGTTCAGCTCTGGAGCATTTCAGGGAGTGAGGGGCCCGAGCGCAGGCTCAGCTCTGGAGCATTTCAGGGAGTGAGGGGCCCGAGCGCAGGTTCAGCTCTGGAGCATTTCAGGGAGTGAGGGGCCCGAGCGCAGGCTCAGCTCTGGAGCATTTCAGGGAGTGAGGGGCCCGAGCGCAGGTTCAGCTCTGGAGCATTTCAGGGAGTGAGGGGCCCGAGCGCAGGTTCAGCTCTGGAGCATTTCAGGGAGTGAGGGGCCCGAGCGCAGGTTCAGCTCTGGAGCATTTCAGGGAGTGAGGGGCCCGAGCGGAGGTTCAGCTCTGGAGCATTAGTGTTAACACACATTTGTGATACTACATCCAGTCAAGCGTCGCTTCAGGTGTCTTCAGATGAGCACCTTTTTTTTGCCTGACACCAGCAGAGCTGGAGGCCACGGACTCCATACCAACACGCACCTTCAGCTCTGGAACTGAGAACTTGAAGCTGTGGGTCAGGCCGGCTTTGGATATCGGGCTGCTCAGCTTCTTCATGGCCTGCAGGCTGGCCTGGTCCAGGGGGGCCGCAATCAACCATAACTCCACCATGCTGGCCCCCTTCCACAGCACTCCTGATCCCTCTCAAAGACCTGAAGGACTAGTGAGAATGGTGCCGCGTCACTTCTATGGGTGTTAATGAAGTGCCTCTTTATAAGTCAGCTTTGAAATGGAAGTGGCAGACCACTCACACCTCACTGCGTAGCTGATTGCCGCTCACATGTGCTTAGCTCAGTAAAAGAATCCATTTTGCTCGATGTGTTTGACAAAAAGTGACGTCATGGAACTCAACATGATTTCATTGGTCGATTATAAAGTAATGAGAGTAACAGGATAGCATACTACCATGGGCAGCTGTGACTGCCCCACCAGTAACTTTCCAGCAGTGCAGTCTGTCGCCATAGCGAGCACCTCATCAAACCACAACCTAACCTTCTAAAGTGACAGCTGCCTGTTCCAGCATCTGGACAAAACTGGCATTATTAAATATGTAAAGACTGAAACAGATTAAGATGCAGAGTCCTACCTGTGAAAAGAATCTTCCATGATTTAAGAAACTCTATATGACTTGGTGATGGAGGGGGCAAAGCCGATGTCAGCGTTCTGCTTCCAAGGCGCTCAGCCGCTCATTACATCCTGGTGCGATGGGTTCTCCTCATCCATGGGTTCAGTATCACTACGTCACTAATACTGCAGAGTTCTGTAGTATACTGTACTTGACTCTACTCAGGAGTCCTCCATGAGTGGCTGTGACTCATCTGCCAAGAACATCCAAAGTTCAGATTGACAAACAGCCATAGCTATAATCTTCACTGTCCGCATCCTCTTGCCGTGTTACAGTATTTTTCTAATACGTCACACAAGGGTCATATTGCACCATTACTTTGCTGTATTGTGATGAATGACTGTTCATTCGCTGATCACAAATCAACATGCATACGCATCTCTTACTCACAAACACACACAGCTGGTTTATAAAATCATAAAATGACATTTGACAGTGATACATTGACCCGGAGTTGGCCACTGTTGCGTTACAGCCCGGGGAGTGGAGTTACAGTCTCCACCCCTGGTCTTTGTGCGTCTTCATGTTCTCCCCGTGTCATCGTGGGATTTCCTCCAGGCACCTGCAGCTTGCCCTCCCCCCCACACAGTCCAAAAACATGCTGAGGTTAACTGGAGTTGCCAAATTCTGAATGGTTTGTGTGAGCGTGCCCTGCCTTGGGTAGGTGCCCCCACAGCCTTGAATAGGACAAGCAGGTATAGAAAATGGATGAACAGATGGACGTTTATTTTGACTACCTTGTTTATAAATGAATTTAGAATCAATAATAGTCAGACCTGTGTGCCTTTGGGTGCGGAACAATTCAGAATTCAGTTTTTTTTTGTTATGTTTCATAGTACTGTCATTTCCTACAGCATGCAAGTTTTCGTTTTTCAGTTTTAAGGTTCTTTGATTATAATTTAGTTAAGAATATAACATGTATCATTTTTATGCTCGTTTGTTATTTTTCATTTGTTATTGTTTCTGCATTTTATTTGTTGGTTTATTTTTTTTTTAAATAAATTGTTTACACGTTAAAAAGTGTGCCACTGGTTTACATTAAAGAATTACATGGCCATTCTTTAACATAAATCTTACATTAATAATTATTCTTACATCACACAAACAGAAACTGCAGAGTGGCTGAAACTAAATTATACGAAGCAAAGTGCAAGGAAAAACGCATATGTATTCTCTCGGAACATAATACTGCAATTATATAATGAGCGTTTTCCAAAGTCGGAACGGTAATTCGTGCGTGCACTGTGTCTCTACGGGCCTTGATTTCAGGGACACACACTTCCTGTTACTCTACTCGTGTGGCTGGGTCCAACGTGCTGTTGTTAGTGTAGTATTTTTCTTTTTCGCGTTATGAGTTAGTGTGCCAACCGACATTGGTGAAAAATGCAGATAACCAGCGTGAACGATGTAAAAATATATAACTTAAGTCACGGAAAGTCTCTTCCAGAGGTAAGGCAACGAGTGTCCTGCGTAACGGTGGAACGTAGCCGGCTGATTGGGAAAAACACGTTAATGAATTTGTTAGATTTTTAGTAAACCTCCCCGCCGAAGCCATAAAATATCCAAACTGCGCGACACGTACTCCCGAAAAACATGGTGTCGTTTTACGTTTCAACTTCAACATAAAACCTAGGAAAACAGCCTGACTGATTCTGACAACATCAGCGATGTTCTCTAAGAGATCAGCTTATTTCTGTGATTTTCGTCCTCAGGGCTAATGAATACTGCGTTGAACTAGTCAAACTTCGCTGCAGATCAGTAGACTTCGGTAGATGGATAAATCCATTATTTGCCATTTGTACGAGTACAGATACATTGGAACTCCTGTCTTCGCCTAATCTGTTTTGCTCTCCATGTCTGCGGGGTTATAGCACATGGTCAGCCAACGTGCAGCGCCGCTGGAGCTGGCGATTAAGGGCCTCGCTCAGGGGCCCACGAACGTGTGAACCGTCGACTTTCTGATCACAACCACAGTGGCTTTGCCCGCTCAGCCGCTTTAAGGAACCGCGATATCTGATTTTCGCTTTCTTATTTACAGTGGCTCTCTGACCGAAAGAAGAGAGACTTGCAAAAGAAAGATGTCGGTACGTTATTTTTTTCTGCACATTTGTTTAGAGTAGCCAACTTCAAGGAACCTTTTCTCTAATCACTGTTTGTCTGTCCTCCGTGTTTCACCCACAGACGTCCAGCGTAGAATCGAGCTTATCCAGGATTTCGAGATGCCCACGGTCTGCACGTCAATAAAGGTGTCCCGGGACGGGCAGTACATCATAGCGGCAGGTGATGTCCTGGTTGCCTTGTTGGCTTTGCACTTTTACCCCATTTATGCCGAGGGCTGATAGCTGGATCATCCTCTCCTGCCTTTGAAGGGTATTTGTTTGTATTTATTTTAATTAAAGTGGAAATACCCACTGTTACAGGGACATACAAGCCAAGGGTTCGCTGCTATGACACTTACCAGCTGTCACTCAAGTTTGAAAGGTGCCTGGACTCAGACGGTAAGTGCGGATGTTGTACCCTCTCTTCTTTCTCTCCTTTATCTACCGGAAAAGATTCCTCGGTTTTCCTTCCTTGTCTCCTCCTGTTTTGGTTTTTTTTGCATTCATACCTTCACTGCATCGTAACAGATGACACTTTTACGTATGTGCATGTCCCCAACGGAGTGGAGAAAAGTGCTGATAACCACTTCTCTGCTTGGGGAGGGGAGCAGCCCAGAGCCGCGCCGCTAGCTCTGAGACTGGGTGTGGTGCGGCAGAATCATCGGCTAGTCTGGGTGATTTGGGGCGCGTGCCTTTCGAAGCCTGCGGAGGGCGATGTGTGGCCACCTGTCCTTTCTGGTGACGGCCCGTTCCGGCGTCTCTTGCTCCGTTTGGATGGGTTCTCTCGGGCCAGGACCGGCCGACTCGCTTGCCCAGAGGCAGCGCCGCCACACTGACGCTGTGCCCACTGATGGAGCCGCACTGCAGATAAAGTCCCTGGTTGCTGCAGTAACGCTGGTATTAACTGGAACTAGTTACATGTGTCCGTAAGAAACGCGAAGAAACGGTGGAAATCACTCCCTCAGTGTCACAGCCAAATAAATAGGAACTGAAGACGATGACTCCTGGGCGTCTCCCCGCCCCCCCCGCCTTAGGCGACTCCTGCGAGGCAGCCACTCCCCGTCCTGTCAGCACCAGTGTTGAGTGTCCTGTCGCGCTCCAGCGAAGCTGAACGCGCATCTTTGGAGGAGAGGTGGCGGGGCGTCGAGTCCGCTTTGGGAATGGATGAATTTTTAAGCATCCTCGTATTCTGGCGTGACATGCTGAGCGGCCCGTAGCGCTGACTCTGCCCCGGTCACCGTTTGGTGACCATGGGAAAGTGCAGCCTCCTCACTTCTGTGACTCCCTGAGTGTCATGCGTGGGACTCTGTGACTGGGACTCTGTGGCTAAGTGCCGGCCTTAGAGCTCATCAGGCTGGTCCTGAGTCTGATGTTCGGTCCAATCAATCAGGCAGAGTTTTATTTTCAAATCCGTGGTCATACTCTGTACGGTGTTACCGTGGCATGTTTGGTTGCTAAGGTCCAGACTGGAACAGGGGGCATAAATATAAAGACATTAAACATTAAACAGCAATCATAGCTATCCATAAATAGCGTGCAATTTACAGTAAAGTGATAGGTGTCGATACAAGGAGTCAGTGAAGACAACATTTACATATGTAAGCTATACATGGATGTGGTGTGCAGCCTGTAGTGGAACATTGGTTATGCATGGGATCATGTACACCGATCGGGCGTCTTCACTCTTGGCTCGATTCTTCCAGTTTAAGCCGACTGTGTGCCGCCCTCACAGAAGGGGCTGTATGTGAATGTTCCAGTGGAACTCGGAGCCTCCAAAAGAGAACCGAACTGGGATCACCGTAAGATGTGGTCTGACCATGTGACCATGTGTAAACGGGACGTGTGTCTGACGTGCTTCGCTTTTCTCTGTGCCACACAGTGCTGATGTCAAAACAGTCAAAAAATGGTTATGAATTCTAAAGATAGATTGCAGTAATTTATAGAGCTGGGAAAGTGGTGGTGTTGATGCGTGCAGTATTTTATTACCCAGTTGGTAGAATAATAATAGCAGAAGTTTGAATAGTCCTATTTATATTCCTTCCCGGTCACAAGCTCAGCGTTTTGTTGAGGAAGAAATGACTCGAGTTCTGTGTCCAAAAGGACCGAGTGAGAATGTGAAATGGACTGAGACGACATAAAGGCTGAAGTGCACCAAAAGTGAACCGGGTGCTTTTACGAGGCGATGGGCATGTGAATCCAAATGCGAAGTGACTCTTAGCCCATATACAGAGGAGTGAGTTTAGCTTGTTTAAAAAGGACCGTAAAACCACTGACTGGTAAAGTGAATAACACTGACTCTTTTTATACTGTTGCCCGTCAAGGGAGCCATTGTATATTATGAAAGTGAACAGTCAGTTCTTGAGGTTGATGTGTTGGAAGCAGGAAAATGTCCAAGTGTGAGGATCTGAGTGACTCTGACAAGGGCCAAATTGTGATGGCTAGACGACTGTGTCAGAGCATCTACAAAATGGCAGGTCTTGGTGTTCCTGGGGTGTACCTACCAAATGTGGTCCAAGGAAGGTCAACCGGTGAAGCAGAGGTCATGGGCGCCCAAGGGTGATTGGTGTGCATGGGGACCGAAGGCTGGTCTCTCCGGTCTGATCCCACAGGAGAGCTACTGTACCACAAACTGCTGAAAAAGTTAATGCTGGCTGTGATAGAAAGGTGTCAGAACACACAGTCGTCGTATGGGGCTGCAGACCGGTCAGAAAGCCCATGCTGACCCCTGTCCATCACCGAAAGCACCAAAGTGGACACGAGCCTCAGAACTGGACCATGGAGCAATGGAAGGAAGTGGCCTTGCCTGATGAGTCACGTTTCCGTTACATCATGTATGTGTGCCTCATTTAAAAGGGGCAAAGATGATACAGGATGCATTATGGGAAGAAGGCGAGCCAGGGCAGTGTGATGCTCTGAGCAATGGTCTGCTGGGAAGCCTTGGGTCCTGGCCTTCATGTGGATGTCACTTTGACACGTACCACCTACCTAAACATTGTACAACCCTTCATGGCAGTGGTATTCCCCAATGCCAGTGGCCTCTTTCAGCAGGATAATGCACTCTGCCACACTGCAGAAATTGTTCAGGAATGGTTTGAGAAACATAAAAACGGTTTAGGGTATTGACTTGGCAAGGCAAGTTTAGTTAAATAGTACAATTCAGACACAAGGCAATTCAAAGTGCTTCACAAAGGTATAACTCTAATAATTAGGCCTTCGAACTCCCCAGAACTCAGTCCAATCGAGAATCTGTGGGATGTTCTGGACAAACAAGTCCAATCCGTGGAGGTCCCACCTCACCACTTACAGGGGTTACAGGATCTGCTGCTAACCTCATCCTACCAGATACATTAACCTTCAGAGTCTCCCGGAGACCATGTCTAGACGGGTCAGAGCTGTTTTGGTGGCAGGAGGGGGACCTACACAATATTAGGCGGGGGTCTTAACGTTATGGCTGACCGATGTACACTGTCCTCATTAACCATCCGTATCTCCGGTCGCAGAGAGGGGCTTCATTGGCCGTAAATGTGATGTCGCTGGTCTCACAGCACCCCTGTCTGCTTGCTTTTCAGTGGTGGCCTTTGACATCCTGTCTGATGACTACTCTAAGGTGAGCACCGGTGGCCCTCTCCCACTCTGCAGTGCTGCAGCCCCCCTCCCCCGGTGATTATTCTTACTGCTTTCTGTTCTCCTGCACCCAGCTGGTCTTCCTGCACTGCAACCGCTACGTCGAGTTCCACTCCCAGGATGGTCACTACTACAACACCCGCATCCCCAAGTTTGGCCGCGCCTTCTCCTACCACTACCCGTCCTGTGATCTGTTCTTCGTCGGAGCCAGGTGTGGGGAGGGGTTGTCTGTGGTTCTGTGCCCTGGGTTTGTCTCTGCCCTTTTGGAGAGACAGGTGTCCATTAGACTGTAAATATTTTTAAAGCCTTAAAACGATGGTGTGAATCGTAGCCTCTTGCTTTGTCCCACTCAGCTCCGAGGTTTACAGGCTCAATCTTGAGCAGGGCCGCTTTCTGAGCTCCTTGCAGACCGACGCTGTGTAAGTATTTGCTCCAGTATTTGTGTCTGTGTACAAACAGCAGAACACTAGTAGTCGAGTGTTTGTGTGCGTTACACTGTAACCTGGGGCGACGGAGTACTCTTACCTCCAATTCCATCTCTCTGTCTCCGCAGGGCAAACAATGTGTGTGATATCAACCCTGTCCATCACCTCCTGGCTACAGGAACCGTGGAGGTAGGTGGGGCCTGCCTGTGGATTCTGATTGGGCCCTGATAGTCATGTGACTTTCCTTCCACCTGATCCCGTGACTCCCTTTATACAGGGGAAGGTGGAGTGCTGGGACCCTCGGATGCGGGAACGAGTGGGCATGCTGGACTGTGCCCTGAGCAGCATTACGGAGGCAACCGAGTGAGTGCGCGTCTGGCCAGCAGGGGGCAACATTTAGCTGTTTTCTCACACCGCAGCGTGGATCCTAGGATGCACTAGGTTGCAGCTAAAATGAAGCAGTAGCTGCAGAATAGGAGCTTTGGGGCGGGGCCCCTTTAAGTGGATGCTGTACAAGTTCGGTCGTCATGGTGGAAGACTGTGGCTGAGAAGTCATACGATCTCCATTGTCAACCGATGGATTCCATGCCATCATTACACTGATGAAGAACAAAGATGCATTAATCGTCTCCTTCCAGGGTGGACGGATTACCCTCCATCAGCGCTCTGAAGTTCAACGACAGCCTCACCATGGCAGTGGGCACCAGCACCGGACAGGTACTCGGTCAGAGTCCACATTGGACGAATATGCTGCCATAAATTAATGACTGTGTAAAAGGCCCTTATAGAAAAGGACATGTACAAACATAGAAGTGGCTTGTCTTTCATTTACTGTAAGGTGCTGCTGTATGATCTGCGCTCTAGTCGCCCTCTGCTGGTGAAGGACCATTACTACGGCCTGCCTATTAAGTCTCTCAACTTCCACAACCAGCTGGATTTGATTCTGTCTGCAGACTCCAAGATCATCAAGATGTGGAACAAAGACACGGTGAGCCTGTGTCTTCGTCCTCTGAGTCCGCCATGTCTCCATCTGTCTGTCCTCCTGCCTGCATGTCTGCCCTATTCTGTCTTCTGACACAAGTCTGTGGATTAACCTCGTTTCTCGTTCCAGGGGAAGATGCTCTCCTCCATTGAGCCGCAGAGTGGCATCAACGATGTGTGTCTGTACCCCAACTCGGGTGAGGAAGGATGGAGAGCAGAGGAGAAGCTGTTTTTGGGGACTTTCCTTTGGGGGGGGGGGGGGGTGTCCAGCCCTTCTCCTCCCATTGTGAGGTCCCTGTGGGCAGTTTGTGATGTTCAGCAGAGGGGCTTATAGGCTTCTGTAAAACGCTGCAGTTTCCTGCCTGCACCAACAGGGGGCAGCACTAATGCATAACTGTACCCGTGTCATTGGTGTAGCTGGCTGCCTTTTGGAGGCATCTCTGTTTCATTCTTAATTACACTAAATTTCTGGGTCTGTCACTTAAGAACCTCCTGCTGAATAATTGAACTCCTAAATGTTTTTGCAGAACATCTGCAGTTAAACAGTTTAAGATGCTTATTCTGTGGGCTTTTCTGAAGGAATGTATGATTAGCGAATTCAGACAATTATTCATGTGGTTTGTGCATGAAAGGAGACCTACATAGACTGGAAAAAAAATTATATGTGTGGATTTTTCCGGGAGCACTTGGGATTAAAACGGGAATGGTTACGGCGGCGTCCCAGTTCGCTCCCCCCGGCGCAAACCAAGCGCTGGTTCCATGGCCCGTCGCCTTTGTTGTGGTTCTGCTCTTTGATCTCGATGCCGCTGCGTGGCTGAAATCTCCCTCCTACGTCTCTCTTTCCTTAGGAATGCTCTTCACCGCAAACGAGGTCCCCAAGATGAGCACCTTCTACATCCCTGTGAGTCTGCCTTGGTTGTGGGTTCCACCATGTATGGACCTAGTGTTACGTGTGTGAGATCAGCTGTTGTTGGTCTGCTGTTTTGGCACCTTCTGTAGTTACCCACCCCCCCCCCCCCGATATATGGTTCGTCTGCCCCCCCAAGGCCCTGGGCCCTGCACCTCGATGGTGTTCCTTCCTTGACAATCTGACAGAGGAACTTGAGGAGAACCCAGAGACCACAGTGTACGACGACTACAAGTTTGTCACACGCAAGGACCTGGAGAACCTGGGTGAGTGGCGTGGGGCCTTTGTGATGGGGGGGCCTGGAGAAAACGGGGGGAATATCATTGGGACTGGCTTCTATAACCAGGTACCAGCCAGTCGGTGCCTCCGGATTGGCTTCAATCCTGGAGTTGGGCGTGTGCTCTGTGTGGTCGCTTGGTGGAGTCCATCCTCCCAGGCCTGGTGGCTGCTGTGACCCCAGTCCTCTCCACTGTGCCCCCCACCCTGCCTGACCCCTGCCCTCTTATCCGTGCCGCCCCCCTCAGGCCTGTCTCACCTGATTGGCTCGGCGCTGTTGAGAGCCTACATGCATGGCTTCTTCATGGACATCCGTCTTTACCACAAGGTAGGAAACTCACCCGGGTGCTCAGGCCCGCCGGGGGGGGCTCTCCCGGGTGCTCAGGCCCGCCGGGGGGGGCTCTCCCGGGTGCTCAGGCCCGCCGGGGGGGGCTCTCCCGGGTGCTCAGGCCTGCCGGGGGGGCTCTCCCGGGTGCCCAGTACTGAGTCATGACCTGTCTCTGTGCTGTGGCCCGTCAGGTGAAGGCCATGGCGAACCCGTTTGCCTATGAAGAATACCGCAAGGACCGCATCCGACAGAAGATAGAGGAGACCAGAGCACACAGGGTGCAGGTCAAGGTGAGGGCACTGCTTTGGGGTCGTACAGGTTTAGGGACACCAGAGGGGTGCTGGTTCAATTCCCCTGCAGTTCGACCCTAGATCTAGCCCCTACCCCCTCTCATTCTGTAAGCAGAAGCTGCCCAAGGTCAACCAAGAACTGGCCCTGAAGCTGATGGAGGAAGGAGATGAGGAAGATCAGGCCTGCAGGAGGAAGAAGGGCAAGGTGAGATGGCCGGACCCGCGCCTCAGTTACCGGCATCAGAGTGCCCCTTCCAGTTGATTGACTTTCTATTAATAGATCCTTTCCCAAAAGTGCATTACGCATTGTGGAAGAACATGACGTGGCGGTATTGTTCCAGCGTAGACGCTGCTAACCCCCCCCCCCCCACCACCCCCCAGGCGGCGGCCAGCATCCTAAGCGACGCGCGCTTCAAGGTGATGTTTGAGAACCCTGACTACCAGGTGGACCAGCAGAGCGAGGAGTTCCGTCTGCTCAACCCCATCGTCTCCAAGGTGGGCCAGAAGAGGAAGAAGAAGCTCCGCCTCCTTGAGAAACAGGCCGCCGCCCAGCAGGTGAGGCGCCGGTGGTGTGACCTCACACCTCAGCGGGCGACGCCTTTCCCCAGCGTCCCTGCACCAGCCCCATTGGCTGTGAGGTCGCTGAGGGGGAGTGCTGGTACGAACATGTCTGTCTGCTTTTGCGGAGATGACACTCATTTAACAGAAATCTCTCCAAGCTGTGTGTGTGTGTGTACATACATAAATACACACACATACACACAGAAAAACCCCATGCAAAGCATGTGATATCTACCATTGCCTTTAACCAGACAGAAATCGACACACTGCGATGATTCCACTGCGCTGATCCCACTGCGCTTCTGAGTTCTGTATGATTTTGGCCAGTGTTTGGGCAGTGTTACAGTGCGGGTGCATTTGAGGAAGCATGAGCTGTGTGCGCTGCGGTCTCTCCAGGGCCTGATGCAGGGAAGCACTCTGAGACGTGTAGATCACACAGCGTAGGTCTCTGGGCTGCTTACCCGTCATTTCCTAATGAAATACTGTAGGATCGAGTCAGTTGAAGCTTTAAATGGTTAATACGGCCCTATCGTGTTGCAGGGCTGCTGCTGAAAATAATGTTCAGGTTCTGACCTTAAAAAGGAGGTCGCCCAGGAGGCAGTCATGTTCACGGTTCACTGAGCACTGTGTTCAGCAAAGCCACCGGTTCTCCTCTGTCCACCTACAGCAGGAATGCAACGAGGATCAGGAGCAGGAAGGCCAGGCCAGTTCCGAGGAGAGCTCCGATGATGACAAGAGTTGGGTGGATGAGGTGCGGGAGCAGCGGCGCCTCCTGCGGGTGGAAGAGAGGCAGCGCAAGCGGCAGGAGCGCAAGCAGCAGGACCGCGAGACCAGCCTGCAGAACCTGGAGCCGAAATTTTACCAGATCAAATCTGGAGAGGAGTTTCGCAGCTTTGGGGAGGCGACGCGCAAACAGAAGGAGCAGAAGTGAGTGTCTGTCTGTCCCTCTGCTTGCCTGTCTTCCTCCCCACCTGACCCCCCCACTCTCCACCCGCCTGTCTCTCTCTCCTTGTCCATCACCCAGCTCATCATCCCGCCCACCTTTCTCCACTAGTTCGTCCACCCGTCCCCCCCTTCACATGCCCGCCCGCCCGCTGGTTTGAACCAGCAGCTTTCCGGTCACAGGGATAGTGCCCTACCCCACTGAGCCACACAGCGCCCTTGTGTTACGGGCTCTTCGTAGGCGTGTGATTTACATCCCTGTTACTGACTGCTGTGTGTGCCCCCCCTTCCCCCCCAGGGCCTCTCTGGAGGAGCGTGTGAGACTGGAGGAACGTTCTGGAGCACGCAGCATGGCCGGCACGGCCGTGGGTGGCAAGCAGCTCACGTTCACTCTGCAGAAGGTGGGCCCCCTCCCTGGTTAAAGCTGTGGACCCTCTGTGGGAGGGGGGTGATCATTGTGGGAGAGTGTATGTTGGGGTGGGGGGGGGGGGGGCCTGATTTCCTCCTGCAGAGGCCTGACTAATCGCCACCTGCTATAGGTTCCTGGTACCTGTGCTCAGACCTTCCCTGTAAATACCCTGTGTAACATCATTGTTTGCGAGGCGTCACTCATCGTGCAGGAATGCAGGCGTGGTGCCGGGCGTGGAAGCGTGTGCTGTCGCTGCTCGTGCCACATCCCCTGTCAGTCACAGCTGGGTCTGCTCGGAACCCTATCTGGGCTGTTGCTGTAAACATTAGATGACCTGCCCCCCTCCCCACACACCACGACCCCTTGCCATGTGTGTTTATCCAACATAGCCTCCCCGTGTATGTGTGCTGGTATTCCCCTGGCCCATTTTTCCATACGGGGGTGTGTGGGGGTTCCCCCTGGCTCAGTCTTTGGCCTTTTTATTTTTAACTGAGACTGTGATGTGGGCACTCTGACCGTGGCTCTTTGTTCTGCATCCTGTCTGTGTGTCTGTCTGTGTCTGTGTGTCTGTCTGTGTCGCAGTCGGAGCAGCAGCAGCGGCGGCTGAAGGCTGAACGCGAGCACCATGAGGAGAGGAGGAAGTTGCATCGCTCCGCAGGACACCTGCAGACGCGGGGGCGGGGCCGTGGGAGGGGGAGGGGGAGGGGGAGGGGGCGCGGACGTGGCTACTACTGACCCATAGGACTATCTTGCCGCGTGGGAGAGCCGCATCGGGAATGCTCCAGGTCCATGACCGCAAGGATCCTCCCACCACCTCATCTTTCCATATAAGGCATTTTGGGGAGTGGCCACACTCTGCTGGGTGGGGCCATTGTGAGCATCATTATGAAAGATAAACACCACATACCAGTGGCTGGATAACAGTGCAGGACTGGCTGTGCTTGTGTGTCTGAAAGGAGGAGACGACCTCACAGTTTTGTCAATTAAAGGTGATTTGTACCTTTTCTATGTAAATAAGGTTGATGGAGACAATGAGGACCTCAGTTATTCTGCATGGCTGCATGCGAGTGCAGCTGCGTGACTTCAGACCAGTCTGCCCCCACCCCCAACGTCTGCTCGACCTTGGCCCCCCTGTGCTCAGACAAAGCAGGCGTATTGGCTGTCTGCGGCAGTCTCTCTGTCGCCCATCTCAGGACGGTGCAGAAATCGCCCCGCTTTAATGCCGCATACGCTCGGCGCCGACACGCTCTGGACGCCGATTTCGCTCGTTTACGCTCTAATCCCACTATTAGCATAATAATATGGGCGTCAGTTTCGGTCTGTTTAGAGCCGTCAATTCATCCAGAAATTCCACAGAATGGATGATGACGGCAGCGTGGCGCATAAAGGAAGGTATACGGTGGTTAGGATGGTTTTAGTGAGAAGTGGGGGGGGGATGAAAAGAGAGCCCCATGGTCATCCTCGGGGGGCCTTCATGAGACTGGGGGACGGGTGCAGGAGGGGCTGCATGGGACTGGGATGCGAGGCGAGGCCCAGTTCCTGGAAATCCTGTAATCACCCCCCTAAATTCGCACATGGCTGAGCAATTCTACACTGTACCTTTAAAAGCGCGGCTCCTACTGTCCAGACCCCCTCCCCCTTGGCGTCCCCCACTCCCTCGCATGTAGTACTCTTCCCAAGGCCGCTGTCTATCCCACCCCCCTGTCCCCAAATGCTCTCCCAGCGGCCAAATGACGTCCTGAATTTTCTCTGTTGTGCCTTGATCGTGTTGCAGAGAGAAAATGAGATTCATCAAAGGTAGGTTTGGTCAGATGGGGGGGTGTCACAGGGGTGTGCTGGGTCTGTCCCACCTGCCCGGTCCTTTGATGTCTGCCTTCACTGGGTTGCAGCAGTTCTGTGTGGGAGATTGAGTCCCAATCTGCTTCTGCATTACCACGGTGACCTCACACACGCCACTGGGCGGGGCTGCGGTCAGTGGGGTGGAGCTTGTGTGTGTGCGTCAGGAATTTATGACATTATGGGGACGTTCGGTCCCCAGACTGTGGTTAAAAACCAGTTATTTGGATGTAACCATTTTTTCGGTCCCCACAAGGGGAAGCACTACTTTTTACAACTTTGACTGCAATCAAACAACTAAAATAGCCAAAATTCTTTGCTTACTTATGGTTAAGGTAGGATTGGATAGAGGTTAAGGTTGCCAGTGTTTGGATTCAAGGTTTTCCCACAGAAATGCATGTAGACTCCCCAAAAAGATATGAATACAAATGTGCACAAGTGTGTGTGTGTGTGTGTGTGTGTGTGTGTGTGTGTGTGTGTGTGTGTGTGTGTGTGTGTGTGTGTGTGTGTGTGTGTGTGTGTGTGTGTGTGTGTGTACGTGTACATTGCCCATAATGCTGCTGACCTGCCATTGGGGTTGGCGGAGGGGTGAGGGAACTGGGTTTGAGACATAGAAGTTACTGCGTCCTTGCTGTCCTCACTCTGGCCCTGCGGGGGTGTACTGGTCACATGGGGCTCATAGCTTTGGCCACAGCTAAGTGCACTCTAGCACGGCGTGTGCAGGAGGTGTGGCGGTAAGCACACAGGCTAGGTGTGTCCGGGCGGGAGGCGCAGGAGCGACTTGGGGAAGCCCCTGAGCTAGTCAGTGACCCCCACCCCCCTGTCTGATGTGTCACTTCATGCTGGGAACACACTGTTCTGGGTGTACCTCTTTGTTCTAATTCAAGGTAGGGGACATTAATTGAAATTGGATTGTTTCAGTAACACAGACGTCACCATAGTGTCAGCAGCACATTGCAGAGCAGAGACTTGCAGTGACCTTCCCCTCTGGGTTCATGCAGGCCAGTAAATGGTTGCTTTGCATTTCAGCTTAAGTCATGCGCTTGAGGGTTTTGTAACTCGGACAAGGTCCGAGGTCCCACGATGCAGTGCGGCGCAATGAAGCACAGGCAGTGCAGTGCGAGTGGAAAACATGCTAAAAATCCCAGAATGCAGTGCTTTCATTTTGAGGTCCAGGCGTGCAGTTTGTAGGATGTGGCCACCATGTGGAGGTATGGAGAGAATGATGTCATCACAGCCATTTCTCTTGTGCCGTTAAAAAGTGCCCAATATATGCAGCACCAGTTTGGTGCTTCCTGTTCACTGGAGGAACATCACAAATTTGCAATCGCCGTGTGTGTACGTGTTGATGCGCGTACATGTGCGTGGCCCTTCTGACTGGATCCCATGTCCTCACTCAAACCCTGTGTGGACAGCCCCCCTCGGGTGTCTGAAACCCAGCACTTGGGGGGGGGGGGGCATTCCTCAGAGCTTCATATCTCTTCCCCTGCAGGCAGATTATCTGCCCAGATGCTTTCAGTCCTCCGCTAAGCCCCAGGATCCAGAAAAATCCTGCATTTGAAAGTAAGTAATGTCATAATGAATGGGTAGACGTCTAATTACGAGGTATGCTAGCTGGCAGCCTGAAGAGTTTCTGTGGGCGGGGTCTATATTCTCGAAGTCCTGTGTGAATGCAGCGTTGTGTCTGTGTGTGTTTGTCGGTGACGGTGCAGGCTCTGTCTAACGTCCCACAATGACAACGACGCACCAACACCCAGCGCCGTGACTCATGGCTGATTTATGTTTTTATTTATTTATCCAAAGCAACATATATTTTTGGGATGGACGTGTCAGACAGGCAGAGGTGAAGGGCTCTCCTTAAGGCCACAATGGTAAAATCTCACTGCTGACCTTGGGGTTTCAACCGGGCAACTTCCGATCACGGACATGGCATCCCCACGCTCCAGTTTGCCGGCTACGTCACACCAACACCATCTATGTCATACGGTACTCTGTGGACAGCTGGTTGGAGCCCAGAGCAGTACATCGCTCTGTAGGGATGACTGCTGTGGTTTATCTACTCTGTGGGACCTAAGAGCAGCAGTCAGGGAGGACAGTGCAGCAGTGTTAGTGTTACTAAAGGGTGAAGGAATAGCTATGAAAAGCACACCGCCCTTTGATCCAAACTGCCCAAGTGGTGGTATCCAGGCCTTAAGGTGTTCAGCGGGCATGCGTGTGCATCCCGGCAGACATGTGAAAGTGGCGTGCTGTTACGTCAGCGCAGGAAAGGACGCGAATGTGAATCAGTCGCTCAGTGGCTGTTGCATTGTCGTCACACTGTTGTGGTTTCTACATCTTTGTTTGGCACAACAATGTTGGGCAGTGCACACGTGCCTGAACTGAACGCAAACAGAGGTAGACACGCCTTCTCTGCTCGCAGGCATTGCTGCTGCAGAAATGCATGTTTTAATTAAGTAAAGCCCAAATCCGCATGGTCTGGTTAGTATTGTGTGAGATTATTGAAGGTGGATGGCAGGTTACCTTTGTATACATGATGTAATGTGATGTATTGGACCAAGCTGTCTTCTCGATCTTCTGTGAAATGTATGGTCCACAGTGTGTGTGTCTTAGAGGAACATCTAGCCCTGTGTTCTTTGGAATTAGGGGGCAGGTTTGTGCAGTTCTAATTCTTTCCTGTTCTAGTTTGGCTGTTGTCCAGCAGGTGTGGGTTGGGGGAGGAGCTGATTGCGTTTATTGGCGCAGTGCTGAGTGGCTTTAAGCCCCTTACTTGGCATCAGCTGGGCACGTAGGTACCAAAGAGAGACAATGGCCCTCTGCTGAGGCATCAGGATCGATGTCCCCCCCACCCTCATGAAAGCTGCTCCCTCCAGTCTGCCTTTTACCTGGAAGAAAGACGTCAAAGAGCCTCGCTTTTACGAGCGGATCGGTGTTTTGTCTTCCAGACAGACAGATAGTACTGCGTCAGCAGGAACACTGTCAAACAAAAGATTTGGCTCTGGGGGGTAAGATCGATGGCAGGATTGAGGGCACGCTGTCCTCCACGGAGACGGAGGAAAACAGAAACCCCACTTGGAATCCAGAACATCCTGACATTGGGGGTGAGGAAGCCCTTGACGCTCGAGTGCAGATTAAACTGGCCGGTGACGTAGGCATTGTTGAAGGCACGTGAGAGGGCAGAGGTGCCGGAATTAAGCCGGCGTCACTCCGAAGTGCATCAAAATCGAATAAAACCCAGAGGATACAGCTCACTGGCAGTGAGCGTGCTACTCATGGATGAGTTACTGCATCCAATCCCCAGCCTCTCCAGCTGTCATTATTTTGGGGGCGGTATGTGGCTAAGTGGAGTTACAACCCCTGTGATCAGAAGTCAGAAGGTTGCTGGTTCAAATCCTTGAGCTGGCAAAGCAACTTCACTATTGGGCCGCAGAGTGAGGGGGTTCAGGGGACTGGCTGACCCTGCTTTTCGGATAATAGCGTCTGCTTAACAAATATTGGGAGGCGTCAGGTGCGGTGCGTGATTTTCACTTCCATCACCCAAAGGACATGGCAGAGCTCCCAGCTGCCACTCGGCCTCACTGGTGTGCTGTGTGCTCTTTGCCCACACTGGAAGGTGACACATTCAAGCCGGGCCCCGCTGCCCCTTCAGACCCAACAATTGGCAAAATAAATTATGATAAAGGGTCAAGCTGGAGTAGGGGAGCGATAGCAGAGACTGGAGCTAATGTGGAGGGGATGGAAATGGAGGGGGGAATTCCTGAGTGTGTCTGGGGCACTCCCCCACAGCTTGCAGTCCCTCGTTACTCCCTTCAAATCCAGAGCAGTGAGCTAAACCCAACTTCCTGCTGTTAGGGTGCATGGGAGGTCTTGGAAAGAGGGATCGGGGCACATCTGGATTTCCCTCTGCGGAAGCAGCTGTTTTGATGGGTCTGGCTGCTCCCCCGTCTCCCATTCCTCTGCTTATACTGTTAAGGAGAGCGATGTGGTTGGAACTGCACCGAGATGAGCTCATCCTCTCATGCTGCACTCAGTGACACGGGCCGGGGTGCGTTGTGCTAAAAAGGCCGTCTGAGCACAGAGCATTTGATCTGTAGGGCCAGTTCTTTAGGCTGCGGCAAGGTGAGCAACTGAAGGGAGTCTGCAGAAGGCTGAGGACTGTGACGGACAACAACTGTGAAGGAGTCTGCAGAAGGCTGAGGACTGTGAAGGATGGCAACTGTGAAGTAGTCTGTAGAAGGCTAAGGACTGTGACGGACAGCAACTGTGAAGGAGTCTGCAGAAGGCTGAGGACTGTGAAGGATGGCAACTGTGAAGGAGTCTAGAAGGATAAGGACTGTAACGGACAGCAACTGTGAAGGAGTCTGTAGAAGGCTAAGGACTGTGACGGACAGCAACTGTGAAGGAGTCTGTCGAAGGCTAAGGACTGTGACGGACAGCAACTGTGAAGGAGTCTGTAGAAGGCGAAGGACTGTGACGGACAGCAACTGTGAAGGAGTCTGTAGAAGGCGAAGGACTGTGACGGACAGCAACTGTGAAAGAGTCTGTAGAAGGCGAAGGACTGTGACGGACAGCAACTGTGAAGGAGTCTGTAGAAGGCGAAGGACTGTGACGGACAGCAACTGTGAAAGAGTCTGTAGAAGGCGAAGGACTGTGACGGACAGCAACTGTGAAAGAGTCTGTAGAAGGCTAAGGACTGTGACGGACAGCAACTGTGAAGGAGTCTGTAGAAGGCTAAGGACTGACGGACAGCAACTGTGAAGGAGTCTGTAGAAGGCTAAGGACTGTGACGGACAGCAACTGTGAAAGAGTCTGTAGAAGGCTAAGGACTGTGACGGACAGCAACTGTGAAGGAGTCTGTAGAAGGCTGAGGACTGTGAAGGATGGCAACTGTGACGGACCCTGCGAAAGGTCGAGGACTATGAAAATCGGGGCCTGCAGAAGGTTAAGGACTGTGAAGAAGTGTGCAGAAGTGCCGTCGTTTGCAAACATGCTCGCGTAGAGCACGCAGCCAGTGCCCTCTGTCCTGTGTTTTCGTATAAACGTATTTACCCATAAGTACCCAGTCAATTTGTATGGGAGTTATTGGAAATAAGTTGAGGTAAGACTGACGTTTCTCGGGCATATTATCATGATCCTTCCCACTAAAAAGATAAAGAGCTCGTATATCCTGACTGGCTTCCCGTCTAGGGTGTACCCTAGTCTTGTGCCAAATAGGTAGGATATGTCCTCCCCCAAGATGTTTAAGCAGTTAGAAGATTGATGGATGGCATTTGCTGAAGGCGGAAAGAACTCCAGTTTTGATGATGGATAGGAGCTCAGGAAGGCCGGCATTCTTTCCAATCAGTGCTGAGGGCCTGGCTCAGCTGTCCTGTCTGCTTTCTAAGGATAGGCTGTGGGCACACATCTGTCAGCGTAGCTGCAGGGTAACTATAGGAATGTAAGGCTACGTTCACCCCCACACCCCCCCCCCAAAGAAAAAAACATGCATTTGTGTGGAGCCCCTAAAGTTTGAGCCCTTCCCCCATCGACTACAGTCACTACACTGGGGGGTGTGGGGGCCCAGAAATGATGAACCACCCCTGCTATTATTTTGTTATTGTATATGGGCAATTTTACAAGTACAAACAAGAGTTTGCCACACTTGCAAAGAGAGCACAAGTTGGATCTCAGCCATGATTAGTCCATGTTGAGTACCATGGTTGGTGTGGGGGCAGGATCAGTGCATGCTTCTGAGCTTAATTCTCTGCTGTCACCCTGGGATGACTGTACTGCTCTGCAGGTGAACTTGGCCCCATCCGGGTGCCTCTGAATCTGCCTGCGTTCATTTGTAAACTTGTGTGTGTGTGTGTGTTTTTTTTTCTCCTAAGGCCAGTGATGTTGACACTTGAACCTGGACAGCGTGGATGTTCAGGACACAGACTTGAAATCCAGAATTATCGTTTGAGGGACCTGCAGCCTTATGAAAGGAACTTGACCCTCAAATATATAATAAGATTGTCAGTGAGCTGATTTCATGGCACTGTAGGCATCCTCCAGCTGGTTAGCTGTAGGTATGATAAGAAGGTGTAAATCAGCCCTGAAGCCAAGCCTGCTGTAATTCCTGAGCTGAATAAGCACCCTGCCTTCGATGCTCCTGCTAGGCCCCACATAGCTTGCCCATAAAACATTTCTTGCAGGACCAAACAGGACGCTTTATGTATCTGTCACATCCTGTTTGTTGTTACGAGCTGGCTGGTTTGCCAGCGGCGTGTTCCACATTCCCTGATGTGTGCATGTCACTCAGCCTCTCCTGTCTTACTTCACACCTCAGTCACTTTTACTCCAGTTACTCCCTTGCTACATGGAGAATTTCATATATTTATTTATTTTGTATCCTGAGTTATCTACTCCATAGAACAACCTGGTCTTGAGCTGCTCATTTGACTTCCGTGTGCCTGTGATAAATTGTGACTTTTTATCAGATCTCCTTGGTCATCCCTCATGGATGGCCTTGTCGCACGTGAGTGTCCTTCCCTCCACAGCCCTTATTTTGCTACTCAGCTGTTGTAGGACAAAACTGATGCCAGATTCCATTCTGAGAAGTCGCTACTGCTCCAAAGGAAACCCAACTATCCACAGACAGAATGGTGAGAATGTGCTGTGTAGCTTCTCTTCCCTTCACAGTGCTGTGGGCAAGATATCTGTCACACAAAACCCAGACAGCCTCTGTGCTGTTCCCTTCGGAGGAAAAAATGACACGTCCAATTTTTATTTACCAGTTCTTACACCTATGAGGCTGCTTCTTGTAACAGCTACTTCCCAACCACTTTACTCAACCATGTTGAGTAAATTGAGACATCATTACTGTCTGTATTGCAAAGCACTCAGCTTGTATTGGCTTGTATTGTATTGTAAGATTCAAATTCAAACAAAATCACATCTCCGTCGGTTTTTGATAGATTTAACCCAATTTCAGCTACTACTATGTTTGTATTCATACGTTCTTTGTAAACGCTTAGGCAGTGTCATTCAGATCACTGGGTTCATTTTGGTTTAGCCTTTGGTCGAAACAACCAGGGACTAATCAGTCTTGAAAAGGACCGAGTAAACACATAATTATTACATCTGGGAATTTCAATGGAGGCCATTGAGCCAAAAATCAATGTAAAAGGAGCATGGTATCAGGTGACGCTGATGTCCTACATACCGATGGACTGGGCGGTAACGGCAGGCTCTGGCCCTGGTTTCTATGGTAAAGCTCTTCAATTCTTTAATAGTTGGCTGATGTGACTTCTAGACAGAAATAATATACCGTTCCCCCATTTGTTTAACTACAAAAGAATTTTGTGTAATAATAATCCAGTAATTTCTTCTTTCTCTCAGTTGTTTCAGGTGGTACATAAACATTCTTTTTCGCCAAAACAATTCAAGGGCTTAAATGTGTTGACTTGTGAAATTTACATTAGTTAGTTAATGGACTGACACTCAAGAACACAGTTAGAGCACACAATATGTTTTTTCTAATGTCCGACCATGAGGAAATATCATTTTACTTAGATATTGCCTTATAAGTACGACCGTCCCACCAAAGCCGCTTCTGCAATCTGCACACTGCTCGCCGCCTAGTGCGCAGCGCCGCGCCCGTCTGTTCGCTAGTTTCCGCTACGCAACCGCTGCGTCGTTTGCGCTTCCTGCCTCCACCTCCCCTTTTGGCTCACCGATCGCGTGGTTCAGACAGCAAGACCAAACCGGTTCCAGTGCGCACCCAAGGGCCGGTTTCAGCTGGTGTGTTGTCCTGGATACGCCGACCGTATAAATACGGCCGTTAGCGCTAAGCAGTTCTTTACTTTCATCCAGAGTCGGGAAGTGACTGGTGCAGTGCGCTAGCAGACTTAACCGGTTAGGAGAACTGTATATTTTTATTTCCAGATTTCTAGTCTAATGGATAAGTGTTGTAAATGCTTTTTAAGGTAAGTTCCACCAAGGCTTCTTTTTGTGCCCTATTTCATTCGTAGTCGAATAAAAGGAGGAATACGCGGTCCATGGATTGCGGTTAAAAGTATCAGCGGCGTTTCGCGTGATCGCCCTTCGTGAAGCTTGCTAACTAGGCGCCTTTTCCGTTCCGCTTCGATGCCGGAGGTCTTGCCGACTGAACAAAGAAGCCACGTTAACGTAGCCGGGCCAGATGGGCGGCTACACCGACCTAAGTTTTCTGTTACCACCTTATTTGGTTGGCCATTCGTACTCAGGTGTTCGTTTTTGTCCCAGGTAAAGGAAAACCCAGGACTTGAAAGTGAATTTAATTTCGTTAACGTATGAGTCAATAGTTAGTCTGACTAGTTAATGACTGCATCATCGCAAGATGACCCATTGGCTCGTTTTCGGAGAGTTTAGTCCAGACCTCCTTCAAAACTGCCATATTAACGTAAGATTTTGTTAAAATCATGATTACTGATCTTTATTTAATTTTTTTTAACGCAGTGTCGTACCGTAACGTGCTCCGAAATGAACGAAAGTGCTGTTCTCGAACTGCGTGTATCCTATTGGTTAGTTCGCCATAGGTGAATGTATGGCGTATGAGCCCATTGGCCTCTTGGCATGCCACTCTTCTTACTGCTTCATGTCCTGCCCTCGTATTGGATGGTGGCTGCCGTGCGGAGGCTGAGCTAAAATCGCCGGTATGGCGTGCGCGGGCAGGACCGCCCTTCATTCATACCACAGGCCGTATTTCAGGACCGGACTAGCGATGATGTCAGTGTTTGACTCGCCAGATTTGTTTAAATCTGAGTACGGTGTTCCGGGAACTGGCTTTACGATATCAGCATCAGCAATAAGATGCAGGTGGGCAGCTGTTTGAACTTCCTGTAATGTGACGACTGCTTTAAAGGTGGTACTTCCCGTAAAAATCCTCGTATTAAGGGATACCGGAACCGTATTGGATGCCCCCTCGATCCTTATTGTATTTACTGTGAGGATTAAACTAAAAATGAAAGCTATTTTTAACTGCTTGTCCAGTGATCAATTACCTCCATTTTTTTCGCATTTAATGTGTACTAAGCCCTCTTCGCCTCTCTAACAGAACACTCGCTTGAAAAAAGGGCACACTTGCTACTCGGCTGGCTTCGGCTTTGAGTCCTATCTGAAAGGCTTCAACTTCACGGGTGAACCCCCTTGGCGTTCCTGCACTTGACTACTACAGAAATCCCATCTCTCTTGTGTCCAGGTTGGTATTTTGGTATAAACATAGTCCAGTGTTTACATCATTGAAGGACACGTCTCCCATATTACAAAGCTGTTTATTCCACTCCCCCCCAACAGTGGCACAAGAATTTCACTGTGTTCCCTTAGTACGTGTGACGGTTAAACAAAACAGACCTTTAAACTATGTCATTAATGTGCAGTGTTTCCACTTGGGTTTTTGTTGTACATTAGTGGTGTATTCTAATGTGCTCCGACCTGTACTCATGGCTGAATGGTGGCCCCTTTTTGCTAAACTCCTCTGACTTCCTCTCCGCCCCCCTCCCTCTGCAGTTTCTTTAGATCTTGAGAAACTCCTGTTACAAAATGGACGTACTTAATGGATTTGCTGCTGCTGACTTTGACTTCACCTTCCTGGAGGAGGGTTTCTCTGCCCGGGACATTATGGAGCAGAAGATCAACGAGTCGTTGCTCTCGGTAAGCGTGCCGCCTTGTGTGCCAGTAGCCCGCAAGCCTTCTGTGCCACTGCTGGTTCCTTGGTCTGAACCGCGGTGACATGCCTGGTCATGATTCCCATTTGCTTCTTTCTACCAGGACGATAAGGACGCCTTTTACGTCGCTGACCTTGGGGATATACTGAAGAAGCACCTTCGCTGGTGTCGTGCACTTCCCCGGGTCACGCCTTTCTATGCTGTCAAGTGCAATGACAGCCGTGCAATCGTCATGACTCTGGCCTCCCTGGGGGCGGGGTTTGACTGTGCAAGCAAGGTGTGTATCACTGCCTCACCTGTTCCATCTGCTTTTGGCTGCTTTTTTTTTCTTTTAAGCACTGCTCATTTAGAATCTCATAACTGTTAGGTAATTTCTAATGTTAGGTTTGTAACCTTCTCATTATTCAGTTAACCTTTTACATAAAACCTAGCTTTTGCCATGAATGTGGCCCTGGCTGCTTGCATGAGGTAAACTTGACTGAAGGTGACATCTGCTTCTCTCTAGACTGAGATTCAGCTGGTGCAGTCTCTGGGCGTGGAGGCCGGCAGGATCATCTATGCCAACCCCTGCAAGCAAGTCTCCCAGATCAAGTATGCTGCCAGCCATGGGGTTCAGATGATGACTTTTGACAGCGAGGTGGAGCTCATGAAGGTCGCTCGATGCCACCACAATGCTAAGTGAGTGACCAGCATGGGGGTCTCCCCTTTGGCGTTCTGATGGCCTGTGTTCCCTGTCATTCTCAGCTATCACATGGTGATCCCTAGTGACCAGTCTCCCCCCACCCCCCCCAGGCTGGTGCTGCGCATTGCCACCGATGACTCTAAGGCCAAGTGTCGGCTGAGTGTGAAATTCGGGGCCAGCCTGAAGACCAGCCGGGAGCTACTGGAGAGGGCCAAGGAGCTGGGGCTGGACATCATTGGGGTCAGCTTCCACGTGGGCAGCGGCTGCACTGACCCCGAAACCTACACCCAGGCCATTTCGGACGCCCGCTGCGTCTTTGACATGGGGGTAGGTACCTACTCTTGGTATATTGTTACCCCTGCAGGTTCAAAACCTGCGTGGCATAATTTGTGTATAATTGGTGTGTCTCTCTACAGGCTGAGCTGGGCTTTAACATGACCCTCCTGGACATCGGTGGGGGTTTCCCTGGCTCGGAGGATGCCAAACTCAAGTTTGAGGAAGTGAGTATTCAGCTGTGACTCCCCCAAGCAGCTCAGTCTGGCCCGTGGCTTTCTGCTTAAGGCTGAATCGACATTGTGGCAGTATGTTCTAACAGCCTTTTCCCCTCCGTGCAGATCACAGCTGTGATAAACCTCGCACTGGAGAAGTATTTCCCCTCGGACCGCGGCGTTAGAGTTATTGCTGAGCCTGGCCGGTATTATGTGGCGTCTGCATACACACTGGCGGTCAACATCATTGCCAAAAAGGTCGTCAAGAAGGAACAGTCTGGTTTAGATGGTGAGTGGTTGGTCTAAAGCAGGTCTTTACCTGTACGTGTTGTGTTGCCACCAGCATGTTCTCATGTCTCTTCTGCCCCTCCACCAGCAGATGAAGATGATGGGACCAGTGACAGTACCTTGATGTACTATGTGAACGATGGCGTTTATGGCTCCTTTAACTGTATCTTTTATGACCACGCCCATGTGCTGCCAACTCTGCACAAGGTGAGGAGCGGCTCAGGGTTTGAGTGCCCCCTCCCCCCAACTTCTAGTTCTAGACATGCTTCTGCTCTCTGTGCTGAAACTCACTTGACTGTCCCCTCTGCTGCAGAAACCAAAGCCGGACGAGCGCCTGTTCTCCTGCAGTATCTGGGGGCCGACGTGCGACGGCCTGGACCGTATCGTGGAGCAGTGTGTGCTGCCGGACCTGCAGCTGGGTGACTGGTTGCTCTTTGACAACATGGGCGCCTACACTGTTGCGGCCTCCTCTACCTTCAACGGCTTCCAGAAGCCGGACATCTATTATGTGATGTCCCGTGCTGCCTGGTGAGTCCCTGTGTGACTGGCATGAACGTTTTTGTCCCTGGCAAACCCATGAGCTGCTGGGCACTTTTCTTACTGGCTTCCCTGTCTTGACTAGGCAACGGCTGCAGCAGATCTGTGCCCAGGGCCTGCCCGATGCCCTGGAAGAGCAGTGCTCCACCAGCATTACGTCCTGTGGCCGTGAGAGCGGCCTGGAGATCCCGGCCAAGTCTTGCTCCACCCGTGTCCTCTAACTGGGTGTCAGGTGACCAATTAGTGAATCAAAGGCCAGTTGCTTACCTTGGAAGGGCGTGTCCTTGTTCTGGCACTCAGTAGGAGAGGCAGGGACCCCCTCCTAGTGCTCAGACACATTTGGGTTTCTTGGGTTTTCTTGTCTATGCTGTAGGACAGGGATCAAGCAGGATTTGTGATCCAATGTTACTGCCCCCCCCCCTGCACTGGGTACCCCTGGGGAGGTTAGCCCTTCAAGAAATGGCTGCTACACACCTATTTAAATCTGATCTCATCTTGCATATAGGCACCAGCCTTCCTCTCCCTTTGGGGACTTTTCCTTTATTTTGTCATTTTATTTAAATTTTAGTATGCCTGTATAAGATGATTTAAATGAACTGATGCATTGGGAAATGGATATGAAAGAGATGGGGTTGCACATAGCATTGTGTTCCTATGGAAACTTTTACATTTTTGTAATTTTTTAAAAATAAACTAGACCTGGATCTGTGTGTGTTAATTGTGTTGGGGGGGGGGGCTTTGTTCTGAAATCTCAAGCCATAAGTTCTTTTTCATTATTCCCTGTATTCTGCTGAAATAACTGCCAGTTACGGTCCTGGCTTGCAGACGCAAACTGGGACTGACTTTAAGAGCTGATGTTACTCTGCATTTCCTATTGTCTCACAATCACCCAAACAAGCATAAGTGGATTATGTCTGGATTGAATTTCACAGTGAGTTAGACAGGTTGTGCAGAGCTGCTATATTGGAATGTGAACCGTTTGCTTAGTGCAGGGGTGGCCACTCTTATCCGCAAAGCACCGTTGTGTATGTGGGTTTTCACTGCAACTCCCTATCAGATTACTAATTAGAGGACTGATTGGCTGAAGAGTCCTCACACCTGGGTTTGATCAGCTGACCTAAAGGTTATCCCACAAACCTGCACGCACACCGGCCCTTTGCGGGTAAGATTGGCTGCCTCTGACTTAGTGTGTGAGATGTTCAGAGGCTGTCAACTCTGGTTTTACAGCCCTTTCGGGGGGGGGGGGATCACTGCCTAGCTCTCTCTCTGCAGCTGCCCTGCACCTCAACTGATGGCATGTTTTACACCGTAAGTACGAAATTAATTGAATGTTTGAGAGAAATGTCATCTTTGAATTAGCTTCAGTTGCTGTGGCGCAGTATGTGGAGTACAGAGGAGTTCTGTGCCTCAGTGTAAAGAGCCCAGCTGTGAGGATCCCGATATGGTATAACAAGGTGTGTTTAACGAGAAATTACCCAGTCGTTCCACCAAGTGTGAAATTCCAATGATAGTGAGCTATTGCCCGAGGCATCTGCTACACGCTGTGAAAGTCTCAGTATGTACTTGGGACTCAAATCACCCTAATTCACTGTGCCAGCCTCGCGGGGTTTGCTCTACCTGCATCTTTCCACACTGATCCTTGGCTGAGAGCAAACTCTTATGAAATTTACCTGATGAGTAACGTCATCCATTTTCTGTGACCTCTTATGCTATGGGGGGTTGCGGGGGATCCAGAGCCTACAGGTGCAAGTCAGGAAACAATCCAGGATGGGGCACCAACCCATCACAGGGCACATTCACACACACGTACATCTATGGGCAATTTGGTAACTCTAATTCACTTCGGCATGTGGGGGGAAACCCCATAACCTGCAAACTCCACACGCGTGAAACCCTGGTGGATACCAGAGGTGTGTGGCAACATTGCTAATCAGGGGTTGTTCTAGGGGCCGTGGGGGGGCATGCCCCCGTGACAACATGCATGACCACCCCTGTACCCCGCCTTAATACGCATGCTACTTTGTATCTGAAATAAATGTATTATTATTTACATTTGTATATGTGGGCTAAAATGTGCGTTGGGAACAGGCGAAACAAACGTAAGCAGATTTTCTTGACGGACTCTTAACGCGGGTGCGCCGGGTGGTTCAGTCGCTTCAGTTGCTGAAATGCGAAGTTAACGACAGAAATGAAATAATCAAAGTTGTGGAAGCAAGACGGCATAAACAAGAAATCAGAGTGAATTACATATTTGTAAAAACTGTAAAAATGTGAGTGCAAGGCATTGCATAAATAACCTATCGGTTTTCAAAATTGGTAAAATTACTGCAAACTTAGCGTAATACTTGGAGAATATAATGGTCAAATGCCCCCCCCCCCAACAGAACAACTGGACCCAGTCTGACCCCCACGTTGAAATAGTCTAGAATCGCCACTGGTGCATCACTGCACCAACGTGCCACCCCCTTAACGAGTAACTTACGGTTTATTTTGTAGACGGTGACGGTTCATAGGGACGGGCGTTTTATCCCGGTGCGGATTGGTTTTGCATTAAAGCCTTCTTTTTTGAAATTTTTGTCAGTCTCCGTCTAATACTAATGACCCGCACAAGCGGGAGAATCTGATTAGTGCGTCAAGAGGGAATGGAAAGCAATCTGCAGAATCAGCCATGGGCTTAGGAAGATGCACTAAATGGCCATTATTTACCAAGATTTGCCGCACTTAAGTGAATCACAGCTGCTTTGGAGAAGCATAGGTTTGATGAAAATTTTCACCATGGATGGTTAGACTGCTTCAAAATGGAGATAAAATCGTGGTCGTGGTGGGCAAAGTTTTTACTAAAAATAAGACTGCTTTTTTTGCAGTCTATTAAAGTAAGTGTGGGACGAGTGGTTTGTATCAGGAGGGCAGATATTCAGATATTCTCAGTTTAGTACCAAACGGCAGCTGTATTATGTACTGTTGTGCTTTTGATAAATAAACTTAAAATTTGATTTGACAGCTTTCAAAAATATTCTCAATATTTAAAGAATATAACATGAGTAATTAACTGCTACAAAGCTGAGTTCATAAATGCGCGAGTTATCTGAACACATGAGTTTCCACGAAAGCGATGTTTGGGCATGTACGCCTTTCTGTATCTCCCACGGATTTGTAACCCTGTGAAAAGGTACGCTTTTCCACTCGAGAAGCTGCCCGAACACTCAACTGTAAATTCACAAAGTCATCAGTAAGGATTCTGAACGTCTTCATGTGCATTATTGACCGGATATTCGTATGGAGGGTATTTTGTGACAATAATCAATAAATAAATGTCATTTAAATGATTATTCAAGTTATAATTTAAATTGTGATTTTAATGATTATTTATCAATATGTCATTTAAATGATTTTAAATTATAATTGTCATTTAAATTTACTATTGAAAAAATGTTAAGTGATTATTTAAACCTAGCATCTGATTGGTTACATTCCAAGCTAAGTCAACAGTTCGATCTCACCTAGTCGATTAAATTCTCATTTCGAACCGCATTTTGTCTGTTCCGTCCTGCAGCTGTATACATCCTAACTTCCCGAAATCCCAAATATGCTCTCCTAACTTTAGGATAACAGTTACGTTGTCCTAACTTTTATTTAAATGGTCATTTAGTCATTTAAATAAGTTGAAACGATTATTTAAGTAATCATTTAAATAAAAATTTTAACAATTTAAAATGACGTATTTATAAATAATCACGCAAACGATCATTTAAATTATAATTAAAATCTTAATTTAAATGACACGCTGATTTATTGAATATCGTCGCAAAACACCTTCCATATCTTGGCTTGATTTCATGTGTTACGAACCCGGCGAAAAACAATGGTTTGTTACCCTCGACAAAGGCGGTTCACCAAGAAACGTTACTCATCCCTTGGATGTTGATGGGTACATGAAACGTTGCAGATTCAGGAAACACTGAAAGAGGGCGCTATATACACACACACAGTAAAACTCATAAAAAGAAACTCACAGTTTTTATGGTTCAAGCGGTAATATACATTCGTATATATTTTATGGTGGTTCTATAAAGACTATTTTTCGTCCTTTTTATCAGTGGGGAGACCATAATCTAATAAAGAGAAATAGCGATTCACCTCCTCACGGTCCCAAAGTGTGCCCCTGTATTGACCCCCTTCGCGGGAAGGGGTGCAGGATTCCTTTACAACTTGGGGTCAGTTTTCCTGTATCCAGCTCCTCTCCATTCTCTGCGTGACAGTTCTGACTGCTATGTAAGGAACGAAATGAAGAAAATGTAGCTAGCTGCCATGGGACCCATGCTGAAAAAAATCATTAATAATAATTATAATTATAATTAGAACAGACAACGAGATAAAAAAATTAACTGTCTTATATTTTGAGTAAAAGGTACCGGTGTTGCTGAAAACCCTCCAAGCAGGCAAGCTTCATGGCTGGTGGTCCCCACCTCTCCACCACTATCGCATGACTCTTCTGTCGTGGCACCCCAAGGCCTGAGTAGCCTGCTGCTAGGGGCACGAGTCGGCTAATTGTTGGGAATGGTTTGCACTGCACGCGAGTGAAACCGGAGCCCTGAGAAGCTGCTGTCCCAGACGGTCGCCTGTATCGCCTGCTGCATTCACCGTAATTGGTTTTCAGGGCTTCTACACGGCGGTGAAGACGCACTGAGTGTGGTTACAGCCCTGTCCAGTAGCGGATGAACTGCGGCTGCCTCCCGTGATGCTCTCTGGTACACCGTGTGGTGCCGGATCTTTCTCTCAGGGCATGAGAGAACAAATGTTACAGTTTCAGTGCCCACCTCCCTGTAATGATTGCAGGACATAAAGCTAATATATCTTTTATTAGCACAAGCAGGTTTATCTAAAAAGAAAGGACAAGAACAGCTGCATCAGTGTAAAAGAGCTCCCTCATCTCTGCACACTCACTTGTTATTTGCACAGTAACAACAGTCGCTAAACTATCGCTAAACTATCATTTTACGCTTCAGAAACGTGCTGGATTTAATGAATGATCTGAATAGCAATACGTGCCGAGCTCACATTAATTAGGTTTGTGAAGAAGCTCTGCATCAATAGGAGCCAGTGAGTGTGAACAAGGATTACAGTTCTGACATGTGAGACTGTGCAGAATGAATTTATGACCAAAATATGTCCGCTTGTTATTGTTGGCTGCCCTACCTGTAAACAAAGCAATGGAAGTGTAGACCACACTAACTATCCTAGCAACGCATCATGGGATAATCATATTACCATGATGTCTGTATGAGAATGTTCAGCATGAGTTGCCTGTGATAAATACAGCTCTGAGATGGAGATGGCTAGCTTGCATTTTTGCGATTGTGCCAGTGTTTCTTTGAGTTGTGATGATGGCTGTCATTGCAATACAGCCATTGTTGCTATCTGAATGCATGTGAGCTGACCTTGCTGGTGCACAGTTTGCAAGTGAACCCGCAATCCCACAGACCAATTATGTTGGCAGTTCTGTCCAGCCTGGATGGATGGCGTTTTGCAGTTGGTGTCATTCCTGCTGACCGCTCTGCCAAGATAAGTGTGTGGTTGGAGATGCTGCCTGTTGGTTTGTGTGTAGGACCAGAACTTAAAACGGGGAAATCTGACAGAAACCCTTAGCAGTGAGAATTCAGGGCTGACTCTGGGCCGTGCCTTGGGGACAGTATAAGGAGGATGCTCCGCTAATCCTTCTAAGTCCCCTCACCCTCCGTGTGACAAGCCTCATGTCTCCCCCCACCACTTGAGTCCAGTGTGAAGTACGAGATGATCAGACTTCAGATGGTCTGTGGTTCTAAGCAGATGGGTGGCGAAGGCCCAGTTGTGGTATGGGTCAGGCAAATACTGGCGCTGGCCTGGTCGGCTGCACGACGAAGCTGGCAGTGGTGTGGGTCCCTGGGGACTGACACGGTTCACTTTCTTGTGGACTAAAATTAGGACACAAAGAGCTGGCAGTGCAGGACAGTGCTGCTGAGTGCATGTGCACTATTGGCCTGTAAATTCCCTTTTGGGAATTTGATGGCGAATTATTATATGAATCCCTAGTGGCTAAGCTGAGATCTGGCCTTGGCTGACCTCTGGGATACGAGTGCCCTGCCGTGATGTCCTCTCCGCATCCCGTTTTCCACACTTTTCTTGAAATCCTGTGTCAGACTGGATTGCTGTCGGCATGGTAACTGCAGCCTAAAATGCCTTTTTGAGAAATTGAAGGCCATTGGGTTACACAGATGGATGTGGAGTATTTTTGATAATGCTCTTATTTTTTTAAAAAAGGCTCCATTATGATAATTGAGACAGACCTGCGGCCATCACTCACTCTGTATTGTCCTTTGGCGATCCGTGGGCACTCGGAGAGATTATGCATCGCTGTCACTCAAGGGCACGGTTATCAAGCTCCATCCCAACCCATGACAATGCAGGCTTTCCATGTCATGAGTTTAAACCAGGGGTGGACAATGCTGATCCTTGAGTGCCAGTATCCAGCAGGTTTTCTGTTCTACCTGTTGAATTACAATCTGTCTGAGATCAAGTGTGGTTCATCAAAGACCAGGTAGATTGGGAAAATGTGCTGGATTGCAGCACTCCAGGAGAAGGTACCCCGGCCTGATCAGCACGAGGCCTTCAGAGAGTCAGACCCATTTGGGATAAGATGACAGGAATCCTGCTCCCATCCCTAAGAATCATTCATGTGCTGGGAATCACAGTTGGACCTTTAAATATAAATGAATAATTTATATAAATATATAAAGACATTCCATAGCTGCCTTGCCTCCCCTTGGATCCTTGTCTGACAGGCCATCTCGCCCTCACTGAGTGCTGTCTTCAGCCCCAGCAATCCCCCCTCCCTGTTGTTGTTTCTCTGTGTTGCCTTGTTTTTGTGTTTCAGGCAGCCTCTGGGGTCTTAGCCTTCTTTTGGGCTATAATAGATATGATGAACCCCCCCCCCCCACCACTCCTTCTCAGGGTGCTGTGAGCTTCTGCCTCCTTGGTTCATGACCACTCCAGTGGCTTGAAAGGAAGACAGAAATAAGCAGCTGGCCTTCCGGAACGGTCAACCCGGTGTGACGTGTTCCCTCACTCCCTTGAACACATGGTAACTCTAGGGCAGCCAACACCACCAACACAACCGGAGGCCTGGATGCTGTTGCGTCATGCCTGAGCTCGTTAGCTTGTTAGGTCTTGCGCTGGAGCTCGTTAAATCCTGAGTTCCGGCAATCCTGTCAGTGCCGTCTCACATCTGGGTCCCCATGGCAACGCGGCTCCAGCCAACCATAGGTGGGCTCTGGATGCTTTCAGACTCCACCCCTTTCATTAGTGTTGAAGCCTGAAGTGGGGTTTGCGGTTCCCAGTGCAGCTGTGAAAATGGGCTTGGTGGTTCTAGGGGGTTGTGTGCGGAGGAGTGAAGCTATGGGTAGGTGATGTCAACATCTGCCTCACCTGTCCCCATTATAAGGTTAAACTAGGCCATGATTGACAGCTCAGAGCAGGCCCCCTCCCTGGAGTTGAAGCCATGGTACTCCCATCACCAGTTAGTCTTACTAGTTGTTATGGACTAAGACCTGTTTGCTGCTGCTTTTGTGTAATTGAGTTTTCAGGAAATTACTTACCCCCTGACAGTGACAGCTACCTAAGAGATTTTTCCATTTCCGTCTCTCTTCCCAGCGTGTTACTTTGTCGCCCCGCAGTCAGCTGAGAAACTCGCCGTCAGGTCTCATACAGTTCCTTTCATCTGTCCCTGCTGTTGCCTCCCTGGCTTTTCAGGTGGTGCCACTGCTCCAGTTGTCTGAGCTGGCCCTTGACAACTTCTGTGCTTCTGTCTGCCATTTGTGGCATCATTTACTGAAGCTTGTCTTGTAGGAGACTCTTGGTGCCCCTTCGGTCAGGTGGTAACTTGATTTAAGCAGTTAGGAGTCGTGAGCCCCCATTAATGTCAGTCGGTTTCTTTCTTGTTCCTATGATTTGTCAAAGGTATCAGGTAAGCGGATTCAGGTCTTGTGATGCGATGTGCATTGGACTGGCCAACCACATTTCGGTAGAGTCATGTGACCCCTTCATGGGAGAAGTTGGGTGTCATGTATTCAGTTGTGGGTTCAGAGAGTATGTTTTGTGAGAGTTTGAGACGGCTCAATTAACCTCAGTAAAAAAAGATCAATGGCCTGGTTGTTCCCTTTTTACACGACGGGTCCAGTTTGTTTTGTTGAAATGTCTGGTGGCATGTAAAGTGAAACACTGGCCTCGGTAGCGATTCAGATCCCCCTGGCACCCCCTGAGCATGCCTTCACATGCGGGTTGGGCAACAACTACAAAAAAATGGCATATTTTAATTAAAAAAATACTGGGATACACGATAATATTGAGTCATCCAGCACTACCCCCCAGCAAACACGCATGCATGTAGCACCTAATTTTTTTACCAAAAGGAAAATGTGAAGGCGAGAAAAACCAATATATGAAACGAGCACTACACAGCTGCCGTTAAACCATGCTGACTGGAGGGGCAGGGCTTGCTGAATAGCCATTATATTTTTTGTCTGTAGAAAATGATCGATTGGACTAGATTTCGTTTTGGTTTAAAACATGCTTCAGGTCAATGTCAAACATCTTGCAGGAGCGGGATCGTAAAACGGGTCCCGTGCACTTGGATTGTAGCCTAAGCCTTCCTCCGCAACAACCGTGCTAATAATGGCCAGATATTGACACGGGCTTACTTGTCTGATATGACGATATGATCGGGAATCAGAATCTCCCAGCCCTAGTCCACCCCCCCCCCCCCCCCCCTCGCCTTCCGTTCACAGCCGGGAATTCACCACGATGAGGTGCACATCCAAACACACATGTATAGTAACGCTGCACACGCACATTGTGATTCCAAACTCGGAAGCACCTTGTTAACAAGGAAACGGTACACTTTATTATTACCATTCTCTCCAATTACACGTCTTGGCAGTAGGCAACAGATGAAGTATCCCGTAACACTGGAATGTAGAGAATCTCACTGTAAGGCGCGCAAGTGGCAGCAGAGCTGGGGGGGGGGGAAGCAAGGGGGATCACTGAGGACTGCCACAGAGATTCCGTCGCCTGTGTTCCCATGACACCGCAGTGTGCTTCCCTAAAGGAATGTTGTTCATAAGCATTCCCCTTTAATCTGTAATGAAAGGGAGCTTGTGGCCCCCCCAGTAGTGATGCATGCAGGACACCCAAAGAGAGAACTGGACACTCGTGCACATTCATGGGCATCAGAGTAAAGGAGCAGAGAGATAATCAGATGAAACGCGAGTCTTTGGAGGAACTGAGCACGAACACCAGGGTGGTTTCACCGTCGTATGACCACAACTGTGTTAAAACGGCACCGGCGAGACCCACTAACATTGCAAAGGACTTCCATCAGACCACAAAACAGCGACAACGGCGTTACAGTAAGCCATGCCCTTTGAGGAATAAGAAGTTAACCGATGAGAGCTTTCCCCGTAAAGGACGGGACGACATCCAGCCACAACAAGCCATCCGCCACCAGCGAGCATCACGGAGCAATCGTGCTGTGAATGGGGCACCTTTGAAATGGTGGGCAGACTGCGTGCAACACCAAAGGTCAACCACTTTGCACTTGTGTGCATGTAATGCTCAGTATACACAGAACCACACACGGTCACAGCTGGCAGCAGGAACGGGACCCAGAGGAGCTACCGTGATGATACAGCCATCCCCGAATGGACTGAGGTGAAGTGGTGGCCTCAAAACAAAGCAAAACGTTAATAACAACAGCAATGATCATCAATGTATTATTTTTTTTTTTTTAAAAAAAGCCAAGAAAATTCTGACTGCAAAATGTCCACGGTGGTGCTGGAATGGAGGGCCGTTCGGGCTGCATGTGAGGAGCTGCTGTCAGGCCTGGACATGGCGCTGTGGGGGGGTCGAAAACCGTCAGTCCCCCCACCGTCTCACCACTCAGAACTGGCTGGCACTACTGGGGTCGCACTGCAGCAGCCGGACGATGGAGGGGTCACTCTTGGCACCTTTGATGAATTCTTCCAGGGAGAGTTTACCTGTCGTGAAATTGCGGCGGGGTTACCACAGAAAGCCCTGCGTCACTGCGGGACCTCACTTTATAAACTGCATTTTCTGCAATTTGTCCTTCAAACTCACTGTCCATCACTGACAGGACAGCTGCCATTGCAAGTGACAAAGTTGCTACATAATGGGTGTTTCTCAATACCAAACCCGCAAAAGACTGTACTTGTAACTTGCCTCCCAAGAATGAACTTGGGGCGCATTGTATCGTTGGATTGGTCTTGCTTGGTGAGGATGCAACTGATGTATCCTTGAAATTTGGTTGCGGGACGAGAATCATTTTTACTGTCCTCTGTACTTCTGTTCTTAGTATTGGAACTGGTCTTTGGCAACGGAAGATGATGTAAAGTGGATACGCGAGAATACAAACACTGCCAAGTATGGACAAGTATGGCCAACGCCTCGAGCCTCATCAAATCGCCACCCCTATAACGAGCGGGGGGGGTGGTGAGGCCATGTTTTGAGCATGCTCAGTCTGCATGGCAGAACGACCCGCCATGGCACATGACCGCACAGACGTGTACGCACTGTACATGCACCCCCTGTGTACTAACTCTTCAGTGTTACAAGTGTTTGGTGCCATATACTATGAATCTGACAGTTTTGCAGGTTTTAAGGCAATTTTATTCAAACTAAATGAAGCCTAATTAAGAGCTCAGCAAGAATGTGTTCTAACTATCTGCTGTTTCATATTTCATCGATTCCAAGAAAAAGAGTGACATTAGTTTGGTGATGTATTATATCAGAGCACTGTTGGCTGTGTGATTGGTTCGGGTTACGACCCTTGACATTTGACTTGGCTGCTCACCGTCATTGTTAGTATCCATCTGTCTGAAGATCTTGTCCGTCCGTTTCTCTGGGGTGGACTCATCCTCTGGCATCTTCATCACCGAGGACACCATCTTGTAGATCGCCTGAGTGAAGATTGGGGTGCATCAGCATAGGATAATGGACACGGGACTTCAGGAAACCCCAGTATGCATGGGTGACGGCCCACGCCCGTGGCCTGTGAGCCCAATCGTCATGCGCATTGAGTGCTGTGCCTGTCCCTGCAGACTGCGGTCCAGCCTGACCGCTGCCCCCTTGAGCTGGACCGTTGCAGCATGAATCGGGCTGAGTTCAGCCTCACTGGCTTTGTGCCGCATGACCAGGAGCAAAGTCCTGAGTCGGAAGAGGTGAGCATGCTCCAATGTCACCTGGAGCGTAAAACCGAATGAGAAATGAGTCGCTGAACCAGGCAAGTATTGGCACATATGGATAGAAGAATGTCGCAGAGCTGTGCGTGGAAGTGAGACCTGTTCCTAGGTGGAGATCTGGGGCATGTGATGCCTTATTCACCTCAAAGATAAGCGAGCGAGTCACGTCCAGTGTCATGGTTAGCTGTAGTGAATTTGGAGGACATAATAGAGCCACCTCTTAAAGTCCTTAAAGATGTAAACAAGGAACACAACCACGGAAAGTGCTGGAAGCTGGCAACGAGCTGATCTGTCGGCCATGTGCTTGTCTCATATATTGAGTGCAGTTTTGACACAGTGCTCACACACCTTTCCAAGGTTGGCTTTGGTCTGAGGTTTCTGGACAGGCCTGCAGCACTGTAGACTGGACTGAACATGTCTCGCCTGGTACTACTTTCCAGACTTTCAGAGCTGTTCTTTTGAATCGCTGGCAGATTTGTTTTCTGGGTTGGATTGAAATATCTTGCTGATTGCCTTCAAAGGGGCCACTTGATGTTTGTTTGCTCTGTTGTTTGTTAAGTGTGCTGTGTTGCGTGTAGATTGGTGAACCGCACACATTGTCATGGTGAAGCAAGATACCATAAAGTGAAAAGCTAGAAAACAACAAAAAGAACAGAAAGAGGTAGAGGAAGAAGGTACCAACCTGCACTATCTCCAGCATCTCAGCACGGCTGATGTAGCCATTGCCATCCAGGTCGTACATGCTGAAGGCCCACTTGAGCTTCTGCTCCAGCTTGCCCCGCGACGTCACGCTCAGCGCGATGATGAACTCCCGGAAGTCGATGGTGCCATCACCGTTGGTGTCGAAGGTGCGGAAGACGTGCTCAGCGAATTTGGAGGCATCGCCATAGGGGAAGAAGTTGGCATAGATCTTCTTGAACTCGTCCACGGTCAGATGGCCTGTGGGGCAGTCCTTCAGGAAGCCCTTATACCACTCTTGCAGCTCGTGATCTGTGAACTCCGTGTTCTCTCGGAGGTCATTCAGCACCTCTGGACGGAGCTTGCTGTTCTGCTTCCCCATCCTGCTGGCTCTCCTCTCTTCTTCGCTCCTTTACTCCACTCTCTTCCTTTCTCCTCTGTCTTGGGTCTTTTCTTCCACTTGACTTGCTGGCTAATTCCACCTGGCTCTCCTCACCAGTGCCGCTACAGATCCCTGCTCTACCAATTAAGCGAGAGAGAGAGGGAGAGTGCGATAAACACTCCAGCACAGACACGACAAGCAGTATGTGAAAGAACAGCAGTGGCAAAACCATTAATCAGCCCTCCTTTTTAGTCAATTAATTTGATTCGCGGGCACCAGTTCTTTTGAAAAACAATTCAACCTGACAAATAGTTTTCCCTTTGGTGAAGAGGAAATTAGCTGTGGGTGGTTAGTATCGGGCACGGGCTGGCTTGAGGGACCCTTGTTTGTCGGCTCCCCCCATTGAAACCATTGCCGCTCCAAAGACCTCTGGCAAACTGGCTTTTCAGATAATCCTTCAGCCAGCAATCTGAAGCCTGATCTGGGATTTAATGAAAAGGTTTCCACCAACCAGTAATCCTCTCGCAGCCGGCTCTAAACAGGTTCCAAATAAAATGTCCCTATTCAGAGAGCAAGTGAGACTTCTGGCCTCTGCGATCTTTTGAAGACTATGCTGTTTTATAGAGATGCTTCTCAGTGTTAATACCCTGCAACAGTGCTGAGGATATCGCTTCATCACCAGAATTGCAGGAATGCATCTGCTTGGAACCATTCTGGTTACTCCGAAACATCAGTATGCAACAGGGCAATTCAGGCTCTGTGGCGAACACTTCTGTGCCATTACGAAACGAAGAATAATAGTCACACCATGGGAGCCTAAGTACTGCTTTAATGGTGGACTAATTTCGTGTAAAGCTCAGAATTGCAATATGCACAGAACATTTTCCTTCAAAGCTTATGTGCAAAGGGAAACCATTTTGCAAATTTAATTTGGGGAAAATGTAGTGGACACAGGTGTGAACCACATGCAGGAGTGTCGCACATGCACACAAACAATTCAGTTCAATTAGTCATCGTCACAAAGCACTTTACATATAACCGGCCACACACACATCTCGCGTCATAGGAGAGGGGGGTTACTTTAGTGTGTAACTGCACCAGTGGTGTGTAACTGGGCCAGTGCCGAATCTGTCCATGCAAAATGGCAGCTTGGGAGTAAATGCATGAGCTTGATGCTTCAATATCCCTAGAAACCACTCTTGCGCTCTCCGGCCTTCAGTTCCCACTTTTCCTTGATTTGTCTTGCTGCCCTTCATTAGTCATTAGTTATGAGTCACCGCTGACCTCTGCCTCATTAGAGTCCATCAAAAGGAGACCCTGCTTTTTCACCAGAAGCTCCTGTGATGTCAAGAGCATAAGCTACTCCAAGCAACGAGGTGATGAATGATGCAGGTATTCGCTTTCCGAGGTCAGGGGAGGTTGTTGGGGGTTCCCAGTAGCAAGGTACCAAAGAACCTAGCAGCCATTTGACTTCTGCTCCTGGTCCCTCGGTGACAGAGAGCACTTGTCAGGTTACTTGGTAACCTTAACCCCAGGTAGCATGGCTCTGTCAAGCAGAAAGGCAGTTTGGCCGCTCCTGCAGTGCTGTGTCTATGTGACTATGGGATGAGGTCAACTTTCCATTGATATGGAATGGAATATGGATTTTTTTCTGAACACAGGAGTGAGCAAATCCCACTGCAAGTAAAAAAAAATATGACGTGTTTTAGTCATCATCAGTAGTATATCATCTGTGATTCTGTTTTCTGTACAAAGTAAAAATAATCATTTTCTGTTAACAACCTGCTGGGCAGGGCTGTGGAATCAGCGGCTCTGAAGGAATTACCGCCAGTTTGCTAACTGTTACTCAACGGGATCCGTAAATATGAATGTCATGAGTCACTTCAGAGTCACTTTAATGTCACACGGTCTATCTAATGAAAGAACATCGTGCGTCATCAGTCTGGGCCATATCAGAAGCCTAGAAGGTTATTCGTGGAATCAGAATGTTGTTATTAATGGAATCCAGGGAGACGTTAAGCATTCCACCATAAGCTGTGAGCCTGGACATGCAGGCTACATCATAACACATTCAGATGCACCGCTACGTCAATTCCCAGTTGCTTCGATGTAAAACGGTGTGGGGTCACAGCCCAAGCTTCTGCTCTACCGCTTAATGAAAGTGAAAGTCTGTCCTTATTTGCTGAGACGTATTTGAGTGAGACAAGAATGGATTTCGTTGTTCCCGAGATTTGTTTAGCTTACGGTGGAGCCCCAGCTGCCATGTCTTGTAGACAGAGGGTAAGAATCTTGTGCAGTGCCAGATGTGGGTAATTAGCCATGACTCAATTTGAAGCCTTTATAAAAATCCCCCACTGGAGAGTGTAGCCTGAAGCAGAGAGCAGCCCGAGGCAAAGTACAGCCCAAGGCAGAGTGCAGACCGTGGAAGAGCACAGGCCGGAGCAGAGCACAGCTCAAGGCAGAGCACAGACAATGGAAGAGCTCAGGCCGGGGCAGAGCGCAGAACGTGGAAGAGCACAGGCCGGGGCAGAGCGCAGAACGTGGAAGAGCACAGGCCGGGGCAGAGCGCAGAACGTGGAAGAGCACAGGCTGGGGCAGAGCGCAGAACGTGGAAGAGCACAGGCCGGGGCAGAGCGCAGAACGTGGAAGAGCACAGGCTGATAATACCTGATCCATATTGACAGCACTTGACAAAATTAAGTGGTAGTGGGGAATGAAATAGGAAAAAGAGAGGGATTTAGACAGTAGAAAGGAGAGACAGAGATGAGGCACAGCCACATGTGCTCTGATCGAGGGAATGCTTGAATGGATGGGTTCGAAGGCTAGGACATCCCTGCTTACATCGCCCTAGTTCAAGCTCCATCTCATACCTGGTCATGTCACTTAGGGACTGTATCATGAGCCCCTGTGTGGTGGAGAGTGTTAATTAAACATGATGCTCAGGCTGAGTAAAGGAGGAAGAGACTGGGGAGGTACAAACAGCAGGAAGAAAAGAGTAGGTTCTCCGGCCTCCCACCATCTGGCCTTTGGAGGTGCTGGAAGTCGGGTTTAATTGGCACGTAGCGACCACTTCAATGTAAGAAACACTCTGCTACTTGTTGCTTGCCGGAGTATCATACATAAAAAGCAAGCATCCTATACTTGCTCTCACCATATGCTGATGGATGGGAGGAGACAGGGGCTGCGGGGGGAGAGCTGTGGATCACTGGTGTCCATTACAGCTTCCTAACAGGTCCTTGGGGGCTGGGTTGAACTCAACCCATGGGCATGGTCTCCATGGTTACCCCATTAATAACCTGCTTGACTGTGATCCTCATATAGTTGGAATCTGATTTGTGTTCCTCGGGTGATGTATTAAAGACACCTGCTAGTTCAAGACAGAAAAAGGCAGCAGAGTGCCTGGATGGGAGCAGTCTGTCCATCCTCTGGCACCTCCCCGTCCGGCCTCCCACCTGCATTTATCCGCCCATCCATCCACCTGTGTCTCCCTATTCCTCTGCCTGCTTCTCCTTGTCTGTTCCTCGTCCTGCCTGCATCTCCGTCTTTCTCCTTGTGTCTCCTTGTCCCCCTGCTTGAATATCCCCGTGCGTCTGCATATTTATGTATTTTCATATTATTACTTGAACACCCACAGACTGACCCATAGGGTGATTTACCTCGTCTGCACTCTGTTCCAGCCACGTTCTGTTTGTACTGTATTCTGCTCCCTAATTAACCTTTGCCAGTGGGAAGCAAAAGTGCGGGACTTTTCCAGGCCTCTGCGGGGGAATCATATACTTCCCCCATTAGAAAAGCAATTTATTGATGATAAAAACACAGAACCCCTGCTGCCACATTTACATTCAGGCTCACCATGGAGTTATTGCTGCCGTGACGCGTAAACGGAAAAAGTCATTCATGCATTGACTCTCAGTCCCTTCCCCCCCCTCTCCTGGTATCACTTTGCCAGATATACTTGGCCCCTTTTCTATGTCCCTCCAAGGGCTAACGTGCTACCGAAAATGGCACGTGGCCTCCCCTCCTACCAGTACCTGTAACATGAGTACATATTTCACTGAAGCCATTTTTTGGCCCGGTCACATGAGGGGGTCCTGTAAAATGGGGTTTTTATGCCAGGTTGGGTACTGATGTTGGGAAAGTCCCCTTCTGCGAAGTTGTGTGGTCTGTTTCATAGCTGAAGTTGCTCTCAGACGTTTCCTCTTCACTGTCACTTCAGGTGCAGGTGACCAGGGCAGCTCTTGCAGAGCAAAAATGTGGCAAACTGACTTCTTGGACTGATGGCGTCCTATGATGGTGCCGAGTGGAAAGTCACTAGCTTTTCCTGTATAACCACCCATTCCGTTGCAAATGTTTGTTGCTTGTTCTGTGGCTGTGAGATTAATTATACACCTGTATCAGCAGTGGGGGTGGCTCCATTAGGACATGCATATACTTTGGGTCATATAGTGTGGCTTGGGGGGGGGGTGGCCATTTCACCATGGCAATGCATATGATGACAGGTGCATATGGCGAGTGGTAGTGTATAATGTGTATTCTCACAGAAGAAGGGAGCTCTATCAGAAGAAGCGAGACAACCAATGTGTGTTGGTTGGACTGACTTGCCCTGGAGCACCCTGGGTGTGAGTGGGTAGGAAGCCCTCAGCAGACCTGCAGATCAGAGTCACAGGGCTACTTTGGAAGCCCCTGTAGATCAGCAGCCCTAAGGGACTAAGACCACCTGCAGGCTCTTCTGAAAGCTGTCACTGATGGGTCATGTGACCTGCTTGAGTCGCGTTGAATCGGACTAATTGCAGTCAGTCAGTCTAGTGGATATCCCACAGAGTGGAGAGTGTTATTGACCGGAGGAAAGATTCTCCCAATGAAAGTAAGAGAATGAGGCTTGGCTCTCAGTCGCCCCCTACTGATAATCATAATAACTGCATGCTGGAAGGGGTGGACCGTGGGCCAGTCTGACAGTTGAGGGGGGGGGGGGCTGTAAATATGCAGGCAGTCCTTCTATCTCGCTGCTAATTCAGGTGACTGATTCTCCTTGAACACGAATTGAAGCTGTTTATCGGTTTTGTGGACCCTCAGGAGTTTGTTATTGTTTGGAGGGGGTGCAGTCGATAAGGCAGAGGCGGCATCACGGGCTGCTCTAGGTCAGAAACCGTTTCAGAAATGCCCCTCGATAGATGCATTAGGCTGAGCACCAGCTGATAAGATGTGTCAATGAAAGTGTTTCTCTTATTTGGTGGCTTTGAGCTGAGCAGCTCCAGCTGTAATGTTTTCTGTTCACTGAGCCTGTCTGGGTCACCAGTACCTCCTGGATCTGTACTGTCCTGAAACTGAACCAGCTTGTTACCCTCCCTCCGGATGGCTCTCTGTTTATGGGACCTGGATCGGCAGTTTCCCACCGCGGCCACCAGCCCCGTGCCGCAAGGGCCGCTCAGTATTTATGCTGTATTCCTGTACTCACGTTCTTGAGGATTTTGCCCTTGCACAATCAACCATAAAGGTTTTATTCTGAGACCACAAATAGCTCCATAGACCCGTGCAGATCTTACTTCTCCTACCCCAACGGGATGACCAGATGCAAGCTGTTAGACGCACGGTGTGCTGAAGCTGGCCATGGGCAGGGGTGACCAAAAACCCACCCTTCATTTATGGGAGATGTCGGGGAGACCATGGCAGCATTTCTGGCTCAGTGCTGCAAGGAGGAGGAAGCTCTGTGGTGACATCAAGTAGATCAGCTACAGAGCCATGGTAGGGCTGATACCAAGAAGGTCACAGCAGAGCAGGGTGACATGCAGCGGTGGTGTGATGCTGTGACCACAGACCTCTGTTTCTAAATAAAGCCTTGAAAACCTCAGAGGGCAAAGGTGGCTTGGACAAGCCAAAAAAGACCAGAGAAAACGAAGCAGGATGTGAAAGGACCGTCAGCCTGGAGTAACAATGCCCGTTCTTCCAGACCCCGGGGCGTGGCCAAGCTGCCCTTTGTTTTAGTGGATCATAATAGATCGGGCCAGATGTCACGGACTCTGTTTTGCCTGTGCTATGGGAAGGGGGTGGTGTACACTAGCAGACCTAGATACGATCTCACGCCAGGAAATGGAGTGGGCCAAGAAAATGACATGCAACTACCGGTCCCTCTGGCCAGCATGTTCTACTGTGACACCCTGTGCTCCCCAGTTTATGTATTTGAGCAGGACGGCTCAAATTTTCATTATTATCATTATTGATTTTTTATATATATATATTATATAAAAATTATTTAATATAACATATATATAGGGGGCGGCATGGCGGTGCAGTGGTTAGCACTGTTGCCTCACACCTCTGGGACCCGGGTTCAAGTCTCAGTCTGGGTCACATGTGTGTGGAGTTTGCATGTTCTCCCCATGTCGTCGTGGGGTTTCCTCCGGGTACTCCGGTTTCCCCCCACAGTCGAAAAACATGCTGAGGCTAATTGGAGTTGCTAAATTGCCCATAGGTGTGCCTGTGTGAGTGAATGGTGTGTGAGTGTGCCCTGCGATGGGCTGGCCCCCCATCCTGGGTTGTTCCCTGCCTCTCGTGCCCATTGTTTCCGGGATAGGCTCCGGATCCCCCGCGACCCAGTAGGATAAGCGGTTTGGAAAATGGATGGATGGATGGATATATAAAAATCTAAATATTATTATCTCATTATTGTCATTCATTTCTGACCAGTGGATGGCTGCTTGTGAAAATGCTCACCCTGGCAACACCCATTCAGATGCAAGGAGGACCGAGTCGGGATCAGTACAAGGCAGTAAGAAGCACAGCAGCACCAGAAGTCTGTTAAGGTCAGCACCCAGCCAGACCACATAGATGTGGGTCCTGTTCCTGGCCACGGTCCTGCTGAACAAATTTTGTACGCTCACAGGCAAAGGGAGGGTGAAACTGACTGAGGAATATATGCACAAAGGCAGGGAAAGCAGATGAGGTATAATCTACTTCCTGCACTGACAGGAAGTCACCAACATAGCGACTGCCGGATGTCTAAGAGAGGAACAGCCCCCCCCCCCCCCCAAAAAAAAAAACACTCACACAGAACCACACATTCAGAAATATACACACACGCACACTCAGAGACTGCAAAATGCAAGCACAGGTTTTGGTTTTCTCTGTGGGGACATTTTCTCAGAAATTGTCCTCACAAGGAGAGGAAAACAGAAACCAAACGACAGAAAAACATACAGGTGGCCCCACCCAGCCCACACACACCGTATGCCTGCTGGAACGCTGACAGCCATAAACTGTTTACTCTGTTTACCTCAAGACTTTGCATGACCTTTACTTAATGAAGTACTTTTACATTTTCCAAGAGATCTGACAGTGCAGCGTGTCCATCTGACACCTGACATGCACCTCACAGTAGGAACGGACCTCTACACCACCACACAGGGGGTTGGCCATTTTGCAACACACATTCTGCAAGTGTGCCTGTGACAGACAGTGCCTGTGTATTTGCATATGCAGTGTGTGACACTGCGTTGGGGGTGTGTGTGTCTGCAGAGCAGCACATCGCTGATGCCCTACGGCAGACTGACTCCTGCAAACACAGGTCAAAAAAAAAAACCTCATCAGCCCCTTTGGCAAGTTTCCCACCTAAGTGCACAGCTAGACCTGGCAACCGCCAGATGCATGATGGGATACAGGAAGACACAGGCACAAGAAACAGCTGTGTTCAAGATAAACAGAAACACCCCACTTTCCATTCTGGAGAATGGCCAGACCCTAACTGGATTTCTTTCCATTCGCGGGAGGGCACTTGATGGTTACACCAGTTCACCATTTGTTTCACATAAATATTGAACTTGTTGACTAAAGCTAGATAAGAATGTGATTGACTGGGGTAACCTCGGGATGACCTTGGGTGACCCCCAAGGCCACTGAAGGTGAAGCGACAAATAACGGGACGAGGTTTATGATAGACAAATGTCTCCCTAACTTTCCAAAAGAGGGACGTGAAGGAAACTGCAGATTTTGTCGAACTGCAAAGCTCCTGTAACCAGCCTTGAATTATTCACAAGCGTGTGATCCTATGCTTTGAGGGAACCACACACCCAGCCTGGCCTCCTCTTTATCGTAGGACCTTCGCATGTCTTGCTTTATTCTACCACTTTTTTTTCCAGACACAGAGGTTGGATGACCATGCTAAAACCGACATTTAGCTGATTACATATTTAAACAAAGTCACACAGCAAAACTTAGAGCACAAGATATTTCCATCCTCTGTGCTTTTATGGTAAGACAATTTAAACATAGACAGCTTAATGAAGAAATGCACTCCCACGGGACGTGCGTGTGTGTGAAAAGTGTGTGGGAAAGCAACAAAAGAAAAAAACCCAAAAAGCTCTCTGGGAAGAGTGAGGGTGAGCAGGCGCTATTAACTGCGTGGAAGAAGTTACACAACATCTCGCAACGAGATTCATACTGAGGAAGAGGAGGCGCGTACAAAAACATCGAGGGGAAATCGGGTGGAAATGCTGAGAAAGTGCAGCTTTTCCACGTAGTTTCTCTGACACACACTGCTGGATGGCCTGCAATGGGAACCCAGCTCAGACGAAGAGATCTGACCTCGGAATTATGATTCAAGTGTAAGTTATGTTTGAAGTCTGTAACCTTGCTGATGGGCAAGTGCTGCCGTATGTTTGATCTGCATGGCTCGGCGTTTTTCTGACACTAAAATGAATAGCAAACAAGATAAATGAACATTTCTGATCCGAAACGGAGAAGCATGAGAGGGAATGATAAAGAAAAGCAGCTAATAGCAGCACTAATCGTCCCCCCCCCCCCCCCCCATGGCATTCTGGGAGCCTCCCCCTCAGCCAAACCACAGTGCCGTCCGCCTTGGCCAACTACAGCCCCCACACGTGCTGTTGCCTGGCAGCAAGAGAAGCCAGACTGTTGCTGAGGTCTGTGTTGCACTCCATTCACACCGCGGTCACTGCCTCTGACACTGGTATTTGGGTGCAGGTAGGTCCGGCAGGCCAAAGGGCAGGTCACAGCTCTCTGCTGGACACAGCCTCCAATGGGTACAGCGGCTCTGAGAAGTGGCCCGTGTCCTTCTGTCTTGCCGGCGGCTTTAGTTCCTCTCAGTCCATGGAAGAGAAAATGAACTACCAGGATGGGGGTGGCAGCAACCACTCCGTCCCGCTCAGGCCCCTAGTTACTTATTCAGACGCCCAGCAGATGGCCACAGCTGGAGTGGGGCCCACAAAAGTGTGCCGGGAACCCGACCGGCACGTTTTCGGCGCCACCCAATCCCATTGTGCCTCACTAGTGGCTCCACGTTGAGTATATAATGAAAACAAGACTGGAACCCACCCCCCAGTGCCCTCCTGAACAGACCGATCGCCAGCGCCCACACCCCTCTCCACTTTCACTCATGGTGTCCCGTTTCAGCCCAGTCGTAGTGTCATCTGAATCAGCCAGTCCCTCCCCTGACACCATCCATAACTCTGCTTAACCAAGCGCGTAACCAAACGTGATGATCGCTGCGCGATGCTCATCCTCCGCTTGCATTTTCTGCACATCATTTTGATATGAGGAAAGACGAGGTGCCATTTTGTGGGCCAGACTGTGGACCCCAATGTACTGATGTCCACATGGACTTAACAATGGAGCCTGGCCCCCTTGGCTGGCCGGCTCCGGATTACCAGAGGGGAAAAACACTAACGCTAACGTCAAAGAAAATACCAGTTAATTGAATAAAAAATGTTATTTGACAGTAATGTGAGGGAACGTGTCTGTTACTGGTGCGTCTGAGCCGCCATAGTGTCCAAATCGACTGTGACACTTAACACACGCGAGAATAGTAATTACACAATCTGCTCGGCGAGCCGTGTGTCAGCAAGCAATTATGCGTGTGACAACAGCAGCCGGGCGGGAGAGGCAGCGAACACTGGCAGTGAAAGACAGATGGGCTGAGCAAGACATGAGAATAACTCGAACCCGGTGACTGGAAGTGCAGGGTTAAACAACTCGGGCCACAGATCCTAGGCCCACAGCGAGGTCCACATGGTACATAGGCTGTTATTACTATATGCGGGGCAGCAACAGAAGCAGCCAGATGAGAATCTCTGAGGAATGTCCAGGATGTCCTGGAAAAAGTGCCCAGGCTTGATTTTAACACAGTCAAGCTCATGCTAGGAAAAAACGAGTCATCCTTTAAGGCTTTCTCTCAAGTCGGAGCCGAAAGACCAGGGCCGAAGGAAGACTGGACTTTTTACCGACGCTTGTGAAATTGGCACAGGTCTCCCAGATGCAGTGTTTATCTAACCACTCCATTTGCCATTCTAGTTTGATGCACTTCAGATCAACTTAGAGCATTCTTTCACTAAACTGGCACTGGCATGAAGAAAAGGCTATCATTAGCAAGGTGTGCATCGTCTCACAAACCACAAAAACGACCTAGTAAAATAAACCTCTGAGATGTAATTATGGGCAGCCTGTCAGTACCCTGCTCCCTGGTCCTGACATAATAATGCAGTATTTGCTGGCTGAATAGATCTACTTGGCAGGGTGTTTAGATCAAAACCAAAGTCATTCGTAAATAAGGGCAGAGTGACCGCACTAAGATTCCTGACCTGCTTCCACTAATCCGTCGTCAGGCATGACATCCCACAGCACCTCACGCAGGCTGAGCATGGGCAATGAACAATACGTCTGGCTGGTTGGAGCTCTCTGCGGCAACTCAGAAGAAGGTAATTTAATCTCTGTGATGGATTGCATTTGCGGCCGGTTGGAGAGTTAGGGAAGCTCTCGGGGAGGTTGGATGTCCTTAGAGCACATTCCACTGAGCACAGAAGGCTGGCATGTATCCTAATGTCGACATGTTTGGGCTGGAATGCAAGGAAGCACAACTGTCAAATGATGGGGTCCTGGGTCCCTTTATTGGGACATGATGACAAGGTGGAAACCGGCAAAGGATGGCATGGGAAAGCAGGGCCTTGTGTTTTTGTATAAAGTTCATTTTGCTAGATTTCCATCCATAGCTATGGGAACATCTGAAAACACACCTCTAGATGTTATTGAGAAATCTGCTTTGGCTCCTTCTGATTAGGTGTGGTCCAGCTTCACTCCAGATCCAACGAAGTCTCCAAATCTGAGTAAAGCTCACCCTCAAAGCAACACCATCTTGGTTGAGGTGATGCAGCATTCCTGCGAGGTTTACAGCCGTCGTGCACGGCCCCCATCCTGTTCCGTGGTTTGTGTACATACGCCGTCTGTAAATCGTGAGGCTGGAAGCTCTGTGACTTCTCACTAAATGTGTCTGGCAGACTGATGAATAACGAAGACGCAGCTTCACTGTGTCGATGAACAGCTCGCATTGCTGTAGAAATGCAATGAGATGAATGGGTGTCTCTTGCATTGTTACATGCATGCTGGACCCTGTGTGTTAATCTGTCTGAGGCTCATTTACCCTCTCTCCACCAGTCCGTCCTTTCCCTTACTCTCTCACCCCCCCCCCCCACACACAGCCCCAGTTCATTCACTAATAATGGCAGCATTCGCATCTGTGGCGGTTGGAGGCAAAGCCGGAGGGAGTGAAATGGATGACTGAATGCTGCAAAAGCCTGAACATCCATCAGAAGCGAGGCGGCATGTTTCAAAACAAATCCTGTCACCTGTCCAAGGAAAAATTCCCATTAGGAGGAGTGGGTAGGTGAGGTGGGCCGGCCGTGGCACCTCACAAGTGCCTTTTGTTCCAGCCCCACAATCACTCTTAAAGAAAGGAACCGTTAAATATTAATGAGCAGCTGCACAGAAAATTACCTCTGCTTCCTGTCAAGTTTTCAGCTGCCGATAAGGCCAGGAAACCTTATCTTATCAGCAAAATCGTGGTTCGTGATGGTGGGGGGTAGCAGCATAATGAAACCTCAGTTTGGCTGTGTTCTGCCAACCTCGAGCGACGGGTTACCCATGCGTGACTGGGGGGTGATGAGATATAGGTGGCAGCACTGGCCTTGTCTCAGCCCATGCAGAGCCCGGTGGGGATTTGATGGTATAAACCAAACTTTTCTAGCTGAGTTACAGACCGTTGTTCATGGGGTTCGAGGTGCAGAGCTACCACGCGGGTCAGTCTTCCATGTCAGAAACCCCGGGTTCCTATGGCTGCCTCCTTTTCCCCTACGGACTGCCTGCTGCAGCAACACATACCTCAGACTTGAGGGCTGTATTATGAAGTGGGTTTATTGGTTTAACAAAATTTCTTGAGGCTTACTTCTGAGTTTTGTATACTATGGTATTTTATCCCAATACCAATATTCAGTGTGGGTCCTTTTACGATAGAATTTGCTGACAATCAAGTTTGCTGAGAGGGATGGGAATCAACTACCGCCTATCCAAGGGCGGCTCTCAGTTTGCATTTTCGGTTTACAATGCCAACACTGTCCCTTTTATGTCAACACACACAGACAAACCCCAAGTCAACCTAAGTTGATAACCACCATCGTAGCATCATTTCACGCTTATTAAAGCAATAAGAGTTTGTTAACCTGGATCCTAAAAGGTAATTCAGGGTATGTACAATTTTCTTTGTAGTGAATTTTACTGGTTATGGACTCCGTAGCTGAAAATAGAGCACACGTGTATTCCTCTAAACAGCAGATGAATTCTGTTGGAATCAGTTGGATAGCCGCAACTACGATTTTCTGGCATTTATTGTGGTTTACTGATAGCGTCGCTCTATGGCACATGTGCTGTGGGACTGGATGAAAGGTGAACAAATAGCACATGCACAGGACCTCGACGTGTGGGCAGTTCCACTAGTTTCCCCCAGGGCTGCTGGCTGTCATACACAAACTAGTACCTAAACAGTTCAACACTGTCATGGCTCCACCTCCCCAACTTTCCCTACCCTGATACTTCTAGTCAAAAAAGGTGTAATTTCCACGTGGTTCCTTGCATTGGGAAAGCTGATGCAAGACGATGGCTGTACTCCCACCCCTCGTCGGCCCTCACACCAAGCCACTCGATGACTGGAGACAGGATATGGCACAGCAGATTCTGACTTTGAGCTGACATTTAAAAAAAGCACAGAATTAGAACAATCTGAAACTGAGGTGCAGCGCTAATGTTGCAGCAGATTAACCCAGCGTTCGGCATCCAGTCTACAGCACTGCAGACAGACTAGCAGAGTGCTACCAAAGTGCAATGAAAATGACAACTCTGAAGCCTGCATTACATTTCACAAATTCCTTCTGTACAAACGCTGAAAAGGGGAGAGTGTAATGCAGTAAAGCGGACTTGAATACGTAATACCTAGAGAGTAATACATACTCTGGCAAGCCACCTATCCAGCTCACAGCAGAGAGGAGCTGACCGGCAAGTTCTCAAGACATGTGATGGTGAGCTGGACAATGGCATTTTGGCTTGGTGCGACCGTGAAATTCCAGCTTCTGTTTCCAGTCCTGCTGTGAGAAAGTGGACTGTATTACAGAGGGTAAAAATGCAGTAATATTTCCACAGAGTGTCTTTGCTTCCCCGGGGAATTATGGGTAATTAGAATGGAGGTCAACTATTGACACAAGAGCACAGCATGTGCCCCCCCCCCCCCCCCCCCCGGCTTCCATCTTTCTGCCGAAGCTGCTGTTTCTTAGTGTCTGTTATTGTCTTTCCATCTTTCCACATTGCACACACAGAGATTCTGGAGCTCACACTGCCATCATCCACTTCCAATTTCACCTTTACTCTCTTTGATTTAATGAGGTGAAAAGCAGCGACACAGCCCGGTTTGTGCCAGCTTCCTTTCCCATGGGGCTATACAGCAAATACAACCTCACAAGCTCCTCCGCAAGTCTGGGACTGTGGTCCATAAGGCACAGGGGTAGACGTCACCGTGGGGATAGATAGGCTGCTGTCCCTTGCTGGGCCAATTAAACCAAACCAGAGTGGGGAGGAAGAAACAACAATAAGAAACAGGAAGTCCATATACCTTATATATATATATACCTTATATATATACCATATACCATATATCTCTTGTCACAGCCAAGATACAGCACATCTCTGGAAAAACGGCCAAACTCCTGAGACTAGGGACCTAGGGAGAGGTAGCTTTGCACACAGAGAATCCAAGGGCAACACTACAAATGGCAAACGAGAGCAATGGAAACTTTGTGAATTCCTCAGAGACGGCTTGGAATGGATGGGAACTTGGGGAGAAGCTTGCAACGGCGCAACAGGAGTGTGCAGCTGTCGGTGTGGACAGCAGAAGCCAGCAGAGCTTTGGCGGGCTTGTCCTGATACGTGATGTCGGGACCAGAGGATGTGATGTGTGATGTGAACCCTCTCGCACATGGTAAGCTCTCCCACGGGCAAGGCGGTCTTTCTCTCTCTGTCTGTCTCTCTCTCTCTCTCTCTCACACACACACACACACACACAAGAATGTTTGTTTTCATATCTTTGTGCAGACTCTCTATTCGTTTGTATGGGAAAAATGCATAACAATGACAACCTTAAACCCTATTTAGCCCTAAACTCCTAAACGTAGCCATAAGTAACCAAACAAAATATAAGATTTTGGGGATTTTTAGTTTTTTGATTGCAGTCATATATATTCATAAAATTGAGTTTCCGTTTGAGGGCACCGAAAAAATGCCCCCCACAATGTCAAAATAAACATGACCACAGACACAGACAAATACACACAGCTGTCCAAAGATTGCACCAAAATTCCAGACAGAACAGGCTATCCTAGACTATAAACCCCACTGTGGACCAATGACATCCCAGTTTGAATCTGGTTTTACTGGAAGATCTTGTTCAACTCCTTGAATGTCTGTACCCATTCCCTCTTCCCAGAATCTCCCATCTCCCTGCATCATGAATCCCATTTTCTGTCCTGGTATGAAAGATTCTTTCCAAGTGAATTTGTTTAACTGCTCTGCCGTTGTGTCTCAGCACTAAACTAGGTGTCTAACAACTGCCCCAAAAGCACTGCTTGTCTCAATACTGACACTCAGCACAGCACTGTCTGCAACAGATTTCAGATAGACATGCCATTCCACACACAGAGGGAGAGCCACCCCCTCCTTTTGGGAGCTTTTGTGCTGGTTAGCCAGGTCTCTGTTCAATGTCTCAGGTGCCTCATTGCAGTGTTAGTGGAAGGGTATTAGCCTCCAGGGTGTCCAAACCGCCGCTTAAAAATATTCCATGCATAAAACATAAAAGGCCATTAACTTCAGTTTCTGCCGGCAACAGCCTCATTAGAGAACGTGCCAACAGGGCCCAGGTGCTTGAAATGACATCAGGGGAGGCGGCAGCAGACGTATAAATAAGGTATAGTAAATAATGATGAGGTTATAACCGAGTTCATCTGAGGCATCCTGGGTGCTTTCTGACAATAGCCCTAGGGGCTGAGGAATAGCGTCAGGGGGCAGTGACAAGGCAAACAAACACCCCCCCCTCGCCATCTCACATATCCACACAGAACTACCTATAGAATTATTATACTGATGCTACTAAGAACCACTTTTTTTAAAGACAGAAGAGGGGGTTAGGTTTAGTGGCACACAGAAAAAAATCAAGGGTAATTCCCATCATGCATTTTGACTGTAGTGTGACGTGCAAGCTGGGGCACTGATGCAGCCAGGGTGTAATCCAGCAAAGCCTTAAAAATGTGAGTGAGCAGAAGAGGGACAGAATATTTATCTGTTATGAATGTAGTCCAATGTGCCTGCCACACTGACAAGGACACACGTCACCACAGTCTCTCATTCAGGCCTGAATATTGCTGCTGGACCATCTGAGTTCTCATCACCGCTGGCTTGTTACCATGGAGAACGCTTCTGCCACCGCACTGCTTAGTGAGAAACAGGTCACTACCCTTGCTGATGCCACGCCCACAGCTACTCTGTCAGACAGAGGCCGCGTTCAGTGACCGTGGGCCTTCGGACCTCTTCCTGAGTCTGTCTACATTTCATCATCTTGGACACCTGCCCTTTTATTAAATACCAGAGCGCATCCCCACTAAATCCCTGTTTGGACATGTACCCTGCTACTGCTTGCTATAAAACAACAATCAAATGCTGCTTAATTAAAAATCGGTAAAGCATTCCCCAGTAGCAGGCTTACGAAATGGACGAGGTGTGAAAAGGGCATGTGACCCCTTCTGTGGGACATCCAGAAACAAGCCTTTGAAAAGCGAGGGGTTGCCATAGGGAGCAGAGGTGTTTTCCGGCTTTACAGAATGACTTTCCATTAAGCTGTGAACAAACACGGGCACTGGCGTTTGTTATTTGCAGGCGGATGAAAGTTTGATTTGATTGGGGCTGATTAGCGATGCACTGAATCCAATCTGCAGCTGCATAGCCTCAACCCGGCGAGGGCAAACAGTCAAGTTTAAACTGGGGTGGGGTGGTAAACAGAGAGAGAGAGAGAATGAAATCCTGCAGTGCTAACAGAGTATGGAGGCATGCCTTTATCTGAAGGTTTCACAGACCAGTTCCTGGATTTATCTTCACGAATGGTCCATTCAGGCCTTGATAGTGTAAACCACTTGGATGTGGATAAACGACTGCATTTACACTATAATCTATTCAAATACCAGCCAAACGTAGAGAACATTAAAATACGGCCTTTAATAATTTATCTGGTGAATAAATTATCGGTGCCCTTGGAAGCAGATTCCGACTGAGCCAGGAGAATGGATTTGATTAAGGAATTGATTCATGCATACTATTACTCTTGGATCAATCACGGGTTGGGTTTTCCAAACAAAGCGTCAGCCTGGAGAGGAAAACCTCTCAATAAAAGTCATTAGCACTTGCTGGCGTTTTCTGCGTGTGTGACATGTGGGACTCAAGGACTGTAAACGGCTGGAGGACCCATAACGGGACTGCAGGTCTGCTGTCCGCTTGTCTGGTTGGAGTTCTATGGCGGGTCACTCGTTAGAGAGTCAGGAGGAAAACTCCGGAATCTGAAAGTCCCCACTAGCACAGTTCCCACCATAAAATACCCCAGACAGAAACCAGTGAACATGGACTGAGGACTCCTGCTCACACTGCCAGTAGGAGGACCCCTCCTGTCAATCATTCACGCCGAGCCAATGAGAAACCGGTGCCCAGTGCAACATCCAGTAATGGCCAAGGGTGCAAGACTACTGTCTGCCTTTCCATTATTTCCATGGAGGCAGTGCTACTTGCTCCTTTCTGCCAAAAGGGTACGTCACCCTCAGACACTTTTATAGTGGTGGAGTGGGGTGAAGATCTATGTACCCATAATTCTGTGCTGCTAATCACAGGTCTGCTAACGGACAAGCTAAACTGTCTAGCTTTTCATCACCAATCACATTTCTTCTGTGACAAGACAGTGTGGCTGCATTTGAGGCGTATCTGTGGAATAGATGTCTAGTCCTGGTCTCTTTGTTAACTTATAGCCATGCCCAGCAAAACACTCTGGATGGAGGCTTTCTGCCACCACCACAGAAAGCCATTGGGCGTTCGGCCAGTGACCGTCTGTGGTGCAGCGTAAACATAAAGTCAGTGATTGTAGAGCAAAATCTCAGATGAGGGTCTTGGAGAATGTCATCTAAGGGTGAACAACAGGCAAGGGAGCGAGACCCCAGCAGTCAGCTTTTGCGCTTGCAAATGCTTAGAGAGCCATGTCCCAGATGCTGAACACCACTGCGCCATCAGATCAGACCACTGAAAGGAAGTTTGTATTAGTGTTCCGAAACGTTCACAAAAAGTGATTAAAACACTATTTTTTGCGAGTGTCGATTCTGATTTTATCTGTCTGCCATTTGAAGTATTGCATCGCATTTACTTTATGACACCAGAACGCAACGAAGATACAAGAGATAACGGAAAGAATCGAGCATGCACAAACCCGACATACCTGAAATGAACAAGTATCTAAGATCACGCACGAAATTAACGGACGTTAGATAGGAAAACGGCCACATTAATACAAAATGTAACCTCATTTAAATAATGAGCAATACCGTTAGTCCGGTATGCGAGGAAACGGAACTGCTTACGTGCGAATGTACAGATAATATATCCTACCGGTAAAGCTAAAACTCGGCGATAGTTTTTGAATTTGAGCATATACTGTTTCCTTTGTGTGTGCGCGTGTGTGCGCGCGTGTCAGACAGAGACCGTTACAGGTCACATCGGCCCGGCGCACCGTCAGCGCAGCTCGGCGTGTCTCTCTCCCGCTACAGAGGCGGCGCCAAGTTCGCCACAGAGGCCATTTTCCTCCCAAAAACTACATTCGAGACGCTCGCTTTCAAAGTTTATTTCGTTCCTTTACGTTGTTTCATACAAATAGGAAGCAAATGACCCAATACAATAAGTGTCCTGATAACAAAACGGACACATATCGGTATAGGCTATAAATGGCAATAAATTGAGAATGCTTACTGACTAAAAACAGGTAAGGTGCGAGAGTTTATAGTAAAGTATTTTCCATAAATTAGGCTTATTTTCCCGATATACCAGGTCCACAGACTGTCCCCACAGGAGCCCGGGAGCCGATGACAAGTGGATAATATTATGATTTCGTCTTAAGTTTTCACCAGTCAGAAACTGACAAGGCAAACTATGAAAGATGCAGCACTTTGGAAAAAAATTTAAAATTGCAATCTTTATATTAAGTACTAAATTTAGTTACATTACATATTCCTGTCCAGTTATAGTAAACTAGTTATCACACATTACCTACAAAATTAAGCACTTGAATGCATCAGTCGCAAAGCCAATCCGTTAGCATAATGTTAATGGAAACGCGTCAGAAGTGAAATAGTTATAAAACTGGACGAGCAATATGAACTTAAGGCAGCCTCTGTACTTACAGTCCGTCGACCCGTCTGCCGGGCGGAGGGCGTCCGAACTCCACTTCTTCCCTGGCCGATCAGTTTCTTTTCCTCCCTATTCGCTTTTTAACTTAAATAAACAAACAAAAAGCAGTTATGATAATTATCGAATGCACTGGCTAAAAACAACAGAGACGCATGACAAAGCAGCGAAGCCGATAATCTGAGTGCAACAGTTGCCAAGTGAAATGGATCTTCACTGGTTTGTACCTTTTTTGTCAAGTTTTGTCGAGGTTTGAAAAAAAAAGCCACAGGAGGAAAAACACGACGGACTTAAGCAGAAAGGTAATTTTATTGTGTGACAGCGAAGGTTACGGTCTGTTGAGGAGACGGTCCGCCGCGTAGCGGATCGTCGTTTCCATGCCGAGACGAAGCTGGAGCGACCCGGGCAGCCCTATTCCACACAGCGCCTGAATGGACCGCTCCAACGCCAACACGGGGGAGAACACGTTGTCTTCTCGGTTTATTTTTCAAAGTTTACCAGAATATCATGGGTTTATAAGAATGAATATAACATGCATTTTCTTTACGAAAGACTTTTTATATTTAAAATATGTAAAAATCATTTCAGTCTAAAGCTCCAGCGTTGTCTGGTGTCGTTGAGCTGTACCCCGCTTGTGAAGGCGTGGATCCTTCCACAAACACGGACGCAGGCTGTAGGTACATCTTCGGCTAGTAATACAGTTGGATAAGCAGCCTAGTGGGTTTGCGAGCAGCCAGTTTAACTTCATAGTTTCCTGCTTGTTGCAAGACTTTTAATATAGAACTATGCTCGAGATGCTAGCCCATACTGTCACAGAATAAACACAAATTAAAAGGCAACTGAAAAAATTACTGGATAGATTATACACCAGTCAACCATAACAATAAAATCACCTCGCCAATATTATGTAGGTCCCCTTCGTGCCGCCAAAACAGCTCTGACCCGTTGAGGAATGGATTCCACATCGGGCACCAAGAGGTTAGCAGCAGATTCTGTAACTCCTGTAACTTGTGAGGTGGGACCTCCATGGATTGGACCTCTTTGTCCAGCACATCCCACAGATGCTCGATTGGCGTCTGATCTAGGGAATCTGGCAGCCAAGTCAATATTTTGCCATCTTTTTCATGTTCCTCAAACCGTTCCTGAACAATTTCTGCAGTGTGGCAGAGTGCATTATCCTGCTGAAAGAGGCCACTGCCATTGGGGAATAACACTGCCATGAAGGGGTGTACTTGGTCTGCCACAATGTTTACGTAGGTAGTACGTGTCAAAGTGGCATCCACATGAAGGCCAGGACCCAAGGCTTCCCAGCAGACCATTGCTCAGAGCATCACACTGCCCCCGCTGGCTTGCCTGCTTCCCATAATGCATCCTGGTTCCTTCTCTTCCCCAGGTAAATAATGCGCATGCACCTCGCCATCCACATGATATAACAGAAAATGCGACTCATCAGACGAGGCCACAACTACGACGACTGTGTGTTCTGACACCTTTCTATCACAGCCAGCATTAACTTTTTCAGCAGTTTGTGGTACAGTAGCTCTCCTGTGGGATCAGACTGGAGAGACCAGCCTTCGGTCCCCATGCACACCAATCACCCTTGGGCGCCCATGACCTCTGCTTCACCGGTTGACCTTCCATGGACCACATTTGGTAGGTACACCCCAGGAACACCAAGACCTGCCATTTTGTAGATGCTCTGACCCAGTCGTCTAGCCATCACAATTTGGCCCTTGTCAGAGTCACTCAGATCCTCACACTTGGACATTTTCCTGCTTCCAGCACATCAACTCCAAGAACTGACTGTTCACTTGTCTAATATATAATGGTACCTTTGGCAGGTGCCATTGTAATAAGATAATTAACATTATTATGGTGTTAATGTTATGGCTGATTGGTGTATAGCTAACATATACAATTTGAATGAGAAGCACACACTATATTAGAATCAAAGGTCATTTTTTCTGCTAATTCTGTTATAGGAAATCGAAAAGCATTCGAAATGTGTTTTAACTTTCTTGGGGGGGGGGGGGGGGGGGGCGTTTAAATCATGCCAAAAAAGGAAAACATGCAGGAAACATCTTCCCAGCTTGACCTGTCCGTGCGGTCTCCTAGCAACCCCCAGAACAAATCCCTTCGTTGATCGCCCTCTTTGGGTAAAACTTAAAAAAAAAAACAGATCCATCTTAGATTTTAGTGTTGACAGGTAAAGTATGAAGCAGAAACTTGGAGGTATGTGGACAAACTGTGGACATCTTAGGGATGCTCTTAGTCACAGTTTGTCCAGCTTTAACAGGAGATTGTTTTTTTCACAAATCTTTCATTCTTAATAGGAGTCTAATCCTGCCTTCATATTTCTATACTTTTATTGGTTGTTTTCATATTTAGCCTGTAGTCTCTGAAAATAACGCGAGTTAAAGGCTGGACGCACAGGACATGACACCATTCATATTAAACTTCTTTTTTTTAATTATTATTTTTTGAACCTGATATAGATTTCATTTACGCAGTTTATGAAGAAATCATAAAAACAACGAGAAAAAATGGGCGCGGTCACATTCAGCCCCTTCCTCTCTGATTTCGGCTCGCGGTGTCTGCAGAATGAAAACCAGAAACGTGCATTTGGGGGCGCGTGCATTTTCCATGTAGCTGGCTATTTGCCGTGAGGCGTGAATTTTTGTATTAAAGAGAAAACAACGTCATGCATTTTGAAATAAAAATTGTATATTTAGACACTTTAAAGCAGAATTACTTTAGTTTTAATTCCTCGATTATGAAGCTTATTAATTTAATTAGCATTTTGCACACATTTTATTATGAAAATACATTACATAGCACGGGCAAGCATAAAGATTATCTCGGATATTTTTATTGGAACTGTAGCCATATTGTATTAATTCTTACCTTCAATGACTAAGGGCCAATTTATGTGGGAACTATAAATATCGATTTGGACCGCGGTCCTGTGCCCTTTGCACTTAGGAGGCGGCAGGGTCCATTTTCAGCAGTTGAATGCCGAACAGAATTAAGCACCAATATAAAATACCAGTAACATTTTTTAAGAATCTTTTTGGTTGTGCCTTACTGCCTGTAGCATTCCAGCGTTAAAGTTTCGCGAAGTGCCTCCGAGTAACGACTTGACCAGGAGAGGAATCTAAATTGCAGCAAAAATTATACTGGGCAGGAAAGTCTGACAGGGTGCTCGCTAACGACAGTGTTTGCCCCGGCAGTTTTCATACAAACACTAGTATCTCCTACAGTAGCCTTTAATGAGGGTGCTCTTCACTGTAAACTGGCCAAAATCTAACTGGGAGATGTAAACACAGTTCTCTCTGATTGAATTCGGTTGTGGTCAAAACAAAGGAGTTCAATTTAGCGCCAGAAGACTAATTTCATTCTGAAAGCAACTTCCATTATTGTGCATTTAGCTGTCAAAATTTCACCGATTCATTTTGAAACACGAGCGATATATTTTTTTCTTTTTAAACTAATTTGCGGGTTTGTTAATAGCAGCTGTCAGGCTGAAATGTTTCCAGGTGAAACAGTTTAACGCCGCCACGAGCCCAGTGGATCCTGAACCCCTATGAAAAAGACAGCATGGTTCTTAACAGGATACCAAGCATTTTTCTCATTTCAGTTATATATCACAGTGCATTACGTTTTAATAGGCCTGTGTTCACTACAAGTCAGTATTTTTTTCTTGTGTGATTATGGCTATCATACTAAAAGAACACACAATTGACATGTAAGTCAGGTCAGGTTGGGGAGCATGCGTTCATATCACACAGTGAAACTCCTTGGGATCCCGGCCGGCGATCCCCCAGGCAGATACATGGTCCAGTCCCACCCTCTGGAAATGGCCGTCCATCTGCCGCAGCTTGGTGTTACGTGGGTGTCCCCTTGGCCTGGTCCAGCCACATGTGTCTTCAGCAATGAGGATCCAGCGAGCCAAATCCCCCTCAGGGAAACAGCGCCACATGACTGTAGTGCCATACCTGACACTCCCTCACAATGCAGGTACTGTGCCTCATTCGGGACTCCTATAGTAAGCGCTCATTCAACACAAAGTCAAACCAGCGATACCCAAAGATTCTCAGTAGAGACACAGTACTGAAGGAGTCCAGTCTTCGTCCAGTCACATAAAAATATACAACGTTTACGTGAACTTCACCATACATGATAACACGTGGTTTTAGTAGGAAATGCATGTTGATTGCTCATTGTTTCATAGTTACATTTTATATTGCTTTTATATTACTCTAATGTAAGATGGGTATGATCTCTCCACATTCAGCTGGTTTAGTTTGACAAGAGAAAATTCAGTGAGATTAACTCAACCGTGTCATATTCTCAGAAGAACAAGTGAACTCACCAGTGAAAAGGCATCCTTTGTAAAGCACTCATTCTAGGTATGTGGAACCACTGTTACTGTTACACTGTGAGGTTTTTCAATGAATTATGCGTAAAAACTAATACTGACACAACATTAATTTAATATGCATTGTACATCTATCGGGGTGGCATGGTGGTGCAGTGGTTAACACTGTTACCTCACACCTCTGGGACCTGGATTCAAGTCTCCGCCTGGGTAACACGTGTGTGGAGTTTGCATGTTCTCCCCATGTCGTCGTGGGGTTTCCTCCGGTTTCCCCCCACAGTCCAAAAACATGCTGAGGCTAATTCGAGTTGTTAAATTGCCCGTAGGTGTGCACGTGTGAGTGAATGGTGTGTGATTGTGCCCTGTGATGGGCTGGCCCCCCATCCTGGGTTGTTCCCTGCCTCGTGATTATTACTTCCGGGATGGGCAACGGACCCCCCGCGACCGAGTAGGGTAAGCGTTTTGGAAAATGGATGGATGGATGGATGTACATCTATCTATCTATCTGTCACTCATCTTTGGTTTTTTGAAGGGAAACTGTTGTGCTGGAAGTTATTGTCTGTAATGATGCTGGACAACAAATGTTTACCCCTGAGGTTCAATCAATCTGACCCCATCTCGTCATCTTGTTCGAGGCCTCAGTCAGTTCTGTCCTGTCTCACTATCGCCATGTTTGTCCCAGGCACTGTGAGGCACAGCATTTGGCTGCTGCCCTCCTGCCTGATCAGTCAGTCCAAAGGAGCTTCCTCTCGAGGTATCTGGCCACCATGCACCTTGCCGCCTGGAGATTGGCCAGTTTCTGTCTCGGATGCTTCTAGGTCTGGGGGGTCAGATATGGGGAGGCCTTTGCTTCCCAAGCTAATCGGCTGGGTGTTTGAGTATTCTGGGGTTTGTTGTTGGGGGGATTTGGTGTTGGGGAGATGATGCAATGCGCTGCAGAGGAGACTCACAGACTTGCTGTGTACAAAGAGAGACATTTTTCAGCAGCATCCTTTTAATCATCACCCCCTAAGACTGACCATGTGCTTCTGAGAGTGTCCCCCATTTCCCCAGAATCACACCCAGGCCTCCCTGTGGGATGCCCCCCCCCCATTCCCCGTCTGGCACTCTGTCCTCTTGTGTTGTCTTCTTTTTGAATTCCATTTATATCCTCACAACTTTTTGCTTCACTGGAATCCTAATTCAGAGGGACTTCAAGCACTTAAATATCTGCAGCATACATTCCGCGAGGCAAAACACCACAAAGTACTTAAACAGGAGACGTAGAAGCAGTCATTTAAGCTGCCTCTGAAAGCAGGTGCTGTTGCCTGGCAACGAAGTACCACTCTCTTCAGTAATATATTTTATTTAGGCAATAAACTTGCTGCAATGTTTCATTCCTGAAACTGATTTAAAATGTTACATTCGAGCAAGGCGCCAAGGTGCTTTATGACTTTATGTGAGAGTAATGATTTTGATACTTATAACTTAATATTAATACAACATATTCTAAATGCATTATACTTATACGTGATACTGTATGTAATGTTGAATTTAAATTTAAATGCAGGTTAAAATTGGTTGCATTATTTGTATTACAGCTGTTCATATATTATTACACATTACTGTATTTGTGTATTTGTTTAACACTCTGGCTGTTTCGGGGCATTTGATACATTTACAGAGCTGTTCACTACACTGTATCCATACTGACTCCTGGACTTGAACTGTCATCGAATTTTTATACACTTTTCAACCACATATACATGTTGTTTATATCAACCGGACTTTATATGACCTTTGTCTTCTGTGGACTACTATATGTATGTATGGGATGTATTTAATGTAAAATACAAACCTGTCTATGAGAGCCGTTGACAACCAGAGAAATTCTTCCCGCGTCAATGAACATACTTGGCCAACAGCCTAATTCTGGTACTGGTTCTGAATCCCGCACTATTGTGTGTGAACCTGGTATCCAGATAGCGGAATGTTTACATACAGGAGAACCAATCAGTGTGCCCCAGGTGAACACAAACGCCTAGACGCTGCCCGAGACGGCCAATGACACGCAGCATCCCACCTCTTTATTATGATTTTCAGTTTTATTTTGAATGTGTATTGCTCTGTGATGGCGGGGGCCACCAGCGGACTTGCCAGAGACCCCCCATGGTTCCTAGGGTCGCCTCTTGTTTTCTGCCTCCGCAGGTGATGATTCTGAGCTCTTCCCATAAGGCAACCGGGGGGGGGGGACATCTTTGAGAGATATGGTAGCCATCTCCATCTGATGTGAGCAGAACCGGGCCGCCCCAAGACCGTATCTTGCCTAAATGGGAGGGGTCCAGGCAGGCGCCTCCACTGCTGATAGGAAGAGGTGCTCCTTCCATCCGTCATGTTTAAAGGAGATGGAGCCGTTTAAGGGTGACCACGCGCTGACACACATGCAGCCATCTCTGTAACAGAGAGTGAGGCCACTTGACGAGCCCCCGGGGTGTGGGGATCCCCTCCCATTTTACTGCATGCCTCTGATACAGGACCGGTCTGATGGACGATACAGGAGATGGGCGTCACGGCCTTCAGCGAGGGGATGCGGGGGATCCCGGTCAGCCGACCGGTCTGATGGGGTGTGGAGTGGGACAGAAGGTGGGACAGAAGGTGGGACAGGATGTTTCCCCTGGTAAGGTACCACCACAGCAAGCTGCACATGGTCACCAGATAATACAATTAGCCTAATTAATGCTTCAATTATGTTGTACATCATGATCATTTATTTTCGCTGTTCTGTTGATGAATGGCTTTGCTTTTAATGAGTTAATGGCCGCTGGTGATTAACATTTATTACTTGAACCTTTTCTGTACTTGGGCTTTTCAGCACTAAATTACTCCCTGAGTGTAGAAAGGCTATTCTCTAAGTGAGAGTGCGTTTCTCTGCATGCAGTTTGTGTGTATGTGTGTGTGTCTCTGTGTGTGTGTCTGCCTGTTTGTGTGTACTTGTTTGTCCGTCTGCACTTGCCAGCATTTGGAATGAATGAATATATTCAAATGTACATGATTTTGATTAAACATTTAATGTACAGCAACTCAGTTCGCATGAAAAGGGGAATTGCAGTGCTGGTACAAAGTGCACGACAGCCACTCTGAGCCTCTCTGTGTCTCGACACTGAGCTAAAAATTAAAAAAATCAGTGTATCGTTCTGTGAGAAGCATTCAGTTATATCACTGAATGTGTTGTTTAAACAGGACCAGCTAATCCTTTAGGAAATGTAGGTGGCTGCCTTGTGCATGAGCTTCTGAGGAAGGCGCCAAGCTGCCGGCCTGTTTCACTTTGCCTCAGACAGGGGGTGCCGGCGGTGATACTTGCCTAGGGTGCTGCATTGGCTAGGACCGGTATGGCGTATAAATGTTCAAATTATTCTAAAATAGACCACAGGAGATATTAAGGACTAATTACGCACAAAGCCATTCCATTTCCCTCGATTTCAGAATAGGTTCTCCATCCTTTGACCAGCTGCCTTTGCATTAGCAGTCATCGTGACTGCATGGAAGAATAGGGCATCTTTTCAAACCCTGTAGCAGGAACTGGACTTGGTGACCACAGGGTTCCGGGATCAAGTCCTGACTTTAGGATGCAGCGGCATTAGTTACCAGCACTCGCACCCTGCATTTGTGTTGCGGGGGGGGGTCTTTCTGAGTGGGGTACAAACAGCAAATCTGGTCATGTGTAAATTATTAAGTGTAAAACAATGAAACACCAAAGTTACTACTTGAAATGACACTTTTACTGACAGGCCAAACACAAGTTTCTGAGCTGGTGGACAGCAATATAATGTGGATTAAGGGTGATCGATCATCAAATGCCTTATTGGATGATGACAGTCAGCTGACCCTGATTAGGTCTGGGGCCTTTAGGGTTTAAATAGGGTCAGCTGGGAAGCTGCTTGTGCTTTTAGTGAGTGTTTGATGTGGAGGGAGGTTCAGAGAACTGGGTGTTTTGCTGGTGTGGTTTTTTGATTGTGTGTTGCTCATCAATTGGGGCCTGTTTTGTATGTTTTTCCCCCCCCTGTCGTGACCCTTTGTTTAATTAACCCTGCTGTCTGATGCGTGTCCTGCACGCTGACACACATCCTGCAGATCATGCTTTAATGTCTTGCTCATACTCGGCCCTACAACTGGCTCCCCATGGTGCTTCTTCCAGGAATGATTTGTGTGAATCCTTTCCATGCTGCTTCTCGGTCTATGTTGTGTGTCTGAGACGTTTGGTTTAACAAAAAACTTTGCTGCAATAGGTTTATCCAAATAATGGGCACAGAAGCTGATGTCTGTGTTGCTAGGAAACAAGATGGGCTGGTCAGAAGGAGGCTTTCCCTCGGGCTGTGGGAACTCCATCCTGTTCTGACTGGTGATGTGCCTTCTGGATGATGATGTGTGGGGATTTTTAAGGTCTTCAGTAGCTGCTTTTCATGTCTCTTTCTGCAGTGGATGGTCACATGACTTCTCATTGTGGTCTTGAAGTCAGGTTTCCTTTGTAGTTTTGTCTGATTCCTCATAAGTACCTGTTTTGTCATGTGTGTTGGCATATCCAGCCAGGCTGCATTTGAGTTCCTCCCGCTGGAATGTTGAAACTGAAGCACATGAATGCCACCCACAGTTTAAAATGTGTATACTAATGTATTGGATGCATCTGTTAGAATTTGAGGAACATGCTGTTTTGGGTTGTGTGCTTTCTGCTTGGTTAACATGCTGATTTCTGATTTGCTCATTGGCTTGCTATCATGTGCATTCTGTTGCTATATTGCTTTAGTGAAGGTGTTTTGGAAGGACCATCTGTGTTCTGGCTCCTTTTTGAAGAGTTGTGGGTGGCATCTGGTAAAGGCATAGCCTGTAGTGAGACCCGGGAGGGTGTCTCCCGTGAAGCAGGACGTCTCACTTTGCTGGGTTAGCTTGTGCTAGAAGTCGGCACTGTCCAATAGGAATGCTCATTACCTACAATCTAACTGGATAAGCAAGATTTCTAACTTTTCTCCACTGACTGAGAATTCCTGGTGACCCCTGGCTTGTGGGCGTACATCAGGATGAAACTGCGGAGGCTGCCGGCAATGCGGAATGGAAGCAGGTGGCTGGGCAGAGGAGCAGCAGCGCCCCCTTGTGGAGAACGCCCAGGCAGCCTCCAGCAGTGGCAGGATGACGAGCAGGGCACCAACATGGCCAGATCCCGTGTGGCTCTTCGGCAGGTATTCGCTGCTTGAAATGGATCCTGTCTGCATCTGCTGTGGGTATGGGAGCATTGTTTGCACTGTCTGGGGTCTATTTTGTTACAAACTTTGTGCACGTAATCATACACCTGAACCGCTGACAGTTATCTTGTTTTTTTATTTTTATGCTTGGCTCATGCAAGCATCTCGCCTCCTTGTCCCACTGACTGGCTGTAATGCTCTGTGCCGCTGAGCTGCCTTCAAATGATCCCTTATCAGTTGTACTTTCTGTCTGGTCTTTAAGCCGAGCCTCTCCTTGATGCACTTGGAAACGTCATCGTCTTGCTTGGGTCTCTGCTCTCATTCTGTGTCCTGTAGATGTTTTTGCTCCCGAAACAGGCTGTCGAGTCGGAACAGTTAACAGATTAAATCTTGGCATTCTTTATAGATTTTTTTTTCTGGCATTGTCTTTAAATTTCTATCTTTGCGTACGCTTTCTCTGGTTGTAGGTCACTTAAACACAAATTTTGCTGCTTTTAATTGTATTTGATTGCTGCCCTGTCACAACCTTCTATGGACCTGACTGCCATATCATTGGAGACTCTGTTTCACATCATCTCCTGCTCGGAGCATGTGAGGAACATTTCTCAATCCAAAATCCCTGTTTCGGTTCCTCCTGTCAGGGACACAGTAGCTACTGCTAATCCCAGTAAGCACCGGGCCCAGATGATTCTGCTGAACATTATATGCACCAGGGGTCTGTGCATCTCAGGGGTCTCCAACTCTGATCCTGGAGAGCTATTATCCAGTAGGTTTTTTTTAATCCTACCTGGCTTCTGATGATCCACATCTGTTCCTGATATTTACCCGAGAACAGGTGTGGCTCATCAGGAACCAGGTAGAATATAAAACCTACTGGACGGTAGCCCTCCAGGAGCAGAGTTGGAGACCCCTGAGATGCATTCTCACTGTGGCCAAATTGAAATAAACTGCATGATTGACGATCCACTCCCCCTTTCTGCAGTGTCTCAGGCCTGCAGTCATTCTGTGCACACATACTATGTGGTCAGTGCAGTGCTTGACAGTGCCTGTATTAATGGTGTGCTGTATGAGTAATTAATTTGCTTATCCTGCACTGTCATGCAAAAAAAATGGTTACCCAAAAATGCCTGCCTGCCCAAAATCTTACTACCACGTGGAGTCAGCTCAGCTTAAACTAGATATTTTCGCAAAGAAAAACGTAACTTGCTGCATAGGTGCAACAGGCAGTTACAACGCCGTTTCGTTTTGTACAAGTAAATGTGTTGAGGTTTCATTAATGAACCACTAGAGGGCCCCCCAATGCAAAAAGTCTTCTCTGGAAGTAATAGGCACGAGGCAGGGAACAACCCAGGATGGGGGGCCAGCCCATCACAGGGCACACTCACACACCATTCACTCAGACATGCACACCTACAGGCAATTTAGCAACTCCAATTAGGCTCAGCATGTTTTTGTACTGTGGGGGGAAACCGGAGGAAACCCCACGACGACATGGGAGAACATTTTTATATATATATATATATGTGTGTGTGTGTGTGTGTGTATATGTATATTGTTTTTTTTTTTCTTCTCAACTGTGATGACATGAATACAAAACACCCAGATGCAGTTGTGGAATGTCTTTTTACATTAGATTCTAACAATGGGTATTTGTGACAGCAGTTCATGTGTGGGAGGTTCTCGCTCCCTCCCCTAACATGTGTGTTATGATCTATACAATATAGTCTGCAACTGGACGAAAGACCCTCCACCACAAACGTGACTAGTATAAAAAGTACTAACTCGTTATTAGTTATGAGTCTCATCCCGTTTACTTTCTGGCTTTTTCGCTATTTTTCATGGACAGCCGTAACACTAGTACCAGGCATCTACACAAGTCTTAATCTTGCAAATAAACATTCAGTGCAGTTAAACTTATTTTGGGAAGGAAAGTGAATGATCAAAGTACATTTTAAAGAGCAAACACTGAGTGTAGATAGAATCTGACACATCGAAATCGACTTTGAACTGTCTCCGTCCTAGACTGTGAGCTATAGCGCTGGAAGATCACTAGGGTAATATTTCTTTAACAGAATACAAACTGGGCTTCATGTCTGCCTCAATCTCAATGGTTTGAGGCCATGAAAAAAAACAAAGCAAAGTTTCCTTACCTGACAATTCTGAACTTGTGCTGGTTTTCAGTCTGTAACACTCTCATTTCCTGGCCCTTATTGATAATAGTAATTCGATGTTTCCTGGAGCTGTCATGCTAAGGGCTATAAATGCTAAGTCACACTATACAACAGGGGTGGTAATACCTATATGTATGCATCCATCCAGCTATCTGTTTATTCAGGGTGGGGTCACGGGGGCAGCAGTCTAAGCAGGGATGCCCAGACCTCCCTCTCACCAGCCACCTCTTCCAGCTCCTCCAGGGGAATACCAAGGCATTCCTAGGCCAACCAGGAAATCTCTCCAGGATGTCCTGGGTCTGCACCTGAGTCTTTTCCCACCTGGACATGCCCAAAACACCTCCCTAAGGAGATGAGTACCTGGTGGCCGCTCACTAGCGCCACCTGCAGGGGGAGCCATGGGGTTAGGTACATTGCAGATTAGACACATGGTGTAATCCATCCGCATTTAGTGTTGGAGGTCTGAATGTCATGGTAAAATAATGTTGCTGCTGTGTTATTAATAGCTAAGTTCTATCCATGACGTGAGTTGGATACATGCTAGTCCCAATAATAGCAGATGAATAAGTTTTGACTAACATGTACAGTAAAATTCTAAATACTGCTTAGATTGTGGTAATATTAGCTTGTGGTCTTACACACGATCACAAACATCTGTGCAAACCGATCATGTGAGCCTGGGCTTTGGGACTTTTGTGTTGTGGCCGGATTATGATGGGGCTGCCTAAGGAGATAATGCTGTTGTGTACGGGCCTCGTGGCGGCGGCGGTGAGGCCGGTGAGGTAGGGGCCTTGTAGGGGCGGTACAGTACGGGCCTCGTGGCGGCGGCGGTGAGGCCGGTGAGGTAGGGGCCTTGTAGGGGCGGTACAGTACGGGCCTCGTGGCGGCGGCGGTGAGGCCGGTGAGGTAGGGGCCTTGTAGGGGCGGTACAGTACGGGCCTCGTGGCGGCGGCGGTGAGGCCGGTGAGGTAGGGGCCTTGTAGGGGCGGTACAGTACGGGCCTCGTGGCGGCGGCGGTGAGGCCGGTGAGGTAGGGGCCTTGTAGGGGCGGTACAGTACGGGCCTCGTGGCGGCGGCGGTGAGGCCGGTGAGGTAGGGGCCTTGTGGAGGTGCCAGTGAGGCAGGGCCGATATGGGCCTCATGGCGATGGTATCAGCTTCATGCAAGCTGCCATTGCCCTTCGCTAAGGTAAGAACACTGATCAGTGCCTGCATCAGCAGCCATTCATGGTTTGCGAAATGCTGTGTGTTACTGGTCCATTTGTGTTCTGAGGTAGATGTAAGACTATCTGAGGTAGACATTCTTTATAGTTGGGTCACCTGGAGATACTGTAGATGTTCTTTATGGCAGGACAAAGGTAGGATCCAACGCAGACATACAGCATGCAAAGTCCAGACAGAAGGTGTGTGTGTGTGTGTGTGTGCGCGTGAGTGTCTTTCTGTCTGGCTCTGTGTCTTTGGTTGTAATCGGACTGGGAGTGTGTGTTCTATGTGACAGCTGTCATTAAGAGTTTAAGAGTACCCCATCAGAGAAGTGTCTCTGAGCCCCCCCCCGCCCCAAGGCTATAATGTAGAGTCACCCCTGAGTGTCTCTGAGATCCCCTGGCTATAATGTAGAGCCCTCTGGCTATAACAAAGCAGGAGTGGCCAATCTTACCCGCAAAGGGCCGGTGTGTGTGCAGGTTTTTGGGGTAACCTTTAGGTCAGCTGTTCAAACCCTGGTGTGAGGACTCTTCAGCCAATCAGTCCTCTAATTAGTAATCTAATAGGGAGCTGCAACGCAAACCCGTGGCCCATTCTGGATAAGACTGGCCGTCACTGATGAGTCACCTCAGAGTCTTTACCTGTATAAAAATAGAATTGTGCTAGGAGTAAGATGTATAAACAGCATTTTTAACAATACTTCTCTTACTGCCATACGTCAATATGTCGTTTGTCTTATTTATATGTTATTGCGGTTTCATTGCGCTATGACCAAAGTGAATGACATTTGCTTCTTAGTGTGTGACCCTTCCATCATATAGTTGAAGATGCCAGTAAAGATACCTTGACTTTGACTTGTGTCATGGCCTTGGGAATCTCAGCCCTTAAGATGGGGCTACTGTCCCTCCGCCAGTCTGTCCAGACCTCAGACTAGGACCCTGCATCCATAATACGGATGACTGGTAAGAGAACTGGGCCCCCTGTACACATTAAGGCATCAGTGGAAACTTGTTTCCAAAACTTCTTTTGTATATATTTTTTTTATCCAACAGGTTTCAAGCCTCATTAGTGTTACAAGCCTTTCGCACCTGAAACTGTATAGATCAGTTATGTTGACAAACAAAAATCTTTGTTCCTATCTGAGCACGGCTGATGCTGAACTCACGCAATCCTCTTTCTGATAAACACGGGGAGTCGCCTGTCCCCTTTGCCCCAGTTTCCCATCCTTTCCAAACCAAACGGGCCCTCAGGTCCTGGCCTTCCTGTCCTCCACTGTATGATGCTGTGTCTCTGCCCTCCTGTTAGACTCCCCCTGTTTTGGCGGGAGTGTCCGTGTTCATGCCAGGTGGCGTGCATGTGAGGGGAAATAAAATTGAATATCTGGCATTAATACAGAAGCGAAACTAGATGCCAAACGCTGCCTTTAGAACAGACATGGCACTGTGTAAAATACTTAGATGGGCAAAGGAAATAAAGGGCATTTATCTGGGTAGGGATGTTTGCTCATCAAAAACACAATTTAACATTAGAATATATGACAATTGGCAGTAACACAAAAATAAACAGGAATGTCTTCTTCAGTTATTGGTATTTTGTTGGATGTCTAGATGAACACCGCTTTGGTTCCCAAACCTCTCCTCAGGGGCACCTCAGCTATTCCATGTGTTTAATTGAGCTGGGGCTGAAATTTTATTTACATTTAAATATCCCGATAAGGTATCAATTAGCCAAACAAGGTGTTAGTTAAATAATTCATGGGTGTATGGGATGGTAAACATAAGTAGTGGCTTTAGGAGAGGATTTGAAACGGCTAATCTCATGCACTATGACAAACATACCATAGTTTTACACCAACATGAAGATCATTTAAAGGTGATTTTCTTTGACTCTTCCACAGTAGTTTATTTACATAATGTGTGTAACTCTGTGAAAATGGTACCAACTAGCAGGCATCTTTCCTGTACTCAGTGCTGGCCTCTACTCACTTCCACACAGTGAATGAAAACTGAAATGAGATTCTTGTTTATTGATTTGTCTTGGAATCGCGTGTATTTTCGATAGGTGTCATAGTGTTGTGTGTGTCATAGTTCAGCTCTCGCCATAAAATCCATGAAAGTTTGTAACAGTACGGATGTCAAATCAGGCAGCACTTCACCCTGATACAGCTGTTATCACTTTATAACAGGTATGTACTGGATTGTTTTTTCTTTTATTAGGCTGAGTAATACCTGAGAACAACAGCAAAGAAAATAAATCTAAATCAACCAAACTTTTTTTAGAACTAGCATCTCCAAGGAAGGCTATTTAAGGGGGGTGTTTTTGCCTTGTGCTGCATAAGTGAATGTGGAAGTTGGCTGGACTTCTGAGGTGGTCTGTGGTCCAATGAAACGGTTGAAGATCCCCTGATCATCCTCTGCTGAAGTCATTATTAAGCCATTTAGGGTTTATTGTGGCAGGACCCTTGGTGCTTAGTCAAATGCAGACTTGCTTTATTGCTCTGAGAGTCCAGGCTCACAATCAACAGGTCGATAAATGCAGAGGTGATAACGTGACAAACTCCCCCATCTCAAGCGATGGCTTTGAGGTTCTCAGCTCCTCACAATCCGTTCATGCCTCAATCACAGTCGCTCTGTATGTCTGACCTTTGGCCCGAGCCTCTCTTATGGTGAAAGCCTGGTCAGTCCTGAAATGTAACGGCTTCAGTGACTCTAACGGGTCAAATGCAAGGCTGTATAGCCTCAGTGATGTCTGCTCATCCTGAGCCTTGGAGCTCCCTTAGTTCTCTTAGGATCGATGTTGCCTAGAGGCCATCCTTGAAAATATGGGGCATATGCCAAAGAGAAGGAATTCCAGTGTATTTCAGGCATATACACACACATTCACACAAGGTGGCTTTGAAACCATCAGCTGACAAAATTTATATCGCACTATCAATTGCAGCTTGGTTCAATCCAAAGGAAACAGTAAGAGTGAAGCAAATTACAAATGTACGTGCAGCCAGGCCGAGCTGCCAGTGAATGCCCAGACTCAAGTGTAAGCATCATCAGAGCAGGAGCTACACAACGTCTTCCAAACAAAGCAAGAACCTAATTAAATAGCTCTTTTGTCAGCTGACAGTGCAACATTAAGATTATTGCATTAGTAGAGACCCACCTACCAAAACAGCACCTCCAAGCTGGCTGTACCATATGATGGAGGCAGATTGTCTCGCATGTACAGAAAAAGGGCAGATTTCAGAATTATGTAATGAGGACATGGCTGTAAAACAGCAAGGTGGACCGGTTCAGCCTGAATACCCGCCTTGTCGCCTTATCATGGCCGGGATAATGGGCCGGACTTTTGCCTGACAAGAAGAGCTGGGAATCAGGGACCTATCTCAGAAGAGACAGATTAGGACTGACTGACTGAATGAATTTCCTTATGGACCTGGGGCCTGTATCAGCGATGACAGGGGTTCATGTGAAGTAGCATGGGAGCAGGGTTCAAATAATGGACCCCAGACTGCTGCGTCAGAATCCTGCTGTTACAGCTGATCCGTGCATTTCAGGAGAACGTGCCAAGTGGCATCATGTGCTCACGGTAACATGGTCTCCAGGACACGCCCAAAACCCTGTAGTGTCAGCATCATGGTTCAGACGACTTTTTGCGAGAAGCAGGATAACAGCGGATGGCAGAATTGAGATTGTATTTGCTTCAGTAGATGAACCTGGGGGTCATTTGTGATTCTCAGAATGCGGCGCTTCACTGTCAGGAAGCGCTGCTTCACTGTCAGAATGCGGCACTTCACTGTGCTCTCTGTATGTGGGAGCTAAACTGGGCCCAGCACCAGCACGCCAAGTTTTTCTGTTTCGCTCGTCATTCTGATTTGTACAGTGTAAGATGAAATTGAGGAAACTGACTTCGGACCCCGATTCACCATAAAAATGCCCAACAAAACTAAAGTATCAGGTCCCAAAACATAAAGAGGGTCACAGTCTTGGCGCTGGCTAATGCTCAATAGTATGTAGATGCATATATACACATATAGGAAAGACGTGTATAAATATTTTTGGCAGGATATAGTGGAAATGAAGAAATTGTCATGCCTAGAGAGGACAACTATAACGCATGAAAACAGCTGTCTTTTAATATGGATTTTGATACATGTGTGTTATGGTTAACTGACAGGAAACAGCAAGTAGTTATTAGAGGCACAATGTCACAGTGGGCCTGTGTTCATAGTGGGGGTGGGGTACCACAGGGTTAAATTTTAGGACTACTATTGTTCCTAATTTGCATTAATGATATTGACACCAATACATGCAGTAAACGGGTTAAATTTGCAGTCGACACCAAGGGGGGTAGTGTAGCAGATACTGATCTAGCAGCTCAGAGGCTACAGCAGGATCTGGATTTAATTAGCGACTGGGTTGATACCTGGCACATGAAATTTAACGTGGATAAATGTAAGGTAATTCATGAAGGAAGCAGAAATATAAAGTGCAGAGAATTTATGGGTTCCACTGAAATAAAGGTAGCTGATTATGAGAAAGATCTCGGTGTGTATGTTGTGCTTCCATGTCCCACTCTCACCAGTGTGGGGAAGCAATAAAAAAGACCAATAGAATGTTGGGTTACATCTCTGTGTGTGGATTTTAAGTCAAGGGAGATGATGCTATGATTGAATATTGTGCGCAGGTTTGGTCACCATACCTTAAGAAGGACATTACTGCCTTGGAAAGGGTTCAGCTTAGAGCTACGGGAATGATTCCTGGTCTTAGAGGAATGTCCTATGAGGAGAGGTTAGCTGAGCTGAATCTGTTCAGCCTCAAGCAAAGGAGACTAGGGGGGACATGATCCAGGTATATAAGATTCTAACAGGTCTGGATGCTGTTCAGCCAAATGGCTATTTCAATATTAGCTTAAATATTAGAACTCGTGGCCATAAGTGAAAATTAGCGGGAGGACATTTTAAAATGAATCTGAGGAAGCACTTCTTTACACAGCGTGTAGATGGAGTGTGGAATAGTCTTTCTGCTAGTGTAGCGCAAGATAAAACCCTGGGTTCCTTTAAATCAGATATAGATAAGATTTTAAAAGCTATTAGTTAAGTTCTCCACAAACAAGCTTGATGGGCCAAATGGCCTCCTCTCGTTTGTAAACTCACCTCTGAGTCCCGTTTATGAAGCTTGCCGCCCTTGTCCAGTCAGCCACCAGCAGGGAACTTTGGACTCGTTCCTGAGAGGCCTCTGGGCCGGGCCGACCTGGGGAGGTATAAAAGAGCGGTACCTGCATGGGGAGCCAGTCTCGGTCAGAAAACAAGGCTCATCAGACCTGAGGGACAGAGCGTCACCGTGCCCACTATGGGGGACTTCTGGCTCTGCCTCCTGCTGCTGCTGAGCACCCAGGCCTTGGCCCGTGAGTACCCCCTGCCCAGGCCCCCATCCGCCTCTCCGGCACTGCCATTTGGGGCACGAGCCAGTGGCACAGATGTGGGGTACCGCCCGAGATAGCAGGGTTGGTGTTCGGGGATATTGCGAGGAGCTGCTTCTGTAAAATCGTATAGCAAAAGGGGTGGTGATATTTTCTTAGTGTTTTTAGGGCTTTGCAGTTTTCTGGTACGGAAATTAGATTCACTTGTCGGAGCTGCTGATATGGAAGCAACTGCTACTTATATTTGTACAAAATAAAATGAGCAGTTTTTACTTAATTATGTACAGAAAGAAACGTCAGATAATATGCTCTGCCAACTCCGAAAATGAAATTATTACTCTATTACATATTTATTACATATTCATTTATTACATATTATAATTGTACTTTTATTATTCATTGTATTGAGTTTTGTGTTTCTTTTTTGAATTGTATAACAGACTGATATGTTTAGTGTTTATGTTTAAATTAAAAGTAATGAAAGATTATTTTATTGAATCTTAAGAGCTATGAAGAGCTTCATATTAATTTGACAGTTTTGTCATGTAAATTTCCAGTGTAATGTGTACAGAGATTTTCCAGAGACTTGAATTTGTTGTACTTGCTGTTGATTTTTTTTGCACGTTATAATGGATCTGATTATTGCTGAACTCAGTTTTTATTTTCTCTGTAGAACAAGGCAGTGATCAAGATGAAAGCCCAACATGTCTGTGTAAGTCTGCCCTCAATAACTAAACTGTATTTGAAGCGATAAAAAAAACAACACAATAATCACAGAAACTGAGGTAATTGTGTCGCAACTTGGCTAATCTTGGTTAGATAAAGCATCCGAGATAGCTGCTGTGGACCCTGGAACTGACCTGTTTACTACCTGGTGAAGAGATAGTGTTGAGAACTTCCAGTTCATAATCAAGGGTCTAAAGGTCTGGAATGATTTGGAGGTTGCATCGAACGAGGTGTACTGAGCCATTGATAAAGCGTTTGACCAAGCGCCTCCATGTGGACAACTTACACATGACTTAACGCTGTGCAGAATGTAGAAAAGAATCATTTTAACGCCACGAGAAGTTGTTTTTTTTTTTTTTTTTTTTTAGGCCTAGTAAGAGTTAATCCTAATAATTTATGTAGTAATTTTATGTAATAATTCATAGTAACCTTGTAACGTCATTCTCTTTCAAGTGGCATCAAGGTTCAGAAACTTTAAGAAATATGTGTACCGGTATGAGGCAGAGAGCAAGAACGGGGTGGATGGCACTGCAAACCTGAAGAATGGTCCAAAAGTCACCTGTAAGGTAGGCGTCACCATGCCCCCCTTCCATCCCTGCCGCGCTGCACCATGCCTTTCTGACTCCTGGCTGTGCCCCCTCCCGCATCAGGTCGATCTGGAGGTGCCCCAGGCGTGTAACTTCATCATGCGCACCAGCGAGTGCTCCCTGAGCGAGGTGTCCGTCATCGACGCCCAGGGTCAGCCCGTGTACCGGCCTGCTGTGGGCTCCGATGCCTTCCGGGTCGCCATGGAGAAGTAGGTGCCCTTTGGGGGTCATTTGGCCATTTTGTCTCTTTTAAAAACTGATTGTCAACGACTTTGGAAAATAAGACACGTCTACAAATGCTGAATAAAGGAGTCATTACAGTATGAACAGCATCCCGCTAAGGTTATGCTAAGGTATAGCGCCGCACTCCTGGGTTTCATCACCATTTCTGACGCCTTCCCTACATTGATGTGCTTACAGGTATCCCCTGAAGTTTGCGGTTGAACAGCTAACAGAGGTGAAGCTCAACACTGACCAATCAGAGCCTGCCAACATCCTTAACATAAAGAGGGGCATCATCTCTGCCCTGATGGCCCCTGTTGAGGAAGAGGAGGAGGAAAACCCCAAGTATATGGTAGGAAGGTTTCTCTTTGTTATAAACCAATTACCTGCAGACTGCGTGCCCAACTGCTGCTCCTGCTTGCTGTGAGACAAATTCACAGTGTGTGACTGAGTACAGCCCTGAGCTTTTGGCTAATGGAAGTAGAAAAGGGTTTCAGTTGATATTCTTGGATGTACGAGACTTCTGCCCTGTCATCTATGGAGATATGTGGCTACAGCAGCAAGATCAGACAAATAAAAAAGCTTACAATGTTTCTCTGCTTCATGTCAGGCTACCTTGCATGGTCTATGCAAGACAAATGTCGATGCTGAAAACAGGGCGGACGTCACCTCCGTCTTCCTCACTAGAGACTTGTCTGAGTGTGACCACTTCAACCCCATGAGTGACTCCACCAGTCCCCTGGCACTCATCTCAGGCATGGTAAGAAGTCTTGCCAGTAGAAAGTGCTCTTACATAGCTCCTTTGTTACACAAACCACTCAGCTTTTCAGTGTCATTACAAGTGCAAACATGGGTCTCGGGCACTTCAATGCCAATCCAGGAATGTAAGGAGCAATGACATTTATATCTGTTCATACAGCTTTTCAGACAATAGCCTGTATTTTTGTGCTATAGCGAAGTTTCCCCAAAAAGTCACTAAGTTTGCAGCTGTTTGCTTAACAATCTCCCCATCCGTGCTCTCCACAGAATGTTCCTCTCTCCAAGCTCATCAGAAGCACACAGACCTGCTCCTACCGCTTCGAAAACAAGAGGAAGTCCATGATGGAAGCCACCTGCATGGAGAAACATATCTTCCTGCCTTTTTCACACAAGTGAGTCCCACCAGCTATGGGGAGTCGTTGGGAAAGAGTGGGATGGTATTATGGGAAGTACAGATGAGAATGGAGAAACCCCTGCTATTTAAACTAATTCAACTGAAAATAGCTTCAGTTACATATTAAGCTATAGTACTATAGTATATAGTATATATTAAGTATGAAGTACTGGGTGGAAGTACTGTATACTTGATACTCTAGCAACACTCTATCTGTCTTCCCTGGCACAGTAACACATATGGGATCACTTCCGAAATAGTACAGAGTCTAAACCTGCAGGAATCCTCCAAGACCAACAATCGATACATCAGCTATGGTAAGTCGCCTATGACCTGCAGACCTTCAGTTATGGTAGGTTAGGGATATGGTGTTCAGGGTAATATGTATGTGAAGGCTGAGCACTGAAGCAGTGTAATTTATCTATCTGTATAGATGAGGCCAACTGGAAGCCGCTGTACATGGAGTTTGCGGAGGACAAGGCCCCAGTCCAGACTAAGGATGCTGTTCTGGCCGCCATGAGAGACCTCAGTGGCCTGTCTCAGACCGAACAAGGCCAGCAGAGGCCCAGCCTCTTCCAGAAATTGGTCTCTGAGCTCCGGGGCCTGAAGAATGAGACCCTGGGCGCCGCTGTCCCTGAGATGATGCAGGTTTCCGGCTCGCTGACCTGGCAGGCGCTGGCCCAGTGTGGCACCCGCGAGTGCACCAGCGCCATCCTGCAGATCCTGAGAAACTCTGATGAAGAGGCTGCCCCCATAGCAGTGGATGCTGCCGTCTACGCACTGAGCCTCATACCTAAACCCTGCGGCTGCCGTGTGAGGGATATGCTCAGCATGGCTCAGAACCGACAGAGCAAAGCCACCATGTTCGGCCTGAGCAACGTCGTCAGGAAGTGAGTCCAAACTGATTATTGTGCTAATCGCCATCTTGATGCAACTTTTCCCCCTGTGTCAGTAAATGCAGCAGCTACCCAAGCATGATTTAAACAATAGACCAGTTTATATTCTAACTGGCCCTTGTGATCAACAACAGATTGTACCAGAATGAGAGAAAAGTTATACCAGTGATGACCGACGTGTCAGAATTCATGGCCTCCTTGCTAACTGGAGACTGCTCCGGTGACGAGGACAAGACCTACCTAACATTGAGGGTGCGTATCTAGGCACTTTGAATGACTGTGTGAAGACATTCACATCTTGCTTCTGTGGTTCCCAATAATGATGATGAAGCCTCAAAGTTGTGGTCCAGGGTGTATCCCTGCCTTGTTCTCTACTCTGGGGCAGTTAGATGAAAGATGATAACTGGAATATTCAATTTTTTCCTACATTCAGGTCATCGGTAACATGGGAGGAGCCATGGAGGCTGCCAATCCTGCCCTGAAGTCAACCCTTCTGAGATGCATTAGACAACCTGCTGCTTCCCAGGCTGTCCAGCAGGCTGCCATCCAGGCTTTCAGACAGATGACTATTGATGAAGAGGTAAGTTTTCCATACCTGTCCTGTGACCTTCAGAGATGAGCATCTGTCTCAATGTGCTTGATGGGGTTTTGCTTTTTTGTTTTTTGAATTCTGCAGGTTAGCAGAGCTCTCCTGCAAACCTACCAGGATGACCAAAGCCCCACCCAGAAACGCGTCGCTGCCTATCTGATACTGATGAAGAATACCGAGATGGCTGACCTGAGACGGTTGCTGAGCACATTGGAGACTGAGCAGAATGAGCAGGTCAAGAGCTTCGTGGCTTCTCACGTCGTCAACATCTTGAATTCGGAGGATGCCAAATCTGAAAGGTGATGGAAATGAGCCGGAAAGAAAAACCTGCTGGCAGGAAATGTTTTCATGAGCTTCATGGCTTTTCCTTTCTGCCTCACAGGACAAGACAGAGGATCACGGAGGCATTGCAGGGCAATGAAGTGTTTGCTCCTGTGGACTTTTCCAAGTCGTCTCGTAATTACAAGATCAGCCCTATGCTAGCCTCAGTGGAGGGAAATGTGCTTTTCGATTCCACAGGCTACATGCCCAAAGAAGTCATGCTGGAGACGACCTTGAAGGCCTTTGGATACAACCTTGACTTGATTGAGGTATAAAACAAGAAGGAGCAAGTTTTCAACTTTTTAATTAAAAAATTGTAATCGACACAGATTTTTAGTATTTGAAATTTTTACAGTGTAATACTCAAATGTTTCTGATCTATGTTTTAATTTTTTCCAAAATAATATGGTATTACCTCTGGTATTATGCACAGAGTAAATAGTAATTCTGTATTTCAATTAAAGGTTGGTATGGAGGGGAATGGATTTGAACCAACAATTGATGCCCTGTTTGGAGAAAATGGGTTCTTCCCAGACACTGCATCAAAGGCCATGTACTGGGCTGAGGAGAAGATGCCATCCAGAGTTAATGAGTTTATCAAAAATTGGATAGATCCACTGAAGAATGAGAGAATGAAGAGACAGGTATTTAACAAAAGCTGGTGTTCTCAGGAGTAGCTAGATCAGTCTTTTATTTTTTGGACATTTTGCATCGGATGTGTCATCTCTGTGTTGTTGCCCTATGTGAGCAGGTTCCCAGAAACGTCATGAATGAAATAAGCCGAAACTTCAACAAGCTGCTAAAGACACTGAAGTCACAGAAGTCCCCCGAGTTCATGTCCTACCTGAGGATCATGGGAAATGAGCTGGGCTATATCAAGTCCAGTGACTTAGACGCAATAGCCCGAAATGCTGCTATGTACTCTGATGCCATCTTGAGGCTCATGCCCCTGGAGGTACAACACTGTTTAATGTACCTCATTGTTCAGGATAAAAAAGTATCTGTTACAAACTGCATCTGCTATATTAGATAATGACCTTGTTTTCTTTCTTGTTTTATTATCTCAGTTCTTTAAGTCTCTGGTGACCAGAACAGACAATGAATTATTTGCTCACTATATCTTCATGGACAATGAATTTGCTCTGCCAACTGCTGCTGGCTTCCCACTGAAGTTCTCACTGTCTGGAATCTTCACCCCTGGAGCCAAGGGAGGCCTAAGCCTGAGGCCACTCACGGTAAACCTCTTGGTCACCATACAGCTGGAAGATGGATGAATCAATATGGCAGCATTAAATTATGGAATTCTCTGGCCAACTAAAGGGACGTCCTAAGCTCCGCCTTTTCTTCCTGCAGCAGGAGCTTTCCTTCATGCCCTCCATGGGCGTGGAGTTTGTGACACAGATGGGCATCCACATTCCTGAGTTTGTTGCGGCGGGCATTGAAATGCACACCAACTTGTACCATGAGAGCTCCCTCAATGCCAAGGTTACCGTACACAGCGACCAGATCAAACTTGCCATTCCAGCACCACAGGGCACTACCCAGCTCTTCAGCGTCAGGTGAGGAAACTTACTATTCTGTTTTAAAATTTTCAATGTGTTTTTGTCTCAGAATATTGTGAGATCATCTCATATTGAATAATGTGTGTTCTTTGTCTTTGCCATCTGAATCTACAGCAACAGACTGCTGTCTGTGTCCACTGCACAGACCAAAATAATGCCCTCGATGATTGAGGACAGAACTGACCTGGTGGAGTGCAGCCCCCTCTTTACCGGGGTGAAGTACTGTGCCGTACTGCGCTACTCTAACGCTAGCTCCTCCGACGTGGCCCCCTACTACCCACTTACCGGAGAGACGCGGTATGGGCCCTCAATTTCCTCTCGATCTTCATCTGTACTTGATGGATGGGATTCAGTCTAATCAGTTATCATGCAAACATTTGTGGTGCTCAGATTGGCCGTGGAGCTCCAGCCTTCGGGAGAGGTCACAGAGTACACAGCCACCCTGACGTATGAGCTGCTAAGGGAGGGCAAGGAGGGCCGCCATAAGGTGGATGCCATAAAGATGGTGCTGAGTGCTGAAGGTACAACTTTCAAATGATGATTCCTTCCCTTTTCTTCCCACACTGCAATAACGTAGCTTTAAACCCTGGTTGCCTTCTGGTCTTCAGGTGCTGAGTCTACTGAAGCAGTTGCCATAGCTAAATACAACAGGAACAAGAACATTCTGACCACTGACATTCAGATCCCAAACTACGACGTGGAGGCTGGGATCAGACTGTCGGTCTCTGAGAGCAACATGAAGGGAATGAAGACCCAAGCTGTCACGATAGATGTCACCAACAGAAAAATCCCTCAGCTCACCATAGTTGGCCGCTCCAGGTAAAACAAGTGAAGAGCAAAGGTGGGTAGTTTAAGTTCAGTGAGTAAAAGTACAACCAAGGTTTTGTTTCAACCAAACAGTTGAATGCACTTTATACTCAATTGGTTGCTTGAAACAACATCTTGGTCTGGGCATGTACTCTCTGGAGCTAAATTACCCACCTCTGGTGATCGGGGACATTTGGAAAGAGTGCTTAGGTTACAGATCCTGCATTTCATTAACTGTCTCGGTATCTCATGTTTCCCGTAGACTTGACATGATGAAGGAGGCTATGGTGCAGTTCCAGGTGACTGTTCCTGCCCTGCAGACTGATGCCACAGCCACTGCCACCCTGAAGCGCTCAGATGGCATGACACTGCAGCTGGAAACAGCTGTCAAAATCCCAGAGACCACCTCCCTGCAGAGAATGACCTTCAAACTAGGTATATCTTTCTGCTTTCCAAATGTTCCAAAGAACAGAAAACATACGGATATTAAGATGATCACCAAATGAACTGGTAGAAAAAAATAATAAATTTCTTTATAGATGAGAATCAGATGGAGGTGGAGATGACATCTAAAATGAATTCCGAGATCCAAAACCTCATCCCTGATCTGGAGGAGTACCTGAGAAAACTTGAGAATTTTGCCTATGAAGTATTGGATCAGAAGGTTGCCAAGACTGACATGAAATTGCGTCACATTGTCTCTAAAACTATTGAGGTTAGTTGGAAATATACATTTTTCAGAATTGTCACTTGCAAATGGGATACCAAAGTTTATCCCAGGAGATGCTGGTCCTGAGCAAAGCTGCACTCTGGAATGGAAGCCAATTCATCACCCTAAGAGTGATGTAGAGACACTATTTCATCTAATTCACCACTTTATACTGAGGAAGGAAACTTCTTTGGAGTCAGGGAGTAAAGAACAGGCAGTGCCAATATCTGACAAACAGGGTAATCATTTCATGAATTGCTGTAGGATATGATGAGGACCAATTGGTCACCACAAAAAAAATATAAATTAGGTATAAGTAGATTTGAATAGAGAAACATCTCAAGATGGCCAGGGCCCCAGCTTCTATTCTGATTTTGCATCAGATATTTATCAGAAGTCTATGAGATATTAATGATAATCCTTTGCATTTAGGCAGGGAATATCTGGCTGGACAAAATGGCTGTAGGCATCCCCTATATGAAGAACATGAGGAACAAGAGGAACATCCCAGAGATCAACTTTCCTTCTCTGCCTGAGACACTGTTCCTGACATAGTAAGTAACAAATGGATACCGAGTGGTAGAAAGGACTGATTTGTCAACTTATGGTTTTCCTAAGATTTCTTAAAATGTTGTGCTTGAGCTCTTCATCTTCCTTCCTTCACTAGTGAAAGCTCCTTCAGATACCAGTTCAACAAGGACAGAGTCACAGTGACTGTCCCTCTGCCACTGGGTGGAAAATCCTCAAAAGATTTAAACATCCCCCCAAGTGTGACCATTCCTGAAGTGAAAGACCAGGAATTGGAGTGGATGCCCAAGACAATCATCCCCATACCCTTTTTTACCATCCCCCACAACTATGAGCTCAGTGTGCCACTCCTGGGAATGGCGGAAGCAACTGCCAAGATGACCAGCAACTACTACAACTGGGAGGGATCAATTTCTGGGGGCAATGACACAGTGGACACCCCCAGCTACATAGCCAAGTTCAAAGTCAAGGCTGACAGCCCCATTGAGATCTTCTCTTATGATACTGAAGGTAAGTTTCCACCTTCCGTTTTGCAACATTGATTGTGTTTCAGAAAGATAATTCGATTTTAATGAAAATCTAATAGTAGAGATTTAAAAATGTATATTAGTTGCTGTCCAATTCAGTAATGAAACAATGCTATGTATTTTGTTTGCATTCTTATGTTTATTGAACTTGCTTTACTTACATACTTGAAACTGGCTAAATACAAAAATAGATTTTGGACTTCCAAAAGAAACAGTAACAGTTATTGTCTATTGTTTTGTCTTATAATAGGTATAGCGGCAATCAGTGGCACAGTGAAATCTCTGAAGTTCTCTGCGATGACTTCCCTTAAACATAGCCTTATAAATTCTCAGTTCAACCTCATGGAATCTGTGACAACACAAGGAGACAGAACTTCTGCAACATCAAGCTCAAACTTTAGGGTATTCAGCCCCATGGGCCTTAATACCTCATTATTGATGTCTGCTCAGGCTGCTAATGAGAACCTTGATTTCACCATTAACACCAACATAGATGGTACCTTCCAATTGGGTTCACTGTATGCCAACACAGTCTACATTGAATCCTATGTGGTGGACATTGGCAGGAAAACCATAAAAAGAGATTCATCACTTAATTTGGACTCCATACTTCTCGGGGTTTCAAACATAATCAAGGGATCTTATATAGATGGAGACGTGTCAGTCGTGTCTGACACTAATGTGAATCATGATGCTCTGAAGCATAAAGGAGAACTTAAATACAAGGATGGCCTCCTGACCCTGAAGTCAAATGCTGTAACTGAAGCCCTTGGGCAGGAACTTAGCAGCAATGCAGAACTGAAGATTTCTGGTGAAGGTGGAATCATCCGAGTGGAGACCAAAGCTGGTGATGCCAAAAACAGAGCCTACTCCCTCCTCTCTGGTTCTGTGAACTCCCAAGGCATGGAGATCAATTCTGATGGTAGCATCACGTTTGATGTTACCCGTGGGACGCACAAGGCTACGCTGATGATCGGAAGCAATGGCTTAGAAACTTCAGGCACCACCACACTACAGCTTAAGCCCTTAACTTTTGAAAACCAGTTCCATAGCACAGTCGATAGCTCTGGGGCAGTTTTGTCCATCACATCAAAAGGAAGCATCCACCAGAACAGAGCTACGCTCCAGATTGAAGGGAAAGCTGGTGTTAGTGAAGCCTATCTGAACAGTGTTTATGAAGGCAACCTGTTTGATGCAAGCTCCCGGAATATAATGAATATGAGGGTGAACAAGCAGGGACTGACTATGACAAATAACCTCATGGCATCTGTGCGAAAAATGAAAACTGAACATACGCATAGTCTGACACTGAACCTCTGGCGTTTATCCCTGCAGTCCAAAACAGACAACTTTATCTGTGATAGCACATCCTACAAGCATGATATAAAGTTTGACATGGAACCCTTCATTGCAACAGTAAATATGAACAATGACCTCAGGCTCATGGACGTTGAGTTCACCAACAACGGCTTGTTCAAAGTTGAGCCTTACAAGATTGATCTGACTGGCAAACTAAGGGGAGCCTTTGGAGAGGACCAGGAGGTCAAACACACTTATGAAATTGGCTATGGTGGACTGGAAGGAAAACTAAAATGTAGTACCACTGGAAAAATCCTAGGAGCTCAGATGAGCCACAATGTTGATCTGGAGGTAGTTGGTCTTTCCTCTAAATTCATTAGTGAGGCTCGCTTCAAGTCTAGCTCTCTCCAGCTCAACAGCAACCTCCGTACCCTTGCAGTGCCATTCAGCTTCAACGTAGATGCTCTCCTCAATGGTGATGGTGAGTTGAACCTGTATGGAAAACACAGTGGCCAGCTGTACAGCAAGTTCCTTTTGAAAGCAGAACCTCTAGCTTTCGCCTACTCTCATGAACACCGAGCCTCAAGTAACCATATGATTGGTGGTGGTGCACCTGTAAAGACAGAATTTGACAACAAGGTTAATGGGCTCTTGACTCCCAATGAGCAATCTGCCACATGGAGGATAAAATCCAAACTCAACAACTACGGCTATAGTCAGGATTTGAGTGCCTACAATAATGCAGAAAGGATTGGAGTTGAACTTTCAGGAACCATGCTCAGAGGGGTAGCTGGAGAGCAACAGAACCAAGAGTGCAGTGTGTCTGGCTTCTTGAAGTACGACAAAAATGGAAATTTTCATATCATCGAGCTGCCTTTCATTGAAAGCTTTCCTGCTGCTTTTGATGAATTCAAAGCCACCATTCTGAATGTTCTTCAATCCGTTCAGTATTACATCAACAGCTTAGATGTCAACCGCCTGGCTGGTGAATTTAGAGCCAACTTGGACAAATTGCCACAGCAATTTAACAACTACATGCAGAAAATGGACCTGGAAAACAAGGTGGCTGAGACTAAGAAGCAGCTTGCAGCTCTGACTCAGAAGTATATAATTACACTGGAAGACCTGGAAGATTCCTTAGAGAACCTGAAGGTGTCCTTTGCACAAACCCTGACTGAGCTGCAAATTAGAATCAGAGACTTTCTAGTCATGGTGAAAGAATATATTGGAAGTGGAGCCTGGTCAGATGCTCTCATGCAGGTTGGAAACAAGCTAAGGGACTTCGATGAGAGAACTGGAATCTCTAAATCAATTATCAATGCTATCAATGCTTTGGAAGACAACATTAGGCAGTTTGATCTGAATAACCTGAAGGACAGCAGCATTGCCTGGCTGCAGGATCTTGATGCTCAGTATGATATTAAATTTAAGGTTCAGAGGCAAGTAAGTGAACTGAAACAAATGTTATTCAACTTTGATATTATGAAATTCATTCAAAACCTGAAGGACTATGTCTCTTCACTTAAAGTAAATGAATACCTGGGTCAGCTGTCATTTCAAATTCCTGCTGAGGAAATCACTGCAATTGTTGACTCCATGAAAGATGTAATAGTTAACTGGATTGAGGAATATCAAATTGTCGAGAAGATTAATGTGGTGTACTCTCAGGTGAGGGATCTAATTCTCAAGTATGAGCTTGACAAGAAAATCAAGGTGGTCATGGACCGAGGACTAGAACTTTTCAAGAAATACAATGCCCAAAAGACACTGCAGTCGATAGTTGATACTCTAAAATCTGTTGATTTCCAATATTTGCCTGACAAATTAATGCAAATACTCGATAAAGCAGTAGAACAACTGGAAGCAGCTGACTTCAAGCAATTAATTGACAAGCTTAATGAGTACATATCGGTAATTGTTGAAAAAATTCAGGAATTTGACTATAGTGCGTTCATTGACACCATGAACCAGAAAATAAATGCAATGACAAGGAGTTTGAATGAACATCTACAAGCTTATGAGATCCCACAGAAAATCGAAGCCACTCGCAAATTTATGAGACACCTCCAAACCTCCACTGTGAACTACTTGAATAAACTGAAAGACACGAGGGTTGCAGAGATAGTCTTAATGGTCCAGGATATTATTGACGCTACAGCTTTCAGTGACATCAAGATAAAGCTGCAGGACTACCTCAAAGACCTTCGGGAGAGAATTGGTAGCATGGATATCAGGAGGGAAATTCGTTTCTACCTTGGAAGAGCAATTGAATCCTACAGAAACATGGTCAGCTACATCACCTCTCAGGTGAATAAACTGATTGCGGAAATCCGCAAATTGGCTGAACACCAAGAAATCCTTGATGAAATTCAGCAGGCTTTTGAGCAGTATGCGAACACACTGAAGGCACTGCAGTTTGAAATCCCTTCATTCACTGTTCCTCTCACTAATCTTGTTGTGCCCCATGTTCAGATCAATATAGAAAAGCTGCAGGAGATCACAATTCCGAAAAAGATCTCTATCCCTGAGTTCACTATTCTTGATTCCTATACCATACCTTCTTTCACCATTGACTTCGAGGAAATCAAGAAAGTACTAATATCCTTCATTGACAACATCAGAAACATGGAAATTACATTCCCCAGTCCCAGTGATCTGTTTGGAGACCTCAAACTGATATACTTGCCAGACCTGCCTGACCTAACGTTTCCAGAGATTACCATTTCAGAAATCGGGTTTCCAGAGATGACCATCCCAAAACTGAATCTGGAAAATTTTAATATCACTATGCTCTCGATTCCTGAGATTAAAATGCCAAGAATCCCCAGTGAAGTCGAAGTACCTGCTTTTGGTAAACTCTACAGTGAGTTCAAAGTCAGCTGTCCACACTACAAACTCCAAACTACAGCAGTTCTCCAAAACACAACAAGCAGTTCGAGGAACCCACGATTCACTGCTACATTTGCTTCCCAAATGGAATCAATTATGGATTACCTAGCGTATGCTCTCGATGCTACTGCCCAGATAGAAGCCCCTGAAATGAGAAGCCTGGTACTCAGTGAAACCTTAAAATTTAACCATAAAGCCTTCAACGTTGACCACCAGGGCTCAGTCACCCTTGGTGCCACCTCACCACAAGCTAAAGCTGTAACTAAGGCTAAAGTTTCCACAGAAATGTACACCAGTGACATTGTCAACAACATGAATGTAGTCTTGGAGAGTGGAATTTCTGCATCAATGAATACCACCTATAAGCATACCCTGAATATCCCATCTGCCGAAATCTCTAGCCAGGTTAGTTTTACCCATAAAGCAGGTGCAACTTTTGAGTCTGGTACCATTTCTTTGACAGCTGGAACCACTGGCAATGGAAAGTGGTCTATTTTGGATTATACCGATGATGGCAGCCACAAGAGCAATCTTGAGTTCACCCTTGACATCAATACGGCAAGACTCAAATTTACTGGGGACACCAACAGCAAAGCTCTGAAAATGAAGCAAATTGTAAATGCTGAATCCGCCATTTTCAGCTACATAACTGTCGATGTTCAAGTGGAGACAGAAGCTCCTTTTATTAAAGGCAGTGTTTTATCATTGAATGGAAAGGCTGATGTGGAATTACTGGAAATCAAATTGACAGCTTCCCATAACAGTGAACTCACTGGCAGAGTTAGTGGAACCATGTCCAACTCCATAGACTTTGTTGCTCACCCTTTTGAAGTCATTCTTGATACCAAAAATAAGGGAAATGGCAAGATAATTTTACCCCTGAAACTGACTGGAAAAATTGATCTACAGAACAACTATTTTGTCCTCCTCAATTCAAACAAGCAGTCTGTTAGCTGGGGGGCCTTAGCCCGATTCAATCAATACAAGTACAGCCACAACTTCCGTGTGGAGAACAATGAGAAAGACATTGGGGCCTATGCAGAAATGACTGGTGAGGCTAACCTCGATTTCCTGACTGTACCTCTCAGCATCCCTGAAACGAATGTGCCTTATACTGAAATGAGAATCCCACAGATTAGGAGATTCTCCCTGTGGGAGGACATGGGCCTGAAGAAGCTCCTGGCTACTACCTTGCAGTCATTTGATATGGCTTTCAGGCTCCAATACCAAAAGAATCCTGAGATGCATGCCTTTGATATTGACCTAACACCGCTCTTTAGTGCCATCAATGAAAATTCCAAGATACTCAATGCACAGTTTGAGCAGGGAAGAGACAAGGCCATCCGTCTGCTGACCGACTCGTATAACCAGGCTAAGACACAGCTGGAAAAGCACAAAGCTGTCAGATCAGCTCTGCCGGCCAAGACGCTCACTATCCCTGGATACACCATCCCTATCTTGAACATTGAAGTTTCTCCATTCACAGCTGAATTGCCAGCATTCAGGCTCATCCTCCCCAAGGAGATCACCACACCTAACTTTAAGGTGCCAATGATGGGCTTCTCAATCCCTTCGTACACTCTTGTAATACCCGTTCCAGAGCTGCCAGTGTTAAATGTGCCTAAAACCCTCAGACGACTCTCCTTGCCCATAATTACTCTGCCAGTCACACAAAACACAATTATGATTCCTGCCATGGGCAATATTACCTATGATTTCTCATTCAAGTCCTCTGTGGTCACTTTGAATGCTAATGCTGGTCTGTATAATCAGTCTGACATTGTGGTCAAATTTGGAGCTTCCTCAAGTTCTATTTTTGATATCCTCAAAAGCAAACTAGAGGGAACTACCAGCTTGACAAGAAAACGAGGATATAAGCTAGCCACCACTCTGTCTCTGGAAAACATTTTGGTTCAGGTCAACTACAATACCATAATGAGCCTCATCAAGAGAAATACAGAAGCATCCATTATGACCACTGCCAAGGCCAGCCTGTTGATGTTAAACCTAGAATTAAATCACGAACTCAAAGGAAACACTAAGACTAAACCAAATGTGGTCTCCAAGGTAAGCGTGACATATGACTTTGGTGGACAAGATGTTTATGGCAAGTGTAGTATTGAAAATAGCCTCCATCTGGAAGGATTGCCATCTGCCATCTCTTTGGAAACTTCTACCAAGGGAATGATTAATGGAACTATACCATTTGGTGGATTCATTGCAACCTTTAACAAAGAAGGTAACGTCTACCTGAATGCTAATGGCCTGCGATCTACAATAAACGCTGACATGGACTCAAAAGTACAATACGAGACACCTAATGTGTACATAAACATGCATGCAGACATGAATAAAAATCTGGCTTTGGAGGCATCTCTACGCAGAGTATATGCTACATTGACCATCAAAGGCAACAATAACGCTGATGTTAGACCTTTCAGTACCAACGGCAAGCATAGTGCCAAAGCAACCTTTGAATTTGTTCCACTGAAGACCCTTGCAGGTAGTGTGCAGATTGATATGTCCCAGCCCAGCAACATCGGTGAGGCAAGTGTGCATGAGAACATTAAATTTATTGCCATGCCAGAGAAACAAATGTTCAGCTGGAGTGGCAGGGAGCAGCTGGCATCTGCTGTCCATGCTGGTGATCATCTGCTATCAAACGACGAGACTGAAATCCGACTGGAGTGGACAGAGTCAGTAGAGGGCTACCTTGCTTTCTTGAAGACCATAAAGCTGCCTATTTACCAGAAAAACCTGTGGGATGTACTCAAGTTCGATATGACCACTAATGAGGACAAGCTACAGTTCCTTAATGCCTCCTCAGTTGTGATATACACCAAGAATAAGGAAGGATTCCTCTTTGCCCTGCCCAGTGAAGTCTTCGAGAATGGTATTGTTTTTAATATACCTGAAATCACCTTGACGGTCCCCAAATGGGTTAGGGACATTCCTCAAAACATCAGGGACATTGACATGCGTTACGACGGAATGAATTTCCCTGAGCAGATGAGTATTCCACCTGTCATCATTCCCACTTTTGAAGTACCCTTTACCACCTTGCAAATTCCATCCTTCGTCATTGACCTAAGGACCCTTGTAATTCCGACAGTGATTGAGATTCCTGAATTTGATGTCAACTTGCCAGGCCTGCCCAAAGTGAATGTGCCAAGCATCAGCATTAATACAGAGTATCTGAAGAACAGGATGTCATCATTAGCAGTGAAGCTGCCAAAATATGAAATTACCATCTCACCCTTCAGCCTGCCAAAGTCCATGACAGCCCGCCTGGATGACATTGAACACCAAATCTCCAACTTCGAGCTGCCTTCCATCACAATCCCAGAGCAGAAGATTGAAATTCCCGAGATTACTCTCAACTTTCCATTTGGGATTTTTATTCCATACTTTGGCTCCCTGTCTACAACTGCAAAGGTGTCTTCTCCCATTTACAACATCCAATGGGCTGTTGAACTAGAGAACAAAGCTCCTGCCTTTGTCACCTCACTGAAGTCTTCCTGCACATCCACTATGGTCTTCCTGGAATACGAGCTGGATGGTATGTCTTACAACTATGCCATTTGTCGCTTTCCTGAATTTCGCCTATTTAAAAGCTGTAGCTCAGCTGTATGTGTACTGAGTTTGTCTTTGCCCTACACAGCAATTGCAAGCACTCAGTTTGAAAATGGGGCCGTGAGCATAACTGGCAAAGGGACCCTCTCTCACAAAGATCTGCGCATGGATTGGCAACAAGCATTCATGCAGACCTTGAGGTAGGATGTTCTGCCTGTTGCATTAACAGGAGTGATAAATTAACCCTTTGTTTGCAGAGGTGCGTTAGTGAGGAACCTGTGACCTACAATCTAATGCTATGTTCCTCCAGCATGCCAGCCATGCTTTGTGTTATCCTATAACACAGGTTTAAAACTGCACCCATAAGACTCAACAGAATGAGTCTTATGGGTGCAGTTATACCAGTGCAACTTAAGACTCATTTTGTGGTGATGGGTCACATACTGTGTATACATATGTGTGTGTGTGTGTGTGTGTGTGTGTGTGTGTTTGTACTGTATATGTTAAGTAATATTTGATATAGAAACACGGGAAACTTTTTTTTTTCCCCCCACCCCCAGGATGAAACAACGGATTTCTCGGGATGCAAGGTAAATTTTTCAGATGCCTCACATCCCTAAACAGTGAAACAAAATTTTATATGAATGTATATTGGCAAAAATATCATTGTAGAGTTTTTATAGCCCATAACGTTTGGAAATGTTCTTCTTATGATCTATATCTTCCTATATTAACATGAATAACATTCATTTTGCCCTTCAGTGCCTCTGACCACACTCTGAATGTGGATATCGCCAGTACAACATTCACTGATGTCAGCCTTCGCTACGCATCCCGCAAAGACAGCGTTAGTGCTTCCATATCTTCTCCATCCTCTGGGTTCCTTGGCATCCTCGTCCAGAAGAAGACTCCGTCACAGGTGTTGGGGAAGCTTTACAGTCGCTACCCGGTGAGTTGGCTTCCTGACTGTAGCTTTCAGCATCCCTGAAATGAATGTGCTTTATACTGAAATGAGAACCTCACAGATTACCGGAAACTTGTTAGTTCGATTCTCTGTCCACTGATTTGTCCCTGTTTTGTCCGGACAGTCTGCTCCTGAGAAGGATATGGACATCCTTAGCATGAAGGCAACCTTGAAGAACTCGGAGAAACTCAACCTACAGACTACTTGGAACACCCAAGTTACATATGACATGCTTGGTGGCCTGAGGGACAGAGTGCCAGCTATCACGTCCTCACTGTACAAGTTCGCAAACAAGTACCACAATGCCCACTTTGGCATGGACCTGAACCGTGCCTCTTTGAAGCTAAAGAACACAGTGTCCAGTTCCATCGAGAGAGCCTACCAGGAGATACCAAGGAACCTTGACACATTGCGGAACGAGATTGAGAATATCAGGGACCAAAGCAAGGTGATATACAAGAGGGCAGTTGACAGTATCCCGGCTGCAGATTTCCAGAAAGTTAGTGATGACCTAACTCGCTTCATCAGGCAACTTCTCCGGCAATATCAGAAGAATGTCAAACTTATGTTGGATGCAGTCATGAAATTCCTGAGCAAGACTAAGTTTCAGCTGCCGGGGATCAAGGAGAAGCTCACTGGAGAAGAACTGTTCCAGAGGGCCAGCCGCTCCATTGTTAGGGTGGCTGAACAGTCAAACCAGATGATTTACAGCTTCATAGAGTCTAACGCAGATGTCTTCATCAGTCAGGTAAATAACATTGAATTCACAGTTCCTAGTACTAACTACGTCATAAGTGGAAGGAATATTGTGGAAAACGTGAAATATGCAATGAAAAATATGCAGAATAACATTATATACATGGTGAGGACCCTGGAGAACATCAGACTTGAAGACATTCTGGAGAAACTGAAGACTTTCCTACAACTGTGCATTCAAAAGGTGGATGATGTAGTGGTCTCCTTGAAGACCCAAGGTCTGGATGAGCTCTCTGCCAGCTTTAATAGCATCATCGCAAAGGCCCGCAATGTGCAATTCATGCAAACACTTGGTGCGCAGTTTGAGGAGGTCAAGAAGGTGGCAGCGGGGTATAAAGACCAAGCCAAAATGACAATCCAGGAGGTCTATTCTGAGGTGAACATGGAGCGCCTGAACACCAAGCTCCAGCTGTGGATTGATGATGTACGGTCAAACCTGAATGCATTTTTCAACAAACTCATCCAGCTCTTGCAGGACGTCTCCAAGAGTGTGCAGCCTTACATGAGAGCTAGCAACAGAAAAGCGGACATTGACATCCCTCTTCCATTTTTCTGGAGATCCTTTAGTGATTGGCCCACAACAAGCTAACTGTGAGGGCTTGCGAAACACTACCGAGTTTGGAGGAAAGTAAAGATCTGTAACAGAAATGCCTGAAATTTGAGGATAAATAAAAATGAAAAAGGACCATTGTTATTTCATGGAATCTTTGACAATGTATTTAAAGCTGTTATACTGGCACATGTAGATTTTGTCGATGCTGCTGTTTTTTGCAATTGAAGTCTGACTGGTTTAGTAATTTCGTTTTATTATGTTATAATAAGCAACTGCTTTATTGACCCTCTTTGTTCTTTTGGAGAGTTTCAATAAAGACCCATTTTAATGCAGATTGCGACAAGAGCCTTTTTGTAAACTGTAGCCTTAGTCAAACGGCACATTCACAGCTCACTCTCACAGATTAACTCATAACTATCAGTGACTATTTCTATCCCAACCAAGGCATTTTTTTGGGAGATCATTCAAAGACAAGGGAACCAGCAGAGTTTAAGGTTTATATCCGGACACGTTCAGTTCTTACCAAAATTTAATAAATATTTGCTGGTACTCGTCTAATTAAACTGATTTGAAATTCAAAGCGTCAATCGAAGCTGCACATCCAATCATGGGAATGCATCGCCCCACTCAACCATGTGGTGGTGCTGTCGACTCATTCATGATGGCCGCGTGCTCAAGCTGCCACGCTCTCGCGCTCTCTCTCTCTCTACTTCAGCTGCATGTATGGCCTCTTGACCTTGCCATTATTGCTCTCTGCATTCCCTCGACTTATTTCCCCTGGTTACCTGGTGGGACACTGTAAGCCCCCCATCGACATTTCATATACCCTCCTCAAACGGGTCTGCAACAAATGTTGCTAAGCACGGCGGCAGCCACCTGTCAGGAATCCGGGGGCGGGGCATACGGCAGGGTGTGCTGCTTTTCCCACACTGCTCTATTAGAAGGATATGGATCATCCGGACATGGTGGGCGGAGCATCGGCTGGTCCCACCCCTCTCGGCTGGGCCCAGCCCCAGCGCCTTCTCTCCCCTCTCTTTCTTTCCCATCTGGGCTCCTACGCCTGGCCCCCGGCCCCAGACCCCACTGTGATACCTGCCCCCTCACCTGAGATTAGGGTGGGGGACCCCGATCTGTCCACAGCCGTTGCACAGCGCTTTCTCTCATCAGTGATGTTGCACATCGCTAATTTAGTGTTAGCCTTCGGCAAAGTGAACGGCGAGTCTCCGAAGAACTAGAATACATGAGACTCCCCAATAAACCAAACGGATCTCACTCCAGTGTGAGATTACATATCCGCATTCACCTGCAACTAAGTTGAAAATTAACTACGGTAAATGGCATATTTATATAGTGATAAGAAATAATATAAACTGTGTTACTGTGATTAAGTCTCTCATGAGAATAACAGGGGCCTGGAACACTGAATATGGGTGAAACTGACATGAATCAGATCTCTGTCCAAAGCCATGCTTTGATTTATTGGTCTAATTGTCCCAGTGATATATCGTCTCTTTGTATGTGCAATTTGCTAATACGTGAAAATATGAGAAATCTGGTTTCGAGGTGAATGAATTTGATGATCTGTCACTGTGTTTTCAAGATATCTGTTGACCATTTTGTTAGGTCACTCCGTTTCCTCCAAGGACCAGGAGAAGGTATCCCAGCATGCTCCACCTCTTCGGGGACCCTGTCTGAAGGCCATGTCAGATGACTGGAAAGGAAGCAGGCGGCTGCAGATGCTGGTGGGATCCTTAAGCTCTGGTTTCATTATTCTTATTTCAGCGATTGTGAAAACCATCTCAGCAATATGAGGCACTGGGGTGTTGGCAGTGAGGGCAGTGACGGCAGTGACGGCAGTGAGGGCGGCACCCCTGGCATGGTTCTTAGTTTTCCTCTTAATGTTCAGGTAAGATTCAGGCTCATTAGTGTGTTATGAAGAAGTTCACCATGGCCATAGGTGCACAGTGAGTCTGCCAGTCTGTTGTTAATCAGCAAGCTAATAGAGGCATAAATTTTGACAGATCACAGATTCTCAATGTGGAGTTCCAAAGTTCTGCCACGTCATTGACTGCATTTTTGCATTTGAGGCTGGCTTTGTTCTCTCTCAATTTTGGGAATGTCAGTGTGTAAAAAAACCCCTCTGTTCCTAACTGGACCTCATTTCCCACTAAGAGCTTTAAACTCCCCAGGAGGAGCAGATGTTAAAAGAGGGCAACCTATAATCTCTCGCAGAAAGTCATTTTCCACATTATGCCCTTTTGCTGGAGTGAAATACATATTTTTACACCATTCCCAAGTGCTCTGTTGAGACCAATTGACAGAGCAGCACCATGTTGGAGTGATTCTCACAGCTTGTGTAATATGTCACCATCAGCTTAGCGGCTGTAAATTAGCTGCAGCGTGGCGGCTCGCTGCGTCCCCGAAATGCCCACGCGGGCCCCAGGTGCCTCTTCGGTTACAGCCTCATTTGTTCCCCTCTGCACCCTGGAGCACCTTTTTCCAGTCTTCCTGCTGCTCCACGTGGACACAGGCAGCTGTGCTACAGTGCCACATCTGTCGCAGAATCTCGGAGTCCGACGTCTTGGAATCTGAGGTCTGACATCCCAAAATCTGTGAGAAAGCTTCTGAAATTCCGAGCTCCTGGCTCCGTCATCAGATTACTGGCACGAGGAGGGAGCATGCAACCGGATCGAGCCCCAGCCCGCACACACGCACACACCTAATAACAGTTACACACATGCATACAGCGAGATGGACACACACCTACACTTACATGCATAATCACACACAGACACACCTAATAACAGTTACACACATGCATACAGTGAGACGGACACACACCTACACTTACATGCATAATCATACACACACACACACACACACACACACACACCTAATAACAGTTACACACATGCATACAGCGAGACGGACACACACCTACACTTACATGCATAATCACACACACACACACACACACACACACACACACACACACACACACACACACACACACACACACAAACACACACATACCCACAAACTCTGCAGCAGAGACACACACATTCACAATGGGTCCAGTGTCTCGCAGAACAAAGCGTAAAACCTGCCTTTTCTATGTCATTTCATTGCGAAACCATTAAAAGTGAAGTGTGGCCTTTGAGTTCGACAGGGACACCGTGATATATGGTGCACGGCAGGCCGGTCGGGGCCAACACCAACAGATTTCTGTTTGAAAGCAGATATGGAAGAAGCAAAGAGGGTTAGCGTGAGAGCGGCCGAGCTTCCCGGGGGTGGGCCCGCACCGGTACACCGCCGTGCGCACTCCAGGCCTTGGCTTGTCCGAAAAACAGAACTCCGAGTGAAACTAATTTAAAGCCACTTGCCGATTGGCACATATTTGAAGTGAAAGAATCCCAGCTGAAAAAGTACTAGTCCTGTAACAAAGTGCGGTACCGTTAAAGCGAGAGAGGGGGAAATACCTCACTGCCAGCAGCCCGACGATGCTTACAGTAACTGACAGTGCTTTTTTTCTGAACTTAAACGTTCACCCCAGTGTTTCAAAAAGTCTGTTCAAAACTGGAATCAATTGACAAATTTCAGAATAACCTTTTCAGCTCAGCTGTGGCTGGGTGACTGATTAACAAGCAAAGTGAATTCAGTTAAATAGGAATGTTTCCATTGGTCGGCAGTTTTCCTGGACCATTGCTTACAAACAGATTGGCTAAAATGACTGACATTATGATCTGAGAATGCTGGATCTCCACGGTAGATGGTATCGGCTCACCAGCTAGGAGTGAATGTTTTCTGTTTTACTGGATTAGCAGGTATCACTACAAGTTGTCATCTAATAAAAGCATCACAGTGAACTTTTCTGTATAAGAAAATTAACTCATCCTTGCTGTCACAGAAATTCTGCTCTTTTCATTAGTGCACTTTGAAAAACATTTATTATTTAACTTATTTATTTAAAGCTCTTGTTTTCCTTGTTCCACGTGAAACATTGTAGGAATCATTCACCAGGAATCCTTTCTGTGTCGATTCTTAAACAGCGTCACTGGGAGCAAACCAAATGTTTTCCTCTTTTTCTTGCTGAATGTTTTTCTTGCTCTTGCCCCCCCAGTATGACCCCTCGCTTACCTTTCTGGGTTCCGTTACTCGGAAACAATAGTGTGATTCAGGTTTTGTTTTGGTTTTAAAGTCATTTGAGGGCATTCTCATGATAAAAGGGGAACTTGGTATGGTGGTTACTTGATACAACCACTAGGGCGGCGCCGCCTAATCTCACTCCTGCACAGCTGAGAGTCGGGGCAGGAGGTCAGGGGTTGGCCTCTCTTGATCTTTACAGCTGCAGACCTGCTGGTTTCAGAATACATGTTAATTTAATTAGCACTTGATTTACACCTAAAGTTTCAGGGAAGGTGACTTCAGTGAGGGGGCATTTGCGGAGTCACTCTATATTTCCTGCCTTCTAAAAGGGTCACATCCGGTACTGTGCTCTCCTGTCGTAAGATTGGTACGCAGGCCATAAAATCATGGCTGAATTATTATTAATGTAAAGTTTATAAGAGATTAATTTCCATTTCAGAAATCCGTGTGAGGGAAAGTGCAGGAAAAATGCAATGACATGTCAACATGAAATGGGAGAGATAATGTGCAAGAATCCCACTGGAATATCTCTATGTAGCACCTTTAAAGATTAAATTCCTAAAGTCAATAGCTGTGGTCGAATTCAGGGGCTGCATCCTTTGAACGACGGGGTCTATGAGGGTGTAACTATTATAGGCTGCGTACTTTGAAGGTCGAACACAACGCACTGTCCAATGGGACGGTTTGGCCTACAGATAAGTTTGCATCACCCACTGAGGTGCCTGCCCCTGACCCCGAGGGGCCTCGCCCTGACCCCGAGGGGCCTCGCCCTGACTCTGAGGAACGTTGCTGCTGCGGCTTTTGTTTGTTCGTTGTTGCCATGGCCCAGCGCAGACGAGGGTACCTGACTGTCCAAAAAAAAAACTAGAGCGAGGATCTTTATTGTTTTCCTGCCCACAATGTAATTTCTTCCCACGTGCTGCATGGCCCCTTCGCTTTCCACTCCGCCATGATGCCCTCATCAAAGGCCACAGACAGAGTCCCCTTTGTCTCTGTGCCTTTGGGTGGGAGGCAGCAGGGGGAGCACGTCGCTCCCCCAGGTGGCAAAGCCATTGCTGAGGTTGGCTCTGGGACTTTCTGCTGAAGCTGACACTTCCACCGCTCCTCGCTATGCCTGAGTACGGCCTGGTGGCAGTATCAGGTGACCTGCTTCATTACGAGCTGCAGGGTTTTGGTGTTTTTGTTTTGTCGGGTGATTCCATGCCTCGACCCCTGCCTCACGTCTAGGCAACCTCCGTTTCCCCTGATTTAAAACCAACCCTTCTGGTGAGCTGCGTGCGTGGTCAGATGTGCCGGGGAAGGGCTTAGAGTCCCCTGGGTGGTCTTCTTTGAGTTATGTGCGTTTTATTTCGTTCAGGCTATAATGCTAACATGCTCGCGGGATTGATGACTCGCTGCCGCCTCTGTGTTATCTACTGTTGCCGTGGTGACCTGCTTGCGGATGCCGAGGTGCAGGTGTCGAACCCAGACTTAAGAAGGTCTCCTGTGATGTCCCACTAGACATGGCGGTGATGGAGGCTTCCGGAGGGACCAAGGAGCTCGGGTCAGGTTCGTGTCATTCTGAAGGATGCACTCAGCCAAATTCCCAGAAATCATATTCTTCTGGGAAAGTCCCATGTGACGCCCCCTGCAGGCCGAGAGGAAATGCTGGCAATGTTCCTGACCTCCTACACCTGAAGTGTAATGAGTCATTCTGATTAACAGTGCTGGTGTTTACCGCCATTCAAACCACGCATTAGTATGGGGCTCCTGAGGATTAGGGCGCCCCCTGTTGGCTGCTGTCATTGAACTTAATAGTAAATAATCACATTCCTTTTTCCTCGTTTTAACTGTATGGCACTTTGCAACTATAAATAGATATGGGCAATTAGCTGGGGTCATTTTCTTGGCCACCCCATCGCAGGGTGTGTGTCGGCTGCAGGGGGGGGAGCCGGGGGGTGATCAGGATACACCCATCCACCTCCATGACGATGGCCCTTAAAAGTACTGTTGCACAACCTTGCATGGCCAGCAGAACATGCATTTTCTTTACACCAAATTTGCTCGTCACCCAAATCCCTAATCCAGCGTATGGCCGTATATACAGGCAACGACATGGACCATGAATGTTGACCATTGCTATGAGCAGCTCTTCAAGTCTCCACTAGTTCTTCTGGTTCTTCAGAGTGTGTCTGCAGAGAATTCCAGTTCGGAGTGTCCTAATGGGGCTTTGGATGTGTCCGTAACTGCAAACAGCCACCCAGTTATACAGTTCAGCCACTCCCAGTGCTACCACCTCCATGATCTTCTTGCTGGACACCCCAGGCCGCAGTGACGGAACAGCCCTGTGCTCGTGTTTCATTCTAGCCCTTACCGCCGAGCCACCTGCATTGCTGCAGAAACGTGTTTGGCCAGGGGGCGCTCCAGCACGCCCGGAAATCAGGTGTTCGGGGACCCAGCCAGCAAAAGACGGTTCTTCAGTGCACGTCAGAAGCAATTCCTTTCACGCCAGCTCTGTGGAGTTCAAACTCTCTCCAGGATCGCTGTACCCAATTCGCCGTCCTGGCCCGCAGCCATTACATAATATCTGACACGAAAGGAAGGGGGGGGCACAGTGCCGAGGGCCAAAACCGGCAGGGGCCGGTACGGCACAGAGGCATGCAACAGATGTGTGAGCCAAGAGCAGAGCGCTAACAACTGGTCCCCGCAGCTGCTGGGTCCCGTGAGCTGGCCCCTTCCCCCCCGCGCCCCTTCCCGCGCACGTTATCGGATGTTTACATTACGGTACCATGCTGCTTTGGGGCGCTGTGCACCGGGAAGGTGAGCCAGCCTTCAGCCACACATATTTTCCTTTGGAGCGCTTAGTAATCCTGGCCCAAGCAGAGCCAGATGTCTTCCCGGCTGGGCGGTCGTCGCCATTAATCGTGTCCAGCAGTCAGGCCGCCGGGAATGTGCACGGCGGCCAGATCATTATCAGCAGAACGTGCCGGGAGCACCGATCACCGGGTCGTCCCTGGCTGTTTTGGTCTTTTGGGTTACTTTCTTGTTTTTGTTGCTGTAATACATTCAAATGTGTGTGACCTTTACTGCAAGAAGAATGGCAACAATGCAGATTTGTGGCAGAAGCTGCTGCGGGGCCCCGCTCACCATCTGGCCTGTGCCTCCCGCATGTGCCACTGCTGACTGTGTTATGGTGTCGCTGTGTTCTGGCTGGCTGATGGCCCTCCCCGGCTCAGAAGCGGCAGCCCTAATGACCTCCCCGGTTCAGGAGCGGCAGCCCTGATGACCCTCCCCGGCTCAGGAGCGGCAGCCCTAATGACCTCCCCGGTTCAGGAGCGGCAGCCCTAATGACCTCCCCGGTTCAGGAGCGGCAGCCCTGATGACCCTCCCCGGCTCAGGAGCGGCAGCCCTGATGACCCTCCCCGGTTCAGGAGCGGCAGCCCTGATGACCCTCCCCGGCTCAGGAGCGGCAGCCCTGATGACCCTCCCCGGTTCAGGAGCGGCAACCCTGATGACCCTCCCCGGCTCAGGAGCGGCAGCCCTGATGACCCTCCCCGGTTCAGGAGCGGCAGCCCTAATGACCTCCCCGGTTCAGGAGCGGCAGCCCTGATGACCCTCCCCGGCTCAGGAGCGGCAGCCCTGATGACCCTCCCCGGTTCAGGAGCGGCAGCCCTGATGACCCTCCCCGGTTCAGGAGCGGCAGCCCTGATGACCCTCCCCGGTTCAGGAGCGGCAACCCTGATGACCCTCCCCGGCTCAGGAGCGGCAGCCCTGATGACCCTCCCCGGCTCAGGAGCGGCAGCCCTGATGACCCTCCCCGGCTCAGGAGCGGCAGCCCTAATGACCTCCCCGGCTCAGGAGCGGCAGCCCTGATGACCCTCCCCGGCTCAGGAGCGGCAGCCCTGATGACCCTCCTTGGTTCAGGAGCGGCAGCCCTGATGACCCTCCCCGGCTCAGGAGCGGCAGCCCTGATGACCCTCCCCGGCTCAGGAGCGGCAGCCCTGATGACCCTCCCCGGCTCAGGAGCGGCAGCCCTGATGACCCTCCCCGGTTCAGGAGCGGCAGCCCTGATGACCCTCCCCGGCTCAGGAGCGGCAGCCCTGATGACCTCCCCGGCTCAGGAGCGGCAGCCCTGATGACCCTCCCCGGCTCAGGAGCAGCAGGGCTGTGACCTCTGACTCAGGTATTGTAAGCAGCATGGCTTTGCCGTGATAGCACCTCTGAGCCATAGTACTCCAGTTTGAAACATGTGAGGTTTGGTTACTTGGTGCACAGCCCAGTGGTAGCAAAACCCAGGCTCTTCTTCCATCCAATCAGCTGCTTGCATCCTGGTAAACTGGCATTTCATTGGTTACTCTCGTTTTTCCTGTGGATGGGAGAGGTATCCCTTTGAAGTGAAACATTTATAACAAGGTTGATTTCACTAGCAGACTGCCTTGTATGGAACTGATGTACAGAGAGGTAACCCCCCCCCTCACCTCGATGGTAGAGCTCTTAGTACCAGTTTTTTAAATACTTCATAATGCGAAACTGGTCCTCCGTTAGTCATTACTGTAGCTGTCATTTACGAAATAGCTCTGTATACCGTATAGATTCCTGTTGAGCTTCTGTGATTAGCTCATATGCATATTTAATTAGGCGAAAGCTTGATCATTATCACGTGGTCTGAACCCACAGACCGACACTTCAGGGAGCAGTCATCAGGCTGTAATAAGCGACTCTTTACATTGAACACTGTGGCTGTTTGGACAGAGGGGGGGTTGGTGATCTGCAGTCTATGCATGTTTTAAACTTGCTGTCTCACGTCACAAAAGGCCACATTATCCCAAAAATGAGTAATAAGGCATTTAACAATCATCATGAAGCTGATGTCTTTCAGCATTTTATATTCAGACTTTGCATTCATTAAGGATTCTGTATCTGCTGTTCCTATCAGTGGCTCTGCTTAACTGAAAAGGGCTGTGACCTGTGACCCGTGACCTTTGGCCCTTTGCTGTCAGCAGGTTGGATACCTGTTGGTTCCGGGAGACTTAACGGTACGGGGGTCGCCAGAGTTCAGCGCCTGCGTGTACATGTGCGGGTTGCAGCCGTGTGAACACGCGTGTGGGCGTGTGTCACAGTGGGGTTGACTCAATAGCCCCCAAACAAAGGGGCGTATTGTGTTTCTATAACAACGGTGGCGTGCAGGCAACGGGATTTCCACAGATTAATAATTCAGCATGGTTTGAGGATGTCAGGAGATGTGGTGACAGGAGACGGGGTCGCGCCAGGGGCCGGTGGCCACGTAAGCCGAGCCGGCTGTTCTGGTGCCCGTCCCGGTGGCAGAGGGGCCGGTCTGTGGGGGCGATGCCTGCGTCTGCGGTCGGCCTGGCTGATTTGCATATGCCGGGCATGGTGAGGACGCCAGGAGACAGAGAAGGGCGGCACGCGGTGGAGGGGAAACCCAATACTTCCTTTGAGATGTGCCCTAACCAGGAGATACCGTGGCTGGAACTAACGAGGCCTGAGCGGCTTTCATCTGCCCGCGCTGGGCGGGGGGGGGGAGACACTGGTGGTTCGCAGTTAAGGAATCACAGGCTTTGTTGTTCCTCTGACTTAAAGAAAACAAAGGTAGCATTCAGGCTGGGAGGGCCCCGTCGGTTTGGTGCGAAGGCGTGTGTGGGTGCTGCGTGCTTGTTGATGCGACCCCCCCAACCCCCCAGCTGGCCCCCGTTAACCTGCAGATCTTTCACTTTTACTGCGTCAATGAAATTCTGTTATAATAACATGATGAGCTGCTACACCTTCTGATGTGTGAATGTCCCCGAACTTCTGACTCCTCTCTTTAACAGGCCTGCTCATGGTCATTCGTGGATCTCCAAGGAGCTCAGAGGCCGTTAGCCCCCCCCTCCCTTCCACGCATCTCGGTGTGCTTTTGCCCCCTGGGCAGAATTTAGGACGACCTTGCTGCCCCAGCAGCTTCAGAGGAATGTGACACCACAGAACGGCTGGACACCATGCTGAACAAAGCTGACATGGCCTCTTAGACAAAGGAGGAAGGAATCGTACAGAGAAGGAATCATTATCATACAGGATTTATCATGTAGGACAGTGGGGGGAGGACTGGCTGTGTTTGTCTCCCTTCCCACATTCATACCTAGCATGAGCCATATTCCCACACAGAGGAAATCAGACCAGAATGCTGCATTGAATTCTATAATCACACTGCTGTCGCTGCCTTCCGGAATGTTCCCCCGGTCTGCTCCCAGCCGGTTACCGGTACACTGTTATCTACCTGTAGCCGTGCTATGAATGGCTCTCACTGAGTGTCCCCCCCCCCCTGTTGTTCTTGCAGCTGTCAGATATGAGTGGAGCTCAGTTTTGGGAGTGACTCCACACCACAGCACATCCATCAGGGCCCGGTTTCAGCCGCGGTGCCGGGGACAGCAGCCGAAGCGTTTACGAGGCCGGGGGGGAAGGGGGTATGATCGAGCAGACCGACCGCCATCGCTCCGGTTTCTCCACAATCTACAGCCCCCCCCCACCCCGGTCATAATTACATCACCATCAGGCGTGACTGAGCTGCCCAGCGGCCAGGTGTGACTGAGCTGAGTTACAGCTCGGAAGGACAGCGCAGACGAGGCAGATTAGATTCAGATTAAGGAGAGGGCCATCCAGGCATTGCTCAGGTTACTGCCATCGCGGGAGGCTGCCTGTGTGCCGATGTCATCGACACGTCTACCCAGAATCCCTAGTTACCCAACTTTAAAAACAAAAATGTGAAAACTGAAAAAAGTGTTTTTTCTCCCCGTCAAGTCATCCTGAGTTCAGGGAGTAAATCTGAGGTCTTCGGCAAGATGTGAGGCCACCTCCTTATCCAGCTCACCGTCACACTAAGTGCTCCCAGACCACCTGCCGCTCTGTGCCTTCCAACTGCTCAGTGTCTGGTGTGGCCACAACCCCCCCACCCCGTCCCTGAAATGGCAAAAAACAGCCTAATTTTCCTTTTTTTTTGCAGGTGGAGGGGAGTCCCTGACGGACACCCGGTGTGAATTGTGTTCACACGCCTGTACACCACAGGACGCACTGAGCTGTAGGAGTCTCTGCCCCCCCCAACTCTGCCCCCCCCTCTCCAATAAGGACTGGGGAGAGCAGAACATCAAACGGTATGCTGTACTCTTTTTGGGATCAAACGCGGTTTGTGGTTTCCCCCGAAAAGTCCATCGGCTCTGCGCTGGGGGGGCAGGGGGGTAGCGTTTGAGCAGGAAACATGTGACTTGGTTTACTCAGGTCGTGGGGGGGGCAGTCGGCCCGGTGGTTACGTTTCCAATATTAATGTAGGCCCTATGCCCCCACACGCCCCCGGTGGCCCCCAACTCCCGCAGTGGGTCTTCCCCCCGACAATGCGCTAATGTGAGCCGCTTTTGTTTTTGATGGTAACAAATTGGCTGACTCGCTGGGGTCTCGCGGTCCCCAGCCCACTCCTCCCCCCAGTGAACCCATCACTATGGTTACAGCGGCACCTTCTTTGCATGATGTGTGTCCTGGCCGCGGACTCCAGGATTGCCGGTAGATTACAAAAATTTTGCATGTCAATATCCAGGGACACGCTAACTGCTAACACGTCTGGAAGTGTCACCTGACCTCCGGGGCCAGAATGTGTTACCAGCACTCTAGCCTGAGTGCCCAGTGAGGGATGTCGCTTCCGGGGGTGGAATTGGGAATCTGGGAACGTCCTCTGGTATAGACTGCTCAGAGGTCCTGAAGGATCCTGGACGGCGGCCTGGACCTCGACCCTCCATGATGCTGCTGAAATTCTAACATTTTTGAGTCTGCAGGAACCAGCCCCTGTAGACCTTACAGAATTATCTCCTCATGCAAGTCTGATCCCAGCAGAAGATGCTCCCTTTGATGTAATGTGTCCTTCACCTGGCAGCGTTATTGGCTCTGGACTCGTCAGGCAGCCGTACGCAGACGCTGTCATGTGACCGTCATGTGACATGCAGCAAGAGCAGCCTGCAGGTGCCTCAGTGACGTCAGTGCCCCCCCAGATAAAGGTGCCATTGTTGTGCGTCCCGGACCTGGACCGTGTCCAGCTGGACATCATGCGGTAACGAGGCGGCGAGAGAAAGTGAAATGTCACCAGCGTCTGGGGCGTGAGAGATATGATAACACCAGCATCCGTAAGGCCTGCTGCCCCCCCAGCCCACACAGCTGCGGATGGCCTGCCCCCCCCAGCCCTGCACTTTTGGACTCATCAGCCTCGAAGGTCATGTGTCATTTGCAATGGCCGGGCAATAACGAGAGCCAGCACCTGCCAGGGACAGCCCCAGCCCACCCCCCACATGCGTCAGTGGACCCCCGGAAGACTATCAAGACCAAATGATAAACTGTGTCCTAAACTGGTATGTGACAATCAGGATGACGTCAGCCGACTGCAGGGCCTGTCTGTCTGGCTTCTGCACTACCACTGATTCCTCCATCAAGGTTTTGCCCAGGTATTACTGTCCAGGACCTCGAATAGGGCGTCCAAAGCACTGCCGGATTGGGTTCTGGCTGGATCCTGGTACTGGACTCAGACTTGATGTTAGTTAAACATTGATAATGGCGGAGCGTGAAGAACAGATGCATGCTGGAATCGGGGGGGGGGGGGGGTGTCTGAGCTTGGCCCAGACGGTTCTAATATCCGATCCCAATCCAGGCCCGTCGGCATGGGAACCTCTCTGAATATTCCCCAGAAGAGAAGGATTCACAGGCAGCCTGCCGTCACCATCTGCCAGCCGCTCTGTGGTGGGCCATTTAATCGACTTGGACGGCGGCTATTGCTCAGTCCTGCCCCCCCCCCACCAGACCCCTGGGGGCTGCCCTGGCAGGCTGGGGCCTCCCAGTTCCCTGCTGGTTTCACAGGGAATGAGGGGATGCTTCATTAAATTACTCAACAAGAAAACGGCCCAGTGACAAACATGGGGTAGTCAACAGGTGCTCAGTTAAACACTGAAAGGGAACTCAATTACACGTTGAGGCAGCTGAGATGTGATAGACATTTCAACCAATAAGAATCTGGGAGGTACACATCACCGCGGCCAATAAGGATGTGGTAAATACACATCACCTCGGCCAATAAGGATGTTGTAGGTACACATCACCTCGGCCAATAAGGATGTTGTAGGCACACATCACCTCGACCAATGAGGATGTGGTAGCCACACATCATCTTGGCCAATAAGGATGTGGGAGGTACACACGCCCTCGGCCATGGTAAACAGTCTAAATAAGTCTTTAAAAGGCACAGCTGACAGGCACTGTGTGCTATCAATCACTGGCCACCTCTTATTGCTTTATTGGCCCCCAGTAGGTTAAACATGGCAGTGGCTGAGAGCGCAGTAATTCCTGCCAGTTTCTGACTGTGCATGCCTGTGCTCTTGTAAAGCATGTCACTGGATCATACTTACACTAAACCACCACTGGATTGCTTTATACCCCCTGCACACCTACCTGTAGTCCCCACCCCCAGCATGACTGAGGTAGATTCCTGGTGTTGTTTATGTGTCAGAACTGGGTGCTTTTTTCATTTCAGAGTCAGGACTAATGGACTGTACATCCATGAGGTCAGTTGTCCTGAAATCCAGGCTTCTAACGCCTGAGAGCCTATTCGCCTTGTTCTTGGCCCACAGAATAACCCCCCCACCCCCCATCACTCAGCCTGAGTGATGCTCACTCTTACAGCCCCAAGCCAGATCTCACAGACCAGGAGCATTTATGGGTGCGCTGTGGTTATAATGAAGAGAGAGCGATTCAGTTTGATTCCCGCTTGGGAATGATGAAGGAATGGTCTGCTCTATGATGGAAAATGCTCCCATTGCACTAATCCTTCAAAAATTTAGCTTAAATTCACAGTCGTGTACTGTTTTACCCTGAAGGGAAGTAGATCACATCCCGTCTAAGAATCCCAAGAAAAGCTCCGGCTTAAAGCCCAGTCAGGGGTGACTGCACTTCGTTTCAGTCTCTCACCTGATTGGCCGAGTCGGCTGAGAGCCCCTCCCCTAATGGCTGCGGCAGTACACAGTTACGCTTACATCTACATCAAATGGAGCCGGCGGTGTGGAGTGGGAGAAGGTGGCACTCAGCACCAGCAAGTCCTCGGAACTGAGCGGAAAACTCCCTGGTTCACAGCGAGTCCATTTCCCAGCATCCTGCTGGGCTCCTGCAGCAGAGGAGGTCTTTGTGCGCCCTTCACTGGCTCTCCTTCAGCAGGGAGCGGGACGTGGCTTTCTGGGTCCATTTGACGTGCTGTAATATTTCAGATTTATGCTCGCGATACCAAAGCGTCTTCATTATCCCATGACCCTGGGCCGCTGTTCGGGGACGCCTGCTGTGCGCCTTCCTCGGCCTCCCGCTTACCCCGTGTACTCTGGCCCCCACACTCCGAAATACATGGTGATATGGAGGGGGGGGGGCGTCCTGGCCCACACCCACTGCTCCGCTGTGCTGGGGCCGTCTGCTTGCACAGAAGCCCACACCAGACCCTTTGCACTTCCTGCCAGCAGGAGACAGCCTCCCCACCCCCCGGGCCCCCCCACCACCAGAGAGGAAGGCTTTTATTGCCTTTAGCTGTCCCTTGAGCTCCACGGTGGCGCTGTCCTCAGCCTCACATCTCCGCAGGCCGTGCGTTTGATGGCTTTCCCAACACGATGCTTCACTGCAAACTACCTCCCTCTCCACAGCCCCCCGGGCTGCAGCACTTCCAGGGTGAGATCCAGGTGGCTCTCACCTCTGCCAAGAGGGCCGGGACGCAACCGACCCAGTGAGAGTGACTGAGCGGGAAATAAGCATCCGACAGCCCTCAGATTGGGCATGAGCAGCGCGGCAAGCGAGCGGCAGCACCGGAGCTGGCCAGAGAGATGGAGGGATGGAGCGAGGGGGAGAGAGAGAAAGAGAGAAAAAGAGAGAGCCATGAAGAGGAAGGATAAGCAAGAGAGAGGGGGGCAGACCCTGGGGTTGTTCTCCTCCGATGTTATGACTGTAACCTGGGGTTATAAACGTGGGTTTTGTGTGACAGTAATCCGGATCAGAACCGCAGACCTCCGATGTCTGAGCATGAGTGACACGAAACAGATGAGGTTCATGACCCCCCCACCCTGCTGTGAAAATGTATGTGGCTACAGGCTGGAACTGGGGCCATGCGTGACATGCTGACAATGTACCCCTTTGGTGGGAGTCTGCAGTCAGGGGGGAGAGCCGACCCGCCTGCAGGGCATGCCGCGAGGAATGCAGATTACGTCCATTACACTGCAGTGAAAGTGTGCAATCAACAGAAATTGTGTTCCAGAATGTTCCGGCTCAGTAAATGGCAGACAGAGTAATCGAACAAATCCATCAATACCCGTGTTTATGTACAGAATGTATTTTTAGGCATGTAGAAGTCCACAATATTCCACGGTAAATATCTTATCTTTGTAGTCTTAGCATTCATCCTTAATTGCAAGAGATTTAACAGCGGATAATAGCCAGTAACTTTTCCCACACAGGACTGCTGTTGTACCCTTAGGCAAGGTCTGCTTCCCACATAGGATTGCTGTTGTACCTTTAGAAGAGGTCTGTTTCCCGCACAGGATTGCTGTTGTACCCTTAAGGGAGGTCTGGTTCCCGGACAAGATTGCTGTTGTACCCTTAGAACAGGTCATTTGCCACACAGGATTGCTGTTGTACCCTTAGACAAGGTCCGTTTCCCACACAGGATTGCTGTTGTACCCTTAGACAAGGTCCGTTTCCCACACAGGATTGCTGTTGGACCCTTAGGCAAGGTCCGTTCCCCACACAGGATTGCTGTTGTATCCTTAAGTGAGGTACTTTGCACACATTGTTCCAGTGAAATACCAGCCAATATAATCGAATAAAACCGAAAGCATCTTTGGGTGAAATAAGTGACCCTGCAAACACCTGTTTACCCCCCCTCCCCCAGCGGCCACAGCCCTTTAATCTAGCGTGTGCTTTTCCTTCCCGCCTTTTTATGGACGGCGCTGGGGTCCCCAGATGCTGCTCAGAGCTGCGCCGTTAAACGCTCAAATTCCTCTTCAATGTTGCACTGTTTTATTAAATCTGGCAACCGCATTGCGCTGCACAGTGCCGGACTTCAAAAAGAGAGAAAGAGGGAGGGAGATGGGGTGAGGGATAGACAGGAGGAGAGAGGGAGAGAGAGGAGGAGCACCCTGGGGGGATGCTCCTGTTTTCTTCTATGTTACTCACAGATGCCTGCTACCCCAGGGGAGGTGACCGGCTCTCCCCACACGGGCCCAGCGTCAGTGGCCTGTTGTGTTTCACTACATACACGACCTAGGACATGACCCCGCCTCCCACCGGTGTTTCATGGCCCTTTGCTGCCTGGGGCTTCCTCCTCCAAGCGTACGCCAGCGTACAGGTGTGTGGGCAGCTCCCAGCGCTCTGTGGGTTTCTGACGTAATCTATAAAAGCGCAAAGACTCCTTAAAGAGCTGCAGCTGAAAGGCCAAGTGCTAGAAGTGTGACCGGGGCCGTCAGCTGGTGGGCGGGGGCCCATGCAGCCGGGGCCTGCCGGGATGAAAGGGCCCGCCATCTGGAGACCTCACCATGACGGATGGCCCCCGCCACCACCGCCGCAGCCTGAACACGGGGATGGTGACTGGCGCGGCCGGCGTGCGGCGTCCAGGGGGCCCGACCGTGTTTGCTCACCTGCTCTGGCTATAAAACTAGGAAGGAAGTGACCGCAGAGGAGGGGGCAGTGAGTCAGGGGTGATGTGACCCGGCTCTGTGGTGAGTCCCGCCAACAGCGGCTAAACCTGGGCCACCTGCGGGACAGAGGCGTGAAAACGGTGAAAAGAGTGGCGGGGGGCAGGACAGCGAGGGGGGCAAATCCTCCAGGAAGATTCGGGCTCCTTTAACCTCCGAAACTGTTTACTTCTGCACTTTATTTATTTAACAGGCGCTTTTATGTGACGAGCAGGATTCGAGCCGGCTCCCTTCTGACTCCCTTCCGGCTCCCTTCCGACTCCCTTCCGGCTCCCTTCCGACTCCCTTCCGGCACCCTTCCGGCTCCCTTCCGGCACCCTTCCGGCTCCCTTCCGGCTCCCTTCCGACTCCCTTCCGGCACCCTTACGGCTCCCTACTGGCACCCTTCCGGCACCCTTCCGGCACCCTTCCGGCTCCCTTCCGACTCCCTTCCGGCACCCTTCCGGCTCCCTTCCGACTCCCTTCCGACTCCCTTCCGGCACCCTTCCGACTCCCTTCCGGCTCCCATCCGGCTCCCTTCCGGCTCCCTACTGGCACCCTTACGGCACCCTTCCAATCACAGGCAAAGTGTCCTGCCAGAGCAACACAGCAGGTAAGAATTGGGGAACTTGGCATTTAATACCTGTGATTGAAATTTTGGTATGTCTGCTTCTCTGTTTGTGGACAACAGTTGGTAAAGAGAGCCCGCCATGTTGATTGGGGCCCTTGGTGATTGGATGTGATACGTCAGGTGCTTGCAAGGCCATCCAATCGCATGCTTCTGAGGGTACAGGCCCCCACCTACATTCTGAAGACACCATGCCGGCTGTGTTGTAACCCAAGGGCAAAAGCAGCAAACACTGCTGTAAGATGCAGAGCTACGGGTCTGACATACACTGCGGTGTTTATGTATATCTCATATTGTAGAAAACAAGACTTCGGCGGGGGGGGGGGGGGGTGGTTGGGGACAATCTTCATTTCCTGTGGCTCCTATATGGTTGCATTCCAAACCCCCATAACATTCATCGCTCATGCCTTGTTTCTCAGCCTCCTCTCTCTGTGTTCCACTGGCTCTCTCTGGGCATCGCCTGTGCCCCGCTGTACCCACCCTGACACACCGTGGGCCCTGCAGAGACCATGGATCCCAGCCTCCTCTCTCTGTGTTCCACTGGCTCTCTCTGGGCATCGCCTGTGCCCCGCTGTACCCACCCTGACACACCGTGGGCCCTGCAGAGACCATGGATCCCAGCCTCCTCTCTCTGTGTTCCACTGGCTCTCTCTGGGCATCGCCTGTGCCCCGCTGTACCCACCCTGACACACTGTGGGCCCTGCAGAGACCATGGATCCCAGCCTCCTCTCTCTGTGTTCCACTGGCTCTCTCTGGGCATTGCCTGTGCCCCGCTGTACCCACCCTGACACACCGTGGGCCCTGCAGAGACCATGGATCCCAGCCTCCTCTCTCTGTGTTCCACTGGCTCTCTCTGGGCATCGCCTGTGCCCCGCTGTACCCACCCTGACACACCGTGGGCCCTGCAGAGACCATGGATCCCAGCCTCCTCTCTCTGTGTTCCACTGGCTCTCTCTGGGCATCGCCTGTGCCCCGCTGTACCCACCCTGACACACCGTGGGCCCTGCAGAGACCATGGATCCCAGCCTCCTCTCTCTGTGTTCCACTGGCTCTCTCCAGCTGTCCAGCTCTTAGCTGCTGTCTGGCCCGGGACGTGCCACCACTGCTGCGTCTTTTATCTGTTGTTCATTCCCACATCTTGCTGGCAGTTTAAAGGCCCTTGTCTCGTAAAAGGCATTGACACCCCAGGAAAGGGCCTGACCCCCCCCCTCCTCACTCATCCTGAAATCCATCTCTGGAGCAGCAGCGTGGAAGACAGGCTGACAGGCCTGATAGATTGTTCTGGCGGAGGTCTGTATTTCACGCGAGAAGGCCGTGAGGGTGAGGGGCTGACTGCTCATGGGCGTCCGTCTGCATGGCTGCCCTGTGCTGGGGGCATGCAGCCAGCTTGTGGGTCACCTGGAAGCGTGATTCGGCACGCAGGTGTCCTGTGACACGTGAGTCAGAATCTGGAGGCGACAGAACTCGGGGTGTTAGCATGATGCTAATTAGCCAGGGTGGCTAAAACGAGGAGAGTCACCGCCCTGCCGGGCTGAGGTGGCCAATGCAGGGAGAAGAACCCCCACCCCCCTCTGCTGTGGATATCCTAGCCGAGGGAGAGTCAGGATGCCTCTGCTGTGTGTGCAGCACAGAGATAAATGGGCCGGTTTGCATGTGTTTCTTATCTAAAGCACTGTGTACCAGGAGGAAGTGAACTCAATACTCCAATACATCTTAAAATGTATGTAGCCTTCGTATAAATACATGACAGCTGGTACTGCACTGCGCCCTGAAGCAGCAAACGGCCTGATCTACGACTGCGGCGCCAGCCTCATGTTGCTAAGTCATAAAAGCGTCTTTCTGAGCAGGAATTCAGGCCCTCGAAGGCCTCGGCCGCCGCAGACTGTGCAGAGGCGTGGGAGCACATCAACTGACCTGCAATTTCACATTTACGGCTCGGTTCATGCAGCTTCAGCCAGCTTCAGCCAGCTTCAGCCAGCTTCAGCCAGTGTTTGGTCACGGAGGCTGTTTCCCGATGACAGGATGCCAGGGAAGGCTTGCCGCGCTTTCCTGAAGCCTTCTCTGATACATGGGGGTATTATTTTCATCCTGGGGAGGGGTCATGTCATTCCCGATCAGTTGGGGGACGCGGGGGCCGTCTGCTAAAGCAGTCAGAACTGGCGGGCTTGGGGCTGCCAGGCGGTGCTGTCTGCCTCGCAGGATGGTGTCTGTCTGCGAGCTGCGTGGGGGGGGGGGGGGCGCATTTCAATCTTTTTCACAGGCCGATCGCCCTGCCCTTCCCCAAAAAATGAGGACATTTGGGGAGCAGTTCCTGGCCAGCCTGAGGACTGTGAAGCACATTGAGTGGCTTCCCAGCAAATGCTGAGTTAATGTCAGCCTTAAATCTCCACAGGTCTCGTAGCGTCAGAGACTCCTGTCAAACGACGATGCCGCCGTGCACTCGTACCCCCCCCACGCCCCCCCCATCCCCCAAATGGTATAGCGGCATGCCAGTGCACAGCCATGACATTCCGCAACCTTTGATTTGCGGTTTGGGAAAAGAAGCCTGTGAACTGGGGGAATTTCACAGAATAACAGCCACTGACATCCCGTCATTTTTGGGTACCATAGATTAAGGATACGTAACGTCTCTGTTCCTTGTGTGTGCTTGTCTGCATGTCTTGCCTGCCTGTCTGCCTGTGCCTGCCTGCCTTTGCCTGCCTGCCTTTGCCTGCCTGCCTTTGCCTGCCTGCGCCTACCTGCCTGTGTGCGCTTGCCTTTGCCTGCGTGCCTGTCTGTGCCTGCCTGCCTGCCTGCCTGTGCCTGCCTGCCTGCGCCTGCCTGCCTAGTGTCTGCCTGCCTGCCTGCGCCCGCCTGCGCCTGCCTGCCTGCCTGTGCCTGCCTGCCTGCTCCTGCCTGCCTGCGCCTGCCTGTGTGCGCTTGCCTTTGCCTGCCTGCCTGCTCCTGCCTGCCTGCGCCTGCCTGTGTGCGCTTGCCTTTGCCTGCCTGCCTGCCTGCGCCCGACTGCGCCTGCCTGCCTGGTGTCTGCCTGCCTGCCTGTCTGCCTGCCTGCCTAATTTCCTGCCTGCGTCTGTTTCTTCTGTGCCTTCCTGCTTTCACTGTCCATGCCGCCATCACTTTCTTCCTTCTCCATCACAGGTCCATGGATGGCGGCTCCAGCCAGTTACTGCCTTGTCCACTGGTGAGGTGGGGGGGTCAGTTTGGCCCATTATTCATTCCCATATTTCTATCGACGTTATTTCAGCCACAAAATCATGTTTAATTCTTTACATACTATATGGACAAAAGTACTGGGACACACCTTCGACCCCTTTGCCACAGACGTATGAAATAAAGCACCTGGTCATGCAGTCGGGTTTACAAACAGTTGTGAAAGACCAGGTGGTTCTGAAGAGCTCAGTGAATTCAAGTGTGGCAATAAGTCAGTTCATGAAATTTTCACTCTGCCATCCATTCCACAGTGAACTGTAAGTGGTATTTCTGCAAAGTGGAAGCATTTATGAACAACAGAAGCGATAAAGTGGCAGGGTCCTGACCTCAACCTCATCGAACACCTTTGGGATGAACTAGAACAGAGATTGTGAGCCTGGCCTTCACATCCAACATCAGTGCCTAGCCTCACAAATGCTCTTCAAGGGCCAAAATGACCACAGACACATTCCAAACTGACCACAGACACACTCCAAACTGACCACAGACACACTCCAAAATGACCACAGACACACTCCGAAATACTGCAGAAAGATTTCTCAGTCTCCCAGTACTTCTGCCCATATAGTATATAATAATCAGGGGTGCTGTGTGTGTGTGTGTGTGTGTGTGTGTGGGGGGGGGGGGGGGTTGGGATTGATTGGGGCCCTAAAAAATTTGGAACATAATCCGATTAATACTTTATATATAATATTTTATGTGTAATATAATCCTTAATATGTAGTTTATTTTGTAATACTTTTTGTGTTTTTCCCTCCAGTGGCCGTTTATTGCGCAGACGAGCTGCCAAAGTACTCTGGCACGTAGAACTGCCTCCCATTTCCTTCTATAATCCACAGTCAGTCAGATGCCATCTACTTAACCATAAAAAAGGGGGCGTGGCCTATCATGGCGGGGGGGGGGGGATTCGAAGCTAGCCTCTCCAATCGCGTCAGCGTGATTACACGCGCATGCAGGAGGAGTGCTGAAATGAGGGGCGGGGGGGGGGCAGGGTCTTATAGGGCTTGGGAGAGACTGGGGTACAAGAGAGAGAAAAGAGAGTGAGAGAGGAGAGGCTGAAAATGACCTGCACGTATCTGCGAGACCTTCACATTACCGCACCCCTCTCCCCCCCAGCAGGAGGGCACTGCTCCAAACACCTGTGTGGTAATTAGCCCCCCAACTCCTTCACTGGTAATTAGCTTAGCCCTCACTCATCGCCACAGTAATATCACTGCGATTACATTCTTTACAGAAACAGCCTGCACCTGGAGAGAATGGAGATGGGCGCCAATTAGCAGTAGTGTCCTCAGCCAATCAGCTCCCCCGATTCTCAAAACGGAAACGCCCACATTGGTGTCACAATGCACCGTGATGAGCCACAGAGGGACTCCCAGCCCTGTCGCAATACCACGGGTCACGAGGCGAATTCATGTGTATCACCACCACCGCTATTTAAGAAGCCAGCGGGGCCTTTGGTTCAAGCATTTTTTGTACAGCAACCAAATAAAGTTCTAAATACGAAAAAACTTTTAACTTTTATATTATGCACGTCTCTACTTAGTTGCCCCAAAATACTTAAGAAAGATCTGAACGAGTGCAGAAAAGTGCATGGAGATAAAAACAGCTAATGTCTAAAGAGTGTGATGGAAAAGAGCCAGGGAACTAAAGAGGGAAAAAAAACGAACTCGCCAGCCTGCTGCCCCCCCCCCCCGCACCCCCCTGCCAGGCATGTTAGGGTTATGGCTAAGGAGCAAGCATGTGTGCGCCATTAGGGAAGCACTTAGCGGTGGAATGGGGGCCTTCTGTTAGCCCTGCTACAAGAGAACGGCCTGTAGGGGGTGCTGCTAGCACGGTGTCGCTCGCGGTTCCTGGCCTCTATTCTCACGTTCTGCAGATATACCCCCATCCTGTTTGGTTCCTGCCTTAAACGTTTTCACCGTGGGTGGGGTTTAGCCGTCATTAAGACTCTGGGTGTAAACTCCCGGGGTGTCGGGTTTAAAATCACTCTGCGCCGTGCCAGAGGTGGCGGGTCAAGTGCTGTTGACATTTGACGGTGAACAGAAACCCTACCGGTGTCCTTATCTCTTCTGAGCAGTGGGGCAGCCTTCGGCCTGCGAAAGGGGCTAATCGTGGCCTGCGATGCAGGCTGTGCGTCAGCAGCAAAGCCTTCCACCGCCATCGGCCATAAATTCACCTGACAAGTTGAAACAACAAGCGCAGATGAAGCAGTGGTGGAGTCCTGTAACGCGGACAGTAGGAGGACCGAAAGGAGACGCGACACAGCGTTTTTCATGCCCTCTATCCTTTTGAAACAGGGACCAAATGTCTTGCATTTAATTTATTTTACCAAAGTGATATTTTGAAAGCAGGGTGAGAGCAAATGTGGGTTAAGGGTCTTGCTCAAGGGCCCAGTGGTGAAACCACTGCCAGATCTGGGATTTAAACCAGCAACCTTCTGATCACAGACACAGCATATGAAACCACTGAGCCACTGCCCCCTGGTGGCCCTCCGGTGTGAACCATGTCACATAAAACCCCACTTCCTGATGGGGTGGGGACTCATTAGCGTGTCCCCTGTCCTGTCTTAGGAGAACGATCACACAGAGGCAGGAAGCCCAGCTTGGGCTGTCAGGGAAGTCGGCGGCACCATGAGCGTGTGTCTGATCTGCGGTGAGTGCAGGACTTGCCAGCAAACTCATAGGCATGTAAAAATGAATGAGATCCAGGCCCAAGGCGAAACCCAGCCCAAGTGGAACTGTAGGCCTGAAACGAGGTTTTAAGGGTCAGTTCTGGGTGACTGAAGCGTGTGAAACATCAAACAGACAAGCGGCCATTTCTGTCTGTCTGTCTGTCTGTCTGTCTGTCTGTCTGTCTGTCTGTCTGTCTGTCTGTCTGTCTGTCTGTCTGTCCGTCCGTCCGTCCTGGCCAGTGCCACAGCTACACCAAAAGGAAACGGTAGGGACAGGCCGCCTAGCTGTCATTTCAGCTGCGATGTTAAGGTGCGAGGCAGTGCCCACCACGTGGGGGGTCATGTGTTCACGGCTGCACACACACTGTTTCATCCACGAGGCGTTTACAGTGTGCTAACTGTGTGCTGGTGGTCGCGGACACACTAATGATTAATTACGGGTCAGGGGTTAACGGTGACTTCATATTCCGCCGTGCTCGGCACAATCCACAGTCACGGCCACAAGGTCTCCTCAAAGGTGCACTGTAATGTCTGGCCGGAGAACATTCTGGAACATCAGCTGGTAGTCAAACTAGTTTTCAACACTTTGGACCAAAATGACCCTCTTTCTGAAGACGGGGTCCTGTAACTGGACAGCCAACATCTGCATTAGTTAATGGAAAATGGGCTCAAATTAACACAGCACTGTAAGATGGAACACCCAGGAAGACACGTAACAGAGCCTTTCGTCGGCACTTTACAAAAATATTTGCAGTTTCCATTAGTTAAATAATCATAAATGTTCTTAAGTTTTATTAAACTGGTACATTTATGAACCGGGAGTTTGTAACTATGTAACATACAGGTATTGTAAAGTAACACAGTAAAGTAACCGGCTGAAATTATGTGCAGAGGGTCACTGGTTCAAATCCCAAAGCTTTACTCTGTACACATGAATGGAGCATCAGCAAATGGCCACCCTTATGCATCATGGGAAATGAGGCCAGATGTCAGTCGTTGGACGACATTGGATCACAGTGCATTAGTGACCTTAGAGGCATTTAGGGGATCTGGAAAGTGAGGAAAGTAACGGGAGCAAAGGTCATGAAACTGCACGTGTCGGCCGGTTGGCAGTGGGCTGTCTGATGTTTTTATCATGCAGCCGGGGAGCGCTCACGAGTGACTTCCCGAAAGGCGAGCAGGCGCACCTCTCCCTGCGTGCTCAGGCCTTGACGTTTGCCGGCCAGGCCTGCAGATATCGCAAGAAATGCTCCTTGGATGACATCATCCGCTCGTCGTCCATGCAGCCTGGAGTGAACCGGGCCAACCCTCCCCCCCAGCCGTTAGGTTATGTCTCGCGGACACAGCTGTGCACTGCTGTCCCTGCACCCGCCCACATGTGGCCCACTGGGGAGGGGGGGGGGGTCACTAAATTAGCATGCGCTAATACAAATCTTTATTCTTTATGCAGTCCCCCTGTACACGATGGCTGAGCGGGAAGAGCTTCCTGCGTTAAGTGAGTTGACCCTTTGACCTCACTTCTGAGTGGGGGGGTGGGGGGCGAATATACTGAACGGAGTCGCTGTCTTTGGTGAACCAGGTGCATAAATTTAAACTTTTGCTGGAGATGGGAAGTAGCACCAATCAGATGCTGAACTGGTGGAACTGGGGTGTGGGGGGAGGGTCATTTAACCACCTACAAAGACACCCCGAGCTCTGGTTCCTGTCACTTGCTGCGCCAGAGAACTCCGAGGCACATCGCAGCGGTAGACGGCTCAGGCCTGCCTGCGGCATCCTGCTGGATCCTTGCGAGCAGAGCACCTTTTCCTGACCTCTTCTTGACAAGCACCTTGGAGGACGTTGTTGCTGAGTTCCTTCGACTACCCTGCATGACCGAGGATTCGGAGCAGGATGTTCGGCCCAACAGGTTCCTGTTTACAAATGAATAAACAAATCAGGCCCCTAATTACGGGGGATAATCAGAACCACACACACAACCTCTGATACAGCTGCGCAGTGTTTTACAGAAACCAATAAATATCTGGTCGATTTTCATGCCTCCCCCTTTCCCATAAAAAACACACACATTGTAAAGAATTTGATTAATGCTGCCCCCCCTCCCCAAAACTATTCAGAACATCTGTGTATTAAATTCATTTATGAAATTATATCAATATGCTGTTTAATGAGTGAAGGATACGCACTCTGTCATCCATCAAAATAAATTCAGGAAATACTTAACGCTACAGGCATTTTTCTTGTTTGAAAACTTGTTATGGATCCCACTAAGAACATTGTGCTTGCCGTTATGATCGAATGTGTTTTCACAGGTGCACTAAATATTCACCCCCTCGGCCCCCCGCCTCCCCCTGACACACACGCAGGATGGTTTAAAGCGTCCCGCCGAGAACGTTCCTTGCATACCAACTCATACCTCTGAGGCACCGTAGTATCAGGTTAAAAGTAAAGAGTATTTTTCAACCTGTTGTGACAACAAAATTACAAGCTAGAGCACCATATGGTCCCTGCTTAAGCCCACTATTACTCCACTCTCCTGCCTCTCCTCCTTTTTCCGATAAAAATGAGATCAGCTTGAACAAGCTCACAGACATCGAGGAGGATTTTTTTCTCTCCAAATTCTGCAGCACGGCTTGCAGACGTATCTCGTTCTCATGACTTGTGGCCTGCGGCCGGCTGATCTACTGTTATGTGTCCGTGACATTCGCCACACTCTCTCCTTCCTCGGCTCCCCGGTCGTCTTGGCCTCTCCCTGACTCTTGCTGTCGTGGCGACGCCTGTGCACACATTCCTGTGCAGCTGCCTTTGATGAGAGTGAGCTGGTGTCCCACCAGGGCCGGCCATTGTCTGTGTTACATTAATCATCCTGCTTGTCTGGAGATTGATTGGTCGGGTCTACTAGGCTAATCGAATCCACCTCTCCGCAGGGATGCAGACTCCGGAGTCCCCACCCCCCCCCCACACGAATCACGATAGCACCAGAATCTTCTGGGACACTTGCGAAGGACCCCCCTTCATACTGGACATGCCTCTTCATGGAGAATACTGAGGTTCGATTCCTGCAGATACAAAGTACAGAAACATCCTTTTCAGGTCAGTGGTAATGGTCTCCTGGAACGCTTCCTGGATGACTTGAGGCCCTGTTTGAAGAGCTCTTCTAAGGCATGTGACCTCGCTTTTCATCCTCGCCTGGAGGACAGAAGAGCTCAGCCATGGAGCTCTCATGGGCTTGAAAGAGGGGCGCGAAAATACGCTGGCTTTTCTTTTGCAGAGGTATCGTCTCCTTGAGCATGCCGCACGCTCTCGTGCCGTGATCTGAGTTCTGCTCGGAATGTCATGTAAATGGCATGAGATGTTTGCAGTGGTGTGTGAGGAGTAAAAGAAAAGAGGATGAAGTTACTCATCACATGACTCATCACATGACTCACCACATGACGACCTGAAATTTGTATCACACCAACTGACAGCCGCTCTCAGCTGTGGACCGACTTCCCAAACCCCCACAAAGGAGATGGCTGTGGACCAGAGCAAAGATGGAGCAGCCAAGTTTAAAAAAAACACTAACAAGGTACAGTTGACATCCCATTATAAAAAGAAAAAATCTAGAATGATTGATACTTCTCTAAGTGTGCAGGTTGCCCTTTGTCAGTTTTCAGATTTTATAACCAATTATCCAGTTTGAAAGATTGCACTCCAAACTGGAAACTTCCTCATGGGCAGGGGGCGGGGCTTTGGCTCACACTGGGGGGGACGTGGCCGACCGCCGTTGTGGGTGTACATGGGGTTTGGGGTCTGAACACAAGACAAATGTGGCTGAACAAATAGAAACCAGGAGTTACACTGAACAAGTAGGGGCTGGGGGGGGGGGCAGGTCGGCAGCCGTCGATGTGATATTTGGCCATGCGGAGGAGAGCCAGGCCCGGCAGTTAGGGAAGCTGAGTGAACAGTAAAAGCAGCTCTTAGGGGAGGAAGCACGGCAGGACTTGGCTGGAATGCATTGGCTGAAACACTGCACTGTGTGTTTAGTGGGGAGATACAGAGAGGCAGAGATGTGAAGAGCCTGATACATGAAGAGGCAGAGACATGGAGAGGCTGAGATGCGGAGAGGCAGAGACGTGGAGAGGCAGATACATGGAGAGGCAGAGACGTGGAGAGGCAGATACATGGAGAGGCAGAGACGCGGAGAGGCAGATACATGGAGAGGCAGAGACGTGGAGAGGCAGAGACGCAGAGAGGCAGATACATGGAGAGGCAGATATGTGGAGAAGCAGAGATGTCGAGAGCCTGATACATGAAGAGGCAGAGACATGGAGAGGCTGAGATGCGGAGAGGCAGATACATGGAGAGGCAGAGACGTGGAGAGGCAGATACATGGAGAGGCAGAGACATGGAGAGGCTGAGATGTGAAGAGCCTGATACATGAACAGGCAGAGACATGGAGAGGCTGAGATGCGGAGAGGCAGATACATAGAAAGGCAGAGATGTGAAGAGCCTGATACATGAAGAGGCAGAGACACGGAGAAGCTGATACATGGAGAGGCAGATACATGAAGAGGCAGAGACACGGAGAAGCTGATACATGGAGAGCCTGATACATGGAGAGGCAGATACATGGAGAGGCAGATATGTGGAGAAGCAGAGATGTCGAGAGGCAGATATATGGAGAGGCAAAGACGCAGAGAGGCAGATACATGGAGAGGCAGAGACGTGGAGAGGCAGATACATGGAGAGGCAGAGACGTGGAGAGGCAGATACATGGAGAGGCAGAGACGCGGAGAGGCAGATACATGGAGAGGCAGAGATGTGAAGAGCCTGATACATGAAGAGGCAGAGACACAGAGAAGCTGATACATGGAGAGGCAGATACATGGAGAGGCAGAGAACCGGAGTGGCAGATACATGGAGAGGCAGATATGTGGAGAAGCAGAGATGTCGAGAGGCAGATATATGGAGAGGCAGATACATGTAGAGGCAAAGACGCAGAGAGGCAGATACATGGAGAGGCAGATACGTGGAGAAGCAGAGATGTCGAGAGGCAGATATATGGAGAGGCAGATATGTGGAAAGGCAGAGACGTAATGAGGCAGATACATAGAGAGGCAAAGATGCAGAGTCTTTACACATATGTGGCGCCTTTGTTTCACTGCTCTTTAGGGTTTTGCGGCAAAAAAACAAAAGAAAAATGTTTCCTTCAATAAAGATACAGGCTTTGATTAGAAACAGACTGCAGGAGCTGATATAGTGTAAGTAACACAGGGTAGGGGGGCATGTTTACAGCAGGATCTGAGCGGGGGGATTTGTATATGGAGGCTGCTACACCTTCTGCCGTGCTGCAATGGCTGCTAGGAGAAGATGGTCAGAGGAAGAGCGAGGGCTCCGGCAGCCTGCACCCGTGATCTCCTACACGGAGCTGCTTTTCGCTGGAGAGTTCGGTAGGCGGCTGCACTTTATTTTGTGTGTGGAGGCTATTCAAGCTGAAGGCAGGAAATGAACGTGAGCTAACTGCACGCCTAAGCAGATTAAGGTCGAGACGGCAAAGTCACGGCGGAGCTTTCCGGAATGACAGCACCTCACAGATAAACAGCATGCCGTGAAGGGGCACTGAAGCGTCGGCAAACCTGGGACCTCCAGGCGGGGCAGGGTTGGTGGGGGGCCACCTGAGGAGCCTGGTTTGGACCCGCCCCCCCCAGGTTTGGTAAGCCAAGGAAAGCTAGCCGCAAGCTGACACCCGCAGAGCAGGACATAAGATCACTTCACAGGGCTGGGAGCTGGAAGGTGCAGTGTCAGTGTGCTCACTGTTGCATCCTGGTGATCAGGGCAGCTGCTGGCAATTTCACTGCAGTTTTCAGGGTGTACTTTACAGCAGTCCAGTGTACGGTACAACCAGTCTGTCGAGTTCAATGCACCTCAGTCTGATACACGCCTATAATCCCGTAGGAGAGGATTACTACCTAGATCCCCTAAATGACTCCTGATGGTCAAGGCGTATCCACACGAGAGGGATGCCGGGCTCCAACACAGAACTCAGTGCTCTCTCCAGTGGGGGGCGCTGTATGGTTCAGCAGGCTTGGCCTCTGTAATGGGAAGGTCACCAGTTTCCATCTCGTGCTCCCACATCTCGGTCGCCACCTTGACCCTTAACCCCCCCGAAAAGTGCTGCATGGGCGATGCGCGGATAGCAGGTCCTGTACTCAGACCCCAGGCTTCGCTTTTACCTCTATACATGTGTCTGTTTTAAATAAAGGGGAGCAAGATGGTACATGCGAAAAAACTCATTACAATGTACCTGCACATATTTAATAAACCCCCAGGCTAGTCACAGATGAAGGCCCTCCCATACAAACGTACCCAAATCCATTCTAACCTTGTGGACAATGAACAGGAATCTTTCTTTTAAAAAAACAAATAATCACTTATGATTAATGTCGGCATTTAACAGGACTTAGCGTGCAGTGCTGTTACCCTGCCCTGCTGTGCGCTGGAGTGCAGTGATCTGGCAGGCTTTGATGTAACATCTTCAGCCTCCCTGATGTTCATGCAGATGCCTGAGACAGCTGAAGATCATCATCTGCACCGGAGCTGCTCCGTCTCTGAGTGTTGGGACTCGAGATATTGAACTTCCTCACACGTGTGACCTTCGGTTGGCGTGGCACAGGCCAGCTACAAGCTGTACCTCGAGAACTTCGCTGGAAGCGGGACAACTTTCACTCCGGGGTGAGATGTCTCTACTAAGCAGAAGTAGCCCATAACTACCAGCCGTGCTTACAGGAACCCATGACTAATGGCCTAAGTACATCTTTGACAGCCTCGCCGTTTCAGTGCATCTGCCCTGATTTAGCGATGTGCTATTTGTTTAGCTTCCCTGCCACTGAAAGATACACTGAGATGCTTCTGCTAATGCAGCCTGACAGCGCAGTGAAGCTGCATTTGCGGGACGTTCGTCTGAAACGAGGCTTGAATGGGCCTGAGTGAAACGCGGAGAAGGTGGACTCCGGGCCCCCAGGGGGCAGATAAAGTGAGTGTCCGTTACCCTGCTCCCGGATCTTCACGGTCCCACGCGATCGGCAACGCTGTTTACCACCACTCAAAGCACGCATTTGTATGGGGCCCTGAGGTTTGAGGCCCCCTATTGGCAATAAACAGGAACTACACTGAGTGGGGGGAAGGAATATTTTTGAGGGGAGGGTCAGGAAACAACAAACTGTCCCTCTTTGTGATGTGACCAGGGACCATTTGGATTCCTGTAAAACAAAACCCACCTGAAAATTCAGATTTCTTCACGAGTCAGGGGTGACGGCTGCCCCCCCCCCCCCCATCCTACCCTGACCAGCCATCTCAGGGATATGTGCAACACACACTCAGGTGGCATCTGTTATACTTTTGCTCCCTATTCTAAACCCCGATGTTAAGCTTTAACAGCATTATTACATTCAAAGCAGTTTGGCTGAGCAGACCAGGTACCTGCAGCAAAGTTTCACCAGATTATCTCCCTGAAGTCCGCTAACCCTTTTAATCCCAACCCCGGTCCCGTAACGAACGCCTTGAGTACTGTTTGTCCAAATGTTTATTTTGTGACTTTGTGCACCCCCCCCCTCCAAAGCTCGCCTTCCTTTCTTAAGCTAAGCTGTCCAAAATTCACGGAATCACGCATCAAGAGCGCTCCAGCAAGACGGCCTTGGCCCAGGACTGTTCTGCTAAGATTAAAATACTTTCTCCCCATATAAACATACTTTGCTTTAAGTGGTTAAAAGTCTGACCTCTGGACATTCGCACATTCTTTTCATTTTCGGAGCCCCATGTTTTTGCTGGCTCTCTCCCAAGCATAGCACCTGTACGCTGCCTTAACAATAAATTGTAGTAATAAAACATGTTCTCCTTTTATTTGACTTGGACTTTGTGATACACAGAATTGCAGATACATCTGTCCCGCGATCTTCGTGACGAGGAACACCAGTCTAAATTCAATTAATGGCCAAGAGATTGGAACGGACCGTCGGTGCGTTTTTGATGGCCTAAAAATAAATAAATTTAAAAAAATGCAACGCAAGCTTGTGTTAGGGATAAAACAAGCCGAAGTGGGACTTGGCAAATGGGTTTGTTTAAGCAACGGTGACTAGATGCGATCCACCTTGAACTCGTTCGCTCGGCCGGCAAAATAATGGGCAAAATGTCTCTAATGGAAACAATGGAAATTCCTCCTTGTTGTTGCTGTTGGATGATGAAGGCATTCCTGATATGTCGAGCTCCGGTTCCGGAGATACGCGCGGAGGCTTTTCGGCACTCCATCAGCCCCCCCCCATGTCTCCCCTACAGACAACATCTGCCGAGTATGAATGGGAGTGTTTCAGGGTGTGGATTTTAAACTGGAAGCGAGGCCCCACCCCCTGTATTGGTACCGTTTAGGCTTTGACTCTGGGCAACACTGGCAGTGTTTGTTTGTAGGGGCAGTGTTAGAGTTGTTATCAGTGTTTGTAGGGGCAGTGTTAGAGTTGTTGTCAGTGTTTGTAGGGGCAGTGTTAGAGTTGTTATCAGTGTTTGTAGGGGCAGTGTTAGAGTTGTTGTCAGTGTTTGTAGGGGCAGTGTTAGAGTTGTTGTCAGTGTTTGTAGGGGCAGTGTTAGAGTTGTTGTCAGTGTTTGTAGGGGCAGTGTTAGAGTTGTTGTCAGTGTTTGTAGGGGCAGTGTTAGAGTTGTTGTCAGTGTTTGTAGGGGCAGTGTTAGAGTTGTTGTCAGTGTTTGTAGGGGCAGTGTTAGAGTTGTTGTCAGTGTTTGTAGGGGCAGTGTTAGAGTTGTTGTCAGTGTTTGTAGGGGCAGTGTTAGAGTTGTTATCAGTGTCAGTGCAGCCACTTCTGTAGATGACATGGGGAGGGGGGGCTATTACAGAACTGCTTTACTCCAACTTCAGTGAGCAACCCCAATTATGGGCGTCTGCCCACACAAGCAGAGCGTGTCTGTAAAGTGGCAGGACAGGGCTTGGGCTTCTCATAGTAAAATGAATCTGTCACACGATTGTGTTTGTCATATTACAATGAGAAATGGGCTGTGTTGGTATGTGTGTTTTTTGTCAATCTGCGGTTTTCGTACGGAACTGAATGTAATTTAAAAAAGACCACATACTTTAATACTGAGTAACCCAGAGTGGTCCATTTGTGGGATCGGTAAAAACAACATGAATTTTGCTGATGCACTCAAAGGGTGCCACTGGGCCCCATGAAAGTAGATCATATTGGGTCCCAAGCCCCAACCCATCCAAGTATGTTTCAAATTTTTCTAACCCCTAACCCCCCCCCCCCCAGTTCTTCCTTGCATATACTATTGATTCACTAGATTTTTTATTATACCAAAAGCGTTCTTTAGAAAATATATGCATTTGCTATTGTTTATTACCTGATTTTATATATTTGTACCTGTTCATTTGAGTGGCCGCTTCCCCCAGCGAGTAAGCCAAATGCAGGAACGCGTTGAGACAACCTCCTGTTTACAGTCGGACACAATAAAGCGGTGCACCGTGTCTTATATTCTATAGGATTTGTTGTCGGTCGGACCTATTTCTTTGTACACCGCCTTCGGTTGCTGCTGTCAGCGGGCTGCTGGTTACCTCAAGCAGACGAGACGTCAGTGTTGTTTTGAATACTGGAGTCGTATTGGCCGTAAGTAAGTGGCGACAGTGTAATTTCTCATTAAATCAAATATACCCGCAAAGCAAATTTCTCCGTCAGTAAAAAGTAGCCGGCCGGCATTCTCTGTGAATGAATTAAGTTGATAAGCTCCCCACTGGTGCTGTAGACATATACATATATCCGAGGTGGGCTATCGTGACTTTCGTGACCTGTGATACGAAACGATTGAAAACGCCCTTCCACTGATGCTATCTAAAGACCCCAAGTAGCTCCAATATTATGGGGTGAGTCGGTGTTAACACATCTCCTGGGTGTCTGACGGACTTTGTCCTGCCACGTCCCGGGATTGTTTAGGGAGCCAACATCGATCTCTTTTTAAAACACTTCGATCTAAAGACCAACCCCACGTGTTTTGAAAAACCTTTATTTATTTTTACCTGTCAGTTTCTACGTATGGATATTTTACTGGAGCATTTCAGTCAAATTCATTCAGTCAGATTAATCTTATATGTCCAGCATTAAAAGTGAAAATTATGCCTCTTGTTATCCAATATATACTTATAATACATTTAGGGTCAGCTGAATTTGGAGATTATTTTAAAGGGTAGTATGCTGACATTGCTTATTGACAAAAAATGTAATTTCTACTTGGGCGCTTCACCAGGTTATCTCAGGTCAATTCTCAGCTGCCCCCCCCATTATCTACACTGCCCTCTGAAACGTTTTGGTAAACTTATCATTGCACCTTAACCAGAACAACCCGATTTTGACTTTACCCTGACTCATCGCCACATCTTCGTTCGGTAAACTCTGTAAGGCATTATAGAGTGAACATTGTAATACCTGCTTAACACCCCCACAATAATCTCCATGTTGAAATGAAGGCCTGTCATTGGTACGGACATGGGGGGTGCGACCTGCGCTAAGGCTCCCATGATTAAACCCCTTCCTCGAGTTTCTCAGTGGGGGGAGAGTCATCAGTTTAGCTTTTGTGGCATTGCAGGGCCCTAACCCACTTCAATAAAAGCGCCTGTTTTATCATTTCGGGGAAACCCTGTCACACGTAAAGCTTTTATTACGGCCGCACTCTGGGAACGGATGTGTGGAGCCTCATCGCAGCTTTTATTGCCCCCAGATTCACTGCGTGCCCCCTGCTGAAGATTAAAATCCATGTCCTTCGCTGCAGTACCCCTCAGGCCCGGCCCGGGCTCGGGGGGGCCATCCGTGGGCAGCGCAGTCCCTGGTCGCATCGCTCTGCATTTCCGCCGTGCCGCTATTCATCGGCCCCCCCTCCCCCCGCCCCCGGGCTAATGGAGAAAGACGCCCCCCCACTGTGAACTGCATTCTTCTGGGTCACAATAATATGCCCAGCAGGTCTGGCCCATTGTCAGGCTGTATTAAAGCCTTCCATCCCCCCCCCCTTTTGGTTACCGGTGGCTTTTCTGAAGTTAACATCCTCTCCGAATGGAATTCTCCAAGGCTGACCTTTAAAACGGCTTTTTTTTTTTAGCTGGGCACGTGAGGAGCCTCTGCTATTGTGCACTTTTTCATTTTCAGCGTGCTGCCCTCATATTGCCCCCCTCCCCCCCCCCACCAGTCGCCTGTCACTGCCTACCAGCCTTTAATGTTGAGTTTCTCTCTGCGTGATCCTCCCTCACCCCCAGTTACTGAGCTGAATGTAAGTCCATTACGAAGCATAGATATGGTTCTGGTGCTAGAGGCGTCTAGGAAATGCTGTGGTAGGGCTGGTTCCCGGTGCTGGGCCCTGTTGGCTTCAGGGAAACTTAATCCTGGCCTTGAACTCTGCATCCTTCTTTGAATCTCTTGGCTCTACTGTGGATCATAATTAATGTTCAAATGCAGAAAGAGTCCCAAAGTGAGGACCCAGCCAAGGGGAGCCTCTGGCCCTTGGTGCTGTCAATGGTGGGGAACCAGATCTTTCCTTGTGTGATGAACTCCGGACACCATGGTCCTGCGGATCTAGTCCAGGCCCTGAGCGGGCCTTGGGCATCGTGTGACCCCGGGACTGAAATTCCTGGCTGGGGTGTCTGTGTTTTCTGTAGGGATGGGGTCCCTGGGTGAAGACGGAGGAGGGCAGGTGTGCGACGGGGTCTTGGAACACCTGTACTGCTGTGGGGCTGCTACGGAGGTGCTCAAGTTTGGGCAGAGGGAGCTGGGTCCCCTTGAAGGGCGGCATGGTAGCCCCCCGCTGCTCTTCCTCATCATTCCAGGTAGGCTGTCCCCCCCACCCTGTCCTGTGACCGTGGCTGTGTGCTGAGCCTGGGTCCGTCAAAGGGTAACATCTTGCTTAGATGCAGGCACCTAAGGGGAGGGGTTTTGAACCCACAACTCACAGGAGCCCTGAACTGGACATCACCTGCAAGCGGTAAAGACAGCTTTGCTGCATTTTAACTGGCTGTCTCGGTTGAGATGAGGTCTCCAGCAGTAAGTTGCCATCTTTTAGATGTCTTGAGGACATCCGTACGTGCCTTGTCTAATCGCATCATCCGCTCAGTCTGGGTCCTGCCTGGACGGGTTTCTGAGATGCGGCGTGACTTTCGCACTTCGCTTTGTTTCATTGCTTAGCAACGAGAAACACAAGTGTGGCAGGTCCTCCGGGCACCGGGCCGCAGGTGGAATGGGAGCGGCGCCATACGCCTGTGAGTAGGGAACCCTCCAGGGCTCCCACAGCTCACTGATGAACAGAGAGGTTGCTGGAAAGAGAGAGTATGAGGACTTTTCATTTTTGCCTCGACCTTCTGGAAAATCGAACTGGCCGTAAGCAGATGGTGGAAAGTCGTTTGATCATGCAGACCCTTCGGCCAGGAAAATGAGGAGTAAGATCTTGACACCCCCTGGGTCGGCAGATTTATTCATGCTGCAGTCGTGGACAGCACCCTCTCCTTGAAGACTGGTGTTTCTTCTCTCTCTCTTTTTTAAGTAACGAGGTCTTAAGTGATTAAATGTTAATTGCAAAAACATGTCTCCGTTTCCCGGCTTCCTTTCTAACGGCTACCTTCGAGGAGCTGAGCACTCTGGGATGGTCCTCCGCTGTAATTCTCCCATTGCTCTTCCTTGGTGTGCTCTGTGATTTATTCCCCTTCATCTTGGCATGCATGCACTGTTGAAGTAACACATTGCTCTTGGCTCGGACTGGCAGTGCAGCCCCACGATCGCGCCGTAAACCCGTAACCCGGGAGCTGGCCATGCTGCGTGTCTCATGACATCAGCGATGTTCAGCGCAGCTCTGCACTAAACCTCCCCTGTCAGGTTCGATGGAGGTGAGTCAGCCGTGCCGAAATGCACACTCCCGCGGATCCTCTCCGGGGCACTGTCCCAATTTCAGTTTTGTGTCAACATAGATGGGGAAAAATATCAGTGTAATTGCACTTTGCCAACATTGTATGTCATTGTGGTTAAGGGTCTGTGCCACTGTGACTTCCAGTCAAAGGCTGGGCACTATCCTGAGCTGCTTATGGAGTGCTCCCTGTGAAAATCTATGCTGCAGCTGACTCCACAGGCCCCTGCTGGCCCCTGACTGAGCCTCTTTGGAGGCAGTGGTGTGCGATGAGGATGTGGCGGTGGTACGGGAGGAGGCAGTGGTGCTGGATGAGGCCTTGCTGGTGTGGGAGGAGTAGGTGGTGGTGTGAGAGGAGGCGGTGCAGGAGGTGGCAGTGTGGGAGGTGGTGTGTGGGAGGAGGAGGTGTAAGGAAGTGGCAGCAGTGGTATGGGAGGAGGTGGTGGCACTGTGGGAGGTGGCGGTGCGGGATGAGGCTGTGCTGATGCAGAAGGAGAAGGAGGACATGCTTGATGAGAGCTGGTGGTGGCGGTGTGAGAGGAGGAGGATATGCTGAATGAAGAGCCTGCAGTGCAGGAGGCGATGGTAGGGGATGAGGCTGTGCTGGTGCTGGAGAAGGAAGGAGTGTGAGAGTGGCAGTGCAGGAGGAGGAGGATGTGCCTGATGAGGAGGCAGCGTTATGGGAGGAAGCAGAGGCAGTGGTGCGGGAGGCAGCGGAGCTGTGGGAGGCGGTGGTGCAGGATGATGCCATGCTGCTGCTGAAGGAGGAGGAAGACGTGCCTGATGAGGAGGTGATGGCGGTGTGGCATGAGGTGGCGCTGGTGTGGGAGGAGAAGGATGTGCTTAATGAAGAGCATGCTGGAGGTGGCGGTGAGGGTTAAGGCCCACCAGAGACTCAGATATAGAGATAAGAGTCGTTTGGCAATTAAGGTTGTTCTTTGTCAGTTGGGAGTGACTGGGCTGCCCATCACCTGTCAGCACTTCACACAGTGCGGAGTAACAAAATGTCCCTGTTTACTTTCCAGAAACGCAATTGCTGGCGTGGCTGCGGGCAGCATGCGCCTCTGCTGGCTGTATATCGCAGCCAAAGTAGCAGGAGTCCGCTGGCGATTCCTCGGGAGCGAGGTGGCCGCCGGCTGTAAATTCAGCTGCTCGGAGAGATTTACTCTTTGAAATGAAAAAAGACAAACACAGGCCTCCTTCATGAATGTTTTTAGTTACTTGTGAGGGAGATGTGGAGGCTGGTTATTACTCATCCGAGGAGCTGCCATTTAACAGTTAATGAAAGCAGAAAGGCTGTCTGTGTCATTCTGTCATCGGAAAGCCCTCAGCATCGCGCCAGATCTGCCTGGTAATGGAACAGGCGACCCGTGATTACGCCGCGGAGAGTACTGCCCATTACCGCTGGCCGAGAGTCACTTTCAGCGCTGGGCGGTAAATAGGGCTGCCTTCGTCACTCGTGGGGCCATCCTCACCCCTAGAGCCCTGTGTATTTCTGTAAGTGGAGTTATTACACAGATTATTATTTTTAAAGAGTGCTGCTTCTGTTTTTTCGTGCTGTGTGATTCACCTGGGCATATGGTCGCTAAATGGAGCTGCCGAGTTTCCCCGTAAATGTATCAGTGTTTTTGTTTTAGTAAAAGAGCAACTGCAGTGAGTGATGTTTTTGGAACACCTGGCCGTGATGTAATCGCGGGGGGTATGTCACCGACCTTTGGCGCCTGGCCCAAAGCTGACGAGCAACGTGTAGCAGTGACATGGCGTGTGTGAGGTGCAGTGGCGCGATGTCCTCGCCCTTTGGGGCGTCTTCCACTCTGAATGTCACTAAGCGCCAGCTGAAAGGGCCGCTTTGTTGGCAGCTTGTGCTGGTATTGCATGTCTGGCCTTTTGTGGCTCCAGGACCGCGGTGGCTCTGAAGGTTCCTGCTGTTTAATTACACCTCCGAGCCTGGGGGGTCTGTACCCCCCCCCCCATAGGGGAGCAGTGGTGGTCTTGGTTGTGCTATAAGTTAAGGGTTTGGTGGATCCTTTAAAGGGGCTTTTTGTGTAGCGTGATTGCTGCTTACACTCTCTGACACTGTCTTGTGCTCTCTCTCTCTTACGCTCTCATTCTGTCTTTTGCTCACTCATTCTCTTACGTTCTCTTACTCTCTTAGTCTATCTCACACTCTCTCACACTCTCTCACGCTCTCTTACGCTCTCTTGGGCTCTTATTCTCTCTTACACTCTCACACTCTTACGCTCTCTCACGCTCTTATTCTCTTACACTCTCACACTCTCCTACTCTCTCTCATGCTCCTATTCTCTCTTACACTCTCACACTCTCACGCTCTCTCACTCTGTCTCACACTCTCTTATGCTCTCTGACACTCTCTTACGCTCTCTCACGCTCTCTTATTCTCTTACACTCTCACTCTCTCTTACGCTCTCTCGGGCTCTTATTCTCTCTTACACTCTCACACTCTTACGCTCTCTCACTCTCTCTTACACTCTCACACTCTCTTATGCTCTCTGACACTCTTACGCTCTCTCACGCTCTTATTCTCTTACACTCTCACACTCTCTTACACTCTCTCATGCTCCTATTCTCTCTTACACTCTCTCACACTGTCTTACACTCTCTCGTGCACTTATTCTCTCTTACACTCTAGTAATCTGTCTTCTTTTCAAAACGTCCAGATACATCCCCATCAGCGCCATAAAAGGGAGGGGGGATGTGGCCAGGTGTGAATGGCTCATTCATACACATGAGAGCTACATATTCAATGGAAGGAGACCAGAAATAGTGACATGAGTTTGGTTTTTCTTATTTATTTATCAAACTGAATGTTGCAACTACACCATTTAGTCATCTTCATGTAGCCAAGACTTTGGTGATCAGATATCTGGAATCAAAAGATACTTCCACCATTGCTTACTATGTACTTTTATAATATTTCTGCAAGTGTTCCAAACTGCATTTTGCAATGTCTATACTTTGATGTCATATTACAAACTTTACATAAATCTGACATATTTAGAAAGTACATTAAAATAAAGATGAGTGTAATGCTAAAACAAATACAGTATATAAGAAATAATTTATTTGCCATGAATTAAGTTTGATACTGAATGAAATGTGTGACCATGCCCCAGTCAGTGACAGTGTGTTCCCTCCCCCAAGACCCCAGAGGGTTAAACTTCATTGTTCTCTCTTACTGTCTGTTACACTCTAGCAAACACTCTCACTTCTCAGGGCTGTGCTTTGCCAAGCCTTGTTGGATCAAGGTGATTCTGTCGGTGTGTTTCGGGTCAGGTTCCCTAAGCCGCATGTAACCCCTCCCCTATAGCTCTGGCCACTTCAGAGTCGATCCTCAGCCTTTGGTGACGTTCTTGCCCCGACTTCCAGCCACAGGTTGGCGATGCTGGTGGCTGCTTGCCTCTGACCTCACATCCTGTGCGGTCACCTGACCTTTCCAGCTGATGTTCTCCGGCGGTCTTTCGCAAGAGGGCTTCCTCACTGTAAGAATTTCACTCCCAGATAGGTTTAATATGGCGACTTTTTTGACAATTGAAATGGAGGCAGAGGAAGCTCTGCTCGGCGACAGCAGATAAAAGGAGCAGCTGATTATTAAAACCAGAAGGATGTAGGGTCTGTACAGGCAGATCTGAAGCAGCTGGTTCTGATTTGCAACAACCTGCTGTTAATCCCCGAGCCCGGTGTCCGGCCCGACCCGGCTGCCCAGCTGCGCGCCATCGCCCCGAGAACGCCTATCTACAAAGCCCCCCCCCCCCCACCTCATCTCCTACTCTTGCAAAACATATCCATATTTTTCCGGGGGACCGGAGGGAGCTGTCGTTTTATTAATCAGTTGTGCTGTCCTGAGATTTACGTCTTTAATAACAACTGGAAATAATACTCGCCTTTTTTTATTTTCATTTTTTTTTCAAAGCCCTGTTATAAACAGCACGCTATGCGGTCGCCAGCCCCCACAGCTCCACGGCTCTTCTCCGTCCAGTCATCGCTTCCTGGAGCATGCAGCGCAGATCTGCGAGGCGGCACGGTGGCAGCAGGAAGAGAGACATGGTGAAAGGAGGACGGGCACTTTGTGGGACAGGGCCCTGAACCGGCATGGGTGGGGGGCGTTCTGAGGGTCCGTGGGGTGGCGGCACATGGGGTCCGGAAAGCCTGCTATACGCCCTGAAGGCCGGGAAGGTGAGGTTCAACCCGAAAATGGGGCCCATTTCTCAAAGATCGGTCTCTAAGTGACCATGGCGCATTGGGTGCAATCCGAAGGAAAGCCTCACTGCTAATGTGCAGCAGGAATGCAGAGCTGACATTTTAGGTTCAACCGGCGTTTTTCCTTATATCGCGCATCGCCGTGGAGACCCCTTTCTGGTCGTTTCTGCTGGCGGTGTTTGCCGCATTCGATCACCGTGTTGGTCCCAAATTAAAGTTCCAGGAAATCCGGCTCGTATCAAAGTGCTGTAATCGCTGTACCCAACCTCGTGCGGGGAGCAGTCGCTTTGCATTTGGGGAGTTAATGCAAAGCAGAAGCCGCTAATGGCTCTGGCTCTGTAATCGTTGATTAGCAGGTGGATAGAGCATCGGATTCAATCTGGTCCTGCTTGTTTAATTTTTTCTTCCTTTTAGCATTTCTTGGATGCCAGGTGTAATGATTTCAGAATGTGACCCGTAGGCATTTTGGAGGTGGTTCTGCATCAGCTTCGCCAGGACACAGAGCGTATTCACTCCTGATTTTCTCATGGAGGGAGGTGGGGAGTGAGTGCAGGGGATGGCGGGGTGATGAAGGGGAATTCGGGGAGCGACGTGTGGGGCAGATTTGCGGCATGGGAATCTGAGCTTCAGGGTTTTCTTTAAGCTCATTAACTCTTCTTTGTTTTTTTAAATTATTTATATGTCTTTTTTTCCCCAGAGAATCGGAGGTGTGGCTGGCTGTGTGTCTGATCTGTCTGATTGAATGAGGACCACCTTTGTCCACCGTGGCATGCAAAACAGCACTGGGGTGTCGCGGCCTCCGTCAGGCTGGGGGTCCGGCCTCGTTAACACCATTTTAATTAAGCGCCGGGCCCCGTTCTGTGTGGCCACGGCCCACGTCACTGGCTTTATCGCTAATAAATCGCTCGCCGGCGCTGTTGTAGCAGGGGGCTTCAGCGGTATCGGTCCTGCCCCCTTTGTCAGCACGGCTGCCAAAGTCAATAAAGCGCCCGAATCGCTCCCCCCGCCCCCCAAGATTGGCAGCCCTCTTCGCGGCTCTGGCTCTGAGACGAGCGCGATTTTGATTACTCCCCTTATTGCACTCAGCGGAAAACGCCAGGCACAGCTGGCCCCTGTCTGCCGCTTAATTCGAAATGGCTGCGGCTCCTCTGGAATCTGCGGCCGTGCCTCTTCCCCTTTTCTTTTCTTTCCCTTTCTTTTCTTTTTTTTCCCACCTCGCTTTCTCTTCGCTGTGACAAATCCTCAGATGGAGAGAAAATGTGCGGCGGCGAGCCGCGGATCCCAGGGGAAGCTGGCACGGAGTTGGCGGCGTCCGGATGCGAGGGGCAGAAGGGCTGCGGGACTTCGCCTGCGTGCCGTTTGGACTGGGGGGGTGGCTGCTTGGTGTCCCTTTCCTACCCATGCTCTGCGTGGTGTGTCTGCCCTGCCCCCCCCCCTCCTCCCATGATGGCAACTGAGCTTAACGAGACTTTTAGGCGGCACACACACCATTTGAAAGTCATATCGTATTTGTGGTCCTTCCTGTTTTGGCCTGCAATTCCTGTGTGGCTCTGAGATTGATCTCAGAATCAGAACCAGAATCACAATCTGAATCCATTTATGCTCTCAGGACAAGGCGTTTGTTTTGGTGCATGACGTGAACCAGCACGTTATTACAACACAAAGTACAATAAGAAATAAATGCAATAAAAATAGAAATATAAGTGTACAAATAATTAAAAAAACATTGTTTTCGTGCAGTTCCTACCAGTGAATCACTGCCGCTGATGCTGGCCAGCAGGGGGCAGACTGCCCCATGAAGGCGATGCAGCAAAGTTGTGTGCCTGTGACTGTTAGCCGTCTCCTCCCTTCTTTAAACAAACGCCCTGGGGGGGCTGCCCTGATTAAGCGCACCGGCCTGCTGTGGCTTCCTGCCCGCCGACCCCGCAGCCCCCCCGTGCTGCAGGTGTACGGAGAGCCTGTCTCCTCCAATCAGCTGTAGTCTCTGTCTGCCTTCCAGGTGCTTCCAGTTTGCACCCGTGCCCCTGGGCAGAGCTGCTCTCCCCAAACCGCTGCTTGCAGTAACGTGGGTCCAGCAGGGCCAGGCTGCTCGATTTCACCCCCGACCTGCTCATGTCACGTGATCGCGGAGCTCTTGCCTCCAGCTGACCAGCCACACCCCCTTCGTTGCATCCTGACCATGCCTTGCCCTGGCCACACCCCCATCCTACCTGGCCACGCCCCATCGTACCTGGCCACTCCCTCTGTTGCTTGTGCTGGTGTTCCCGGCTCCTCTGCGAGCCCACTGCCACCACATACTTAGCCGACAGTGATGAGTGACCCCCATTAAGGAAATGGGTTCATCTTTATCTTGAAAAAACACACATTAGGACGGGCAGCTTCAGCAGATGGCTGTGCACCCCCACGCCCCCTCACTCTCCGCGCCGTGCGTGCCGGGCCCTGGAACCATAAGCGGCCTGCCGATAAGTGATGGGGGGGCCTCGCCTCTCTTGGCTCAGCCCCCCCCCATGGAGTTGTCCTCCGGGGGGTCTGTCAGTATTCCGGCCGGCTGACTGGCCAAGATCCGTCCGTTTTTTTTCTTCAGTGTGTATAATGGGGTGCCTCCCTCCCTCCCTGTCTCTCTCTCTCTCTCTCTCTCTGAAGGAGGGATGACTTTAGCCTTTACCTCTCTATCCCAGAGAAAAACACCCTGTCTGCCAGTCCTGGGGGGGGCGTGGGAAAGGGAGCGTGTGTCTGTATGTCTGTGTGCGTGTGTGTTTGTGTGTGTGTCAGAGTTTGTCTGTGTGTCTGTGGGATCTGTCTGCCTGTGTGTGTCTGTCTCAGTTTATGTGTGTGTGTGCATGTCTGTCGATCGGTTGGTAGGTAGGTGTGTCTGTCTGTCTTTCTGTGTGTGTCTGTCTGTCTTTCTGTGTGTGTACCATGCTTCCCTTCCCACGCTGCACTGCTCTTGGCCCCACCTTTCTTTCCTTCCAGCATTCCTGCGGCCTCTCTATCGGACACATACGCCCCCCTCCTTGGCACGCTTGTAGAGTGTCCGCGCTGGTCTTGCCAGCTGGAGCATACGTGGTGGGTCCTGCTCTGTCTCAGGCTGATGACGTCATATGTGGCGGCCGAGCGTGAACCTGCTGCAGTTTGTTGGCTGACCGGTGGGAACGTGCTGGTACCTGAGCTACAGGCCGGGGGTTCAGATCCTGGGAGCGCGCTGTCATCTGTGAGGGAGAGGTTTTATCCCACCAGAGTGTTTCTAGTTGTTTGAATGTCACCTGACAGGTGTTAATATCTCGACAAATGGGGATCTGTTTCTTCGGTTCTGACGAATGTCCGGTCAGAGAGGGGGAGTAGAATTTGGTCAGTGTGCTGATCGGCCATCAAGGTGTTTTTGCCGTGCCTGGGGGGATCGCTTAGCCGTGCCCTGGTGGGGGGGGGGGTATTACCTTAAATGCAGCAGTTTGTTTCCTCAGCCTGTTACCTGGAGAGTGTCCTTGCGTCTCCGCCTCTTGGGTGATACCCCTGCTTTCTCCGCTGCACGTGTGTCCGCAAGATCTTCAAAAAACATATTTCACTATAAGATGGTGACTTTGAGGATGATACAGGATTGTGCAGCTTGCTCTTCCCTGTCTGTCTATCTGTCTGTCTGTCTGTCTGTCTCTCTGTCTGTGTTTGTGCGTGCGTGGGTGGGGGGGGAGTATCTCTGTCTCTCATCTCTGTATCTCTGTGTGTCTCTGTGTCTCTGTCTCTCATCTCTGTGTCTCTGTCTGTCTCTGTGTCTCTGTCTCTCATCTCTGTATCTCTGTCTGTCTCTGTGTCTCTGTCTCTCATCTCTGTATCTCTGTCTGTCTCTGTCTCTCATCTCTGTGTCTCTGTCTGTCTCTGTGTCTCTGTCTCTCATCTCTGTATCTCTGTGTGTCTCTGTGTCTCTGTGTCTCTGTCTCTCATCTCTGTGTCTCTGTCTGTCTCTGTGTCTCTGTCTCTCATCTCTGTATCTCTGTCTGTCTCTGTGTCTCTGTATCTCTGTCTGTCTCTGTCTCTCATCTCTGTGTCTCTGTCTGTCTCTGTGTCTCTGTCTCTCATCTCTGTGTCTCTGTCTGTCTCTGTGTCTCTGTCTCTCATCTCTGTATCTCTGTCTGTCTCTGTGTCTCTGTCTCTCATCTCTGTATCTCTGTGTGTCTGTCTCTCATCTCTGTATCTCTGTCTGTCTCTGTCTCTCATCTCTGTGTCTCTGTCTGTCTCTGTGTCTCTGGTTCTCATCTCTGTATCTCGGTATGTCTCTTTTTTTCTGTGGGTCTCTGTCTCAATGTCTCTGTCTGTCTCTCATCTCTGTGTTTCTATGTGTCTCTGTCTCTCATTTCTGTATCTCTGTGTGTCTCTCTCTGTCTCTCATCTCTGTGTCTCTGTCTCTCATCTCTGTGTCTCTGTCTCTCATCTCTGTGTCTCTGTCTCTCATCTCTGTATCTCTGTGTGTCTCTGTGTCTCTGTCTCTCATCTCTGTGTCTCTGTCTGTCTCAGTGTCTCTGTCTCTCATCTCTGTGTCTCTGTCTGTCTCAGTGTCTCTGTCTCTCATCTCTGTGTTTCTGTGTGTCTCTGTCTCTCATCTCTATATCTCTGTCTGTCTCTGTGTCTCTGTCTCTCATCTCTGTGTTTCTGTGTGTCTCTGTCTCTCATCTCTGTATCTCTGTCTGTCTCAGTGTCTCTGTCTCTCATCTCTGTGTCTCTGTCTGTCTCAGTGTCTCTGTCTCTCATCTCTGTATCTCTGTCTGTCTCTGTGTCTCTGTCTCATCTCTGTATCTCTGTCTGTCTCTCATCTCTGTATTTCTGTGTGTCTCAGTGTCTCTGTCTCTCATCTCTGTATCTCTGTCTGTCTCAGTGTCTCTGTCTCTCATCTCTGTGTCTCTGTCTGTCTCAGTGTCTCTGTCTTTCATCTCTGTGTCTCTGTCTGTCTCAGTGTCTCTGTCTCTCATCTCTGTATCTCTGTCTCTCATCTCTGTCTCTGTTTTACTGTGGGTCTCTGTGTCTCTGTCTCATCTCTGTATCTCTGTCTGTCTCTGTGTCTCTGTCTCTCATCTCTGTCTCTGTTTTACTGTGGGTCTCTGTGTTTCTGTCACTTTGTATCTCTGTTTCTGTGTGTCTCGGTCTCTCATCTCTTTCTCTCTGTGAGTCTCTGCCTCGGTGTGTCTCTTTGTCTCTTTTGTATCCCTGTGTACTCATTGTTGTATATGGCGCTCTGACTGTGTGTCTTTTCATGTGTACTGCATGTGTGTGCGTGTTTACTGTGTGCGCATGCACAGACCCGGCGGTCCGGCCTGCACCTGCAGGGCTACGTCAGCGTGGCGTGCAGCTCTGGGCCGTCACAGGTCACAACCACCAGGGACGCCGTCCTGCCCGAGTTCCTGTTAGGCCGCCTCAAATTTATGGATTCTGGGAACGGCTGCAGCCCCCTGTCTCCCGCTTCTCCTGCGCCTCCTGCGTCTCCTCTCTTATGCCGCACATCTCAAGGAGTCAGTTTTCTTTGAAGGGATTCAACAACTGGGGTTTGGTGGTTCCGGCTTCCATAGAGTCTATATGCTCTGCATTCCCACATGGATCTGCTCCTTTTGGGAACTTCCCAGGGTCTTCCTGTCCACGTCCCGGCCCTGAAAAGAGGGGGTGGGCCACGCCGCGCAGAAAGACCATGTCAGGTGACACCTTAGCACCCACATTTGACGCCCCTCAGACGCGGTTCTTTCCTTGTTCCCGTGGTGGGCCGTTTGCGCTTGTTTATGGTCACCATGACAGAAGGGGACTTTCTCCGATGTTGAATTTGCAGCTGAAAATTCCCCCGTTTACAGTGCAGGGTGAATACATTAGTCTCTCTTATCTCGCTTGACAGGAACACTGAGAGCACACATTAGTCTGCAGGAGGATTTTGGAGAGTCAAAGCGGCAATCTGGGCGAGTGTCTGTTATCATTAGCGGCCCTTAAACGAGGATGCCCTCGCCTCTATGCCGCGAGACATGCGCACGCTTAATTGGACGCCTGGGAATTTTTGTTGGGAGGGAAATACAAAGAAAACAGTGAAGCGAGCCTGAAATCAGAGCCTACGGCTCCTCACTTACGTGCTGCCGGGGCGGGATCGGCGGAGCGCTCTGCCCAGGAATCCGCCCGACATTCCGCATTTCCTGCAGGCGGACCTGCGTTGCTCGTGTCCGTACCCCTGAAGGAGGCGCTGTGTGGGCGTTGGGTTGAGCCCAAGGTCGATGTGAGAACCTCTGCTGGCTTCGGAGGGTGGGGGCATCTTCTGGGTTCTGGGTTTCCCCCCAGTCCCTGTTAGCCACTGTAAGGAATTCCTGCTTCATGCTCATTAAATGGATCATAACTAGTTTATGGAACAGCTAGGTGGTGGACAGTGCTGAGGGGCCGCTTACTGCGGGTCCACGTGGCAGGGGCTGGGGGGGGGGCATGCCTAAAGGGCCCGGGGGAAGGCGACCCATCTGACTGGTATGTGGGGGGCACTCTTAACCATGCTCTGCTTTTGTTTGCACATCGTTTCATTCCCTTTCGTTCTTTTTGGAGTGCTTGTTGGAGAGTTAGAATCAGGTTTGTCCCATGCGGTGGGCGCCCCCCCCCCCCCGCGGTCATTAATCTTTTGCTGGATTTTATTTGATATTTTTGCTGTTTCAGTGAGAGTCATTGCAGAGAGTAATAGGGAAATGTTGACAATGTTTCAGCTTTTTGGGTTTGAGTGGTCCGGAGTGGTCCAGAGAAGCAGCCTCCACATCCTGGCACTCTGCTGATTCTGTTGCCTGACTTTAAGGTATGAACATTATGGAAGGACCACGAAAAGCGATAGAGAGAGGTTACGAGAGCCTCGGGCTTTCTGTTGGCCTGCATTACCGCTGCAGCTCACCGTCTAGACTGGTAGTGCTTGTTTGTTTGCTTGTTTGTTTGCTTGTTTGTTTGTTTGTTTTCTTAGCCGGGGGTGAAAGCGTTCCTCATGAATCTGCTTGTTTTCGAATCATAAAAGTCCCTGGGAAAGAGTTGCATTTACCTTCTGCTTCAGTTCATCCTGCAGGAGGAACGAGATGCTGTTGCTCGTTCCTCCTGCAGGTGGTGTGGTGGCAAAAAAACTCGACTGCACAGCGACTGTGGTGCCGTGGCGCTCGGGAATCTGATGGGCGGCTTCTCACCTGTAGGGGGCGTGGTTCCCCCATGCCAAGAGGCAGTGGAGCGGAGCCCCTCGAGTCTGCTGTGTGAACCAGCGATGGGCCTCCCCTGGTATTTGATACTTTGACCCGCTGATCTCTTTAAAGACTCTGAAAGTAAACACCTCTTTCCCGGGCTGAATAAAATACCATTAGGACCCAATAATTTGTCTGGGTCAAGCCTGCAGGTTACGCAAGTGTCGTCCCCTCTGTCTGCTAAACAAACATGTCCTGTTTGTCTTTGCAACTACTTCTGTGTACTGGGCCTCTCTCCTTTTCTCTCTCTCCCTCTCTTTCTCTCCCTCTCTCTCTCTCTCTCTCACTGCCTTATCCTCCCACCTACCACGGCCTTTAGGGGAACTTCATTCTGATTTGTGTGTTTGTTCAGTTAATTCTTTGTGGGGGGGCAGGTGATCTTTCTGGTTCGATGGGGACCCGGTTAATGTAATGCTTTTATTTGTTTCACATAATAACCTAATTGTAACACTAGTTACATTTTTTCCATGTCCACCAACACACATAGCTCCTGCCTGGTAGACTGGCCTGGCCTCCGTGTCCTTCTGTGATCTGGACGGCTCCTCCTGTGACTGCAAGCACACAAGGAGACTAGATGATGGAGTGAGAAAGAGTGGGAGGAGAGGGGAGGGGAGGAGAGGACAGATCCAGAACCTCCTGGGAGTCATTTGTGGTGGGCTTTTTAAATTATGTTTGTTTTTTTTTTGCTAATTGGGTCAGTAGTAGGGGAACAAGCCGTGATTGGCTGATCTTCACACCTGTACATTTGGAAGCTTCTGAAAGCTTCTTCCCTCTTATTCTTGTACAGTGTCTGTCTCTGAGTGTCTTTCAGTTCCTTTATCTATGAATGTCTCTCTCTATGTCTCCCTCTCTGAATATCTTGGGTTGTCTCTCTCTCTGGGTATCTTTCTGAATGTCTCTCTCTCAGTGTTGCTCTCTCTCTGGGTATCTTTCTGAATGTCTCTCTCTCAGTGTGTCTCTCTCTCTGGGTATCTTTCTGAATGTCTCTCTCTCAGTGTCGCTCTCTCTCTGGGTATCTTTCTGAATGTCTCTCTCTCAGTGTCGCTCTCTCTCTGGGTATCTTTCTGAATGTCTCTCTCAGTGTCGCTCTCTCTCTGGGTATCTTTCTGAATGTCTCTCTCTGTGTGTCTCTCTCTCTGGGTATCTTTCTGAATGTCTCTCTCTCAGTGTCGCTCTCTCTCTGGGTATCTTTCTGAATGTCTCTCTCTCAGTGTGTCTCTCTCTCTGGGTATCTTTCTGAATGTCTCTCTCTCAGTGTCACTCTCTCTCTGGGTATCTTTCTGAATGTCTCTCTCTCAGTGTCGCTCTCTCTCTGGGTATCTTTCTGAATGTCTCTCTCTCAGTGTCGCTCTCTCTCTGGGTATCTTTCTGAATGTCTCTCTCTCAGTGTGTGTCTCTCTCTGGGTATCTTTCTGAATGTCTCTCTCTCAGTGTCGCTCTCTCTCTGGGTATCTTTCTGAATGTCTCTCTCTCAGTGTGTCTCTCTCTCTGGGTATCTTTCTGAATGTCTCTCTCTCAGTGTCGCTCTCTCTCTGGGTATCTTTCTGAATGTCTCTCTCTCAGTGTGTCTCTCTCTCTGGGTATCTTTCTGAATGTCTCTCTCTCAGTGTGTCTCTCTCTCTCGTCTCTCTCTCTGGGTATCTCTCTGAATGTCTCTGAGTGTCTCTCTCTCTGGATGTCTCCGACTGTCTGTCTCTCTGGATGTGTCTGAGTGTCTGTCTCTCTGGGTGTCTCTCTCTCTCGTCTCTCTCTCTGGGTATCTCTCTGGATGTCTCTCTCTCAGTGTCGCTCTCTCTCTGGGTATCTCTCTGGATGTCTCCGACTGTCTGTCTCTCTGGATGTCTTCGACTGTCTGTCTCTCTGGGTGTCTCTCTTTTTCTTAGTTTCTCTCTGTCTTGCTCTCCCTGCAGACGTCACTCTCACTGGGCGTGAGCCTCGTGGAATCAGGCCAGTACTTTCTCCACTTGGCCTTTTTTCCATGTGGAACGCACCCAGAATTCAGCCAGGAAGGACAACATCTGTATGCAGAGAGGGCTGCGATACAGGACCGGAGAGGCCAGCCGGATCCGGCCGCAGTCTTAGCGGATCACCGTGCCGACCCTTCCGGGAGCATTACAGACGTTTCACGGTTTAATGAGATGTTCGCGGAGGGAAATCCGTTCTCTCCTCAAATGTACAAAACATGCAGAACATAAAGATCGTTCTGGAGAATGCTCTGAAGTGTTCTCCTGTGACTGCGAGCGCCGGCCTGTTTTATGCGGAGATGGTGTAAATCCGATATGCCGTGTATCCCACAGGAGGGAGCGCTGGCGCTCTGTGAGCTGTTCCATCGCGTCTCCATGCCCCGCCGCCCTCATCTCTGCTCTCCAAGCCCCTGCGCACTGTCAGTTTGCTCCGGCTAAGTGCCTCTGAAGGTCTCTGTGAATCCCGCGGTTTCCCACACCCCGTCAGTGCTCTGTGTCGGCCTCGTTCTTTCCCACAAGCCTTGCTTCCTCGATAAATGAAGTGTCCTCCTTATCTCCAGAACTCTGCAGCTTCACAGTGACATTTGGAGGACATCCAGTCTGGCGTCTGACATCAGGCTGTGTGCCGCGGTCCTGGTTAGGTTTTAGACAACGCGCCCTTCTCTGAAGAGCTGCGGAAACTTTGTGTCTGGTGACTCCCCCTGTCGCTCGATGTCTCCCTTTCTCATCCTGACTCCTGAGTGCTAGCTGTGCGCTTGACCTGCAGGGGGCGGTGGTTTGCATCCGGTCCGGGATAAGAACTCTCCTAACCTGTCACATGTTTCCCTGTTTTTCCTTTTTTTTCCCAGTGTGTGTGTGTATTGGGAGGGGGCGTCATTGTGTAGATGGGCAGGAGTCATGGGGAAGTTTGTTTATTGATGACAGATATTTCGGATGTCTTTACAAAGGAAAAGTAACAGGTTTAACGTTGACCCATCCGGTGTGTGGAGCTTTACTGGGGGGGCTGGGTTCCCTTTCCTCCTGTACCATCCCCCCCCCCCCAACATGGCCTGGGGTCTGGGAATGCGGGGGGCCTGGGGCTTTCTTGTGGCTCTGGGTACAGAGGTCTCTATTTCGGAATCCCTTTGAACCGCACGGATCCGTCTGGGACAGATTTGGATCCCCATGAATAAAACGCAATAATAATGTACAAATGTGTTTGTTCAGAGGCGAGGGGCCCTCGTGGCCGGGGGGGGCTCTGGATCCTTGCACCCTGTTTGTCGTGGGGCGGGGGTGCGAGTCTGTGTGTTGACTTGTTGCTTTGCTGGGCCGGTTCTATTTATCTCTGTCCGTGACTGAGGTAGCTGCTTCACAGATGGAGCATTAATTAGATTCATTAGAACTGACGGCCTTCCCGGATGGGCGACTGCTGCTCAGGTGAATTGTGAGAAATGTTACTGCTGTATTCATATTATCTGTCATAACCTGTGAACACAGTCTTCCCGATATGCAACATGGATTCCGACCTGCCTATTCAGAGGCAGGAAATCTTACAGGTGCAAGACTTTCTAGCAGAATGAAGAAAATGTAATAGGCCTACAAAATTGCATTTGCTAACTTTATGCCTGGCCAGCTTAGAGTGCTCTGTCAAGTAAAGTACAATTTCAACCTGAAAATCGGCTTTAAATTTCTGCTCCTGCTGCTCGCAGATGCTCTGTGTTCTGCATTATTCCTCTGCTGGTGTATCTCTGTGGTGTGGGGGCCCCTTTGCCCTGCCCACACCCTGGTCCGCGGTGTTCCAGGTGAAGGAGTACATTTATGATGAGCGCACGCTGCTCTGGAGGTTTTCTGGGGCTGCCAGCTCCTGGCCACAGTCCACGCCCCAGGAAATTAAACACCAGAAAGGTTATTTCATTACGTAAGACCACATTGGAAATGACTGAATTTCAGTGGATTTGCACTGATGCTGAAGCATCTGAAATAAAGCTCCCTTGGTTCCCCATAAGAGTCTCTTTTTTAATTACATGTCCTTTGGGGTGGCTGTCTGTTACAATATTAACATTCTGGAATTCCTGCCTTTGGAGCCAGAGAAAATTAGAATGAAATGCTGACCATTTGCAGTTTTGCTTCATCACTGTGGAAATGAGCAGATCTGTGCCACTGTGTGTAATTTAATGGAGCCGGGGGCAGCGAGTGCCCGCGCTGAAGGGGCGGGGGGCGGCAGGGGGCGGTGAGCGCCCGCGCAGACGGGGTGGGGGGCAGCGAGTGCCCGCGCTGAAGGGGCCGAGGTGACAGTGCTGACAGCCTGATGCCCGTCTAGCACCACCCTGCCACGGTCCTCAGCCCTGTCTGGATGATTCCCAGAATGCCGCTGGGAATATCTGCTAACCTGTCCGCTGTCTCCACAGGAAACCCAGGACTGGTGGGCTTCTACCGGCCCTTCATGAAGACACTCTGGCAGAGCTTCCAGGGCCTCCACCCTGTGTGGGCAGTGAGCCACGCCGGGCACTGCGTGCCACCCGACTCCATGGACATGACTGAAGGTGACCGCGGGGGGGGCGGGGCCACATTACATGGTTATTGCAGTGATGATGATGATAGAGGGGGGCGGGGCCACATAACACTCACTGATGATGATGATGATGATGATGATGATGGTGATAAAGGCCTGACCTTCCACATAATGACCCGATGACATGTAAGCTGCCATTATTTGGTTATTTTGGTGAGTGGGAGAATCTTGACCCAAAGAGGGTGAGTGATGCATCAGCGCTCGGCCGGGAAACAGGTGCACCACCCAGCTGCCACCCGCACCCCTCAGAGCGGGGAGGAGAGCCGCATGTAGCCCAGCAGTGTCCCCCGGCAGTGTCAGTAGGTGGCAGCAGCTGATTAAAGACCTTGCTTGTCTGGGGGAATCGCAGGTGGGAGGGTGTGGCTGGGGGGGGGGGGCGCATGCTGCTTAATGGAAACTCTGCTCTGGTGATGTGACAGGGACTGTCTGTGGGCTGAGGTTCGCCGCTTGACTGCCGTCCGGTTTGTACAGGAGCTGGTATTTCTGACCCTGCCTGACTACATGTGCTGAATTCGGGGGAGGCTTGAGGAAGGGTGGCGAAGCAGGTGGCACAGCGGTGAAGGTTCTGGACTCCTGGGGGTGGAGCGGTCATGGTGCCTTTCAGCATGCTAGTTACCCTGAATCGTTTCAGTGTGTGCAAGTGGTTTGCTGCAGATGTGCCCAGATGTATAAATGAGGGGGGGGGGCACTTTTTCGCCTAGCGGCCTGTGGTGAATGTAAACAGACTGAGAGCTGGAGGAGCACCCCCTCATGGAAACCGCAGTAAACATGCCCGGCAGGATGTTGAACGGCAACTGGTGCGTAAAAACCGCAGAGTGTCGCCGATGGTTTTATAGCGCCCCCTATGTGGGAGAAACATCTCTGCAGCCTCACCTGAAATGAGCAGAACTGCATGCAGACGGGTCTCATCCCCAGAGCCCCCGTTTGTGGGCATTTGGGTACCATGTGGTCTGAGTGATAACAGGGGAATGAGGGCAGAACTCCTTTGAAATGCATAACAGGATCTTTGTCCTCCCCCCTTGCCCGTCCTGCTGAAAACACCTCGTCATTTTTCCCCCGGTTTGTTTTTACTGGGACCTTCTGCCCTAAGTTATTTCTAGATGGGCAGATGCTCTCGGATCCCAGCTCCTCAGCCTTCCTGCTCCCCCCCCAGCCCCACCCATCGCCTGTCTCCCCTCTCCCGACACTCACCTGCAGCCTTTGGGCACTGTGTTGAGCTGAATCACCCGTGAATGCTCACATTGACTGGAAGCGGTCAAAGAGTGCTCAGTGCTGTGTGGCGGCCGCAGTGCAGCCCCAGGGTCACGGCGGGAGCGTCCCGCCAGTGTGCCGGCACAGTGCACCCCATACAGCATTGATCAGAGCACCCCCCTGCCCCCCCCACACACACACACACTTTCCGGCACCTTCTGAAAATTAAATAGTGCCGGTGATTAACAGCTAATACATAAGGGAAGGGGGGGGGGGGGGCTTCAGTTTTAGGGAAAAATAAACATGGGGGGGAGGAAATAGAATAGTTGGGCTTTTAAGTTTAATTTTTTAAGGCTTGGGGTGGAATGACTGTTCCCGTGGTAAGCGGGTTGCGTTTGATGTTTTTGATTACGGGGAAAATATCTGTTAATACAAACAGCAGAAATATCCGGCTCTCGCCATCGTCAGCTTCCCCTGTGGCTCTTGGGTTTCCTAGCCGGCCGAGGCTCATTCACTCTGTCAGAAGCAGTTTGCAGGGCTGCTGCTCAGAAGTGCCCTTTCCTTTCTGATAGCGCTAAATCGCCCCATTAGCCTCCAGACTGCTACGGCAGTCATACAAAAAATGTCATTTTCCCTTTGGCGAGACGGGCCAGATCCTGCTCCTGCTGCAAATGGATGCTAATGGGGCCGAGGTGCCCCCGATTCGGGTGACCGCCGGCTGGCCTGCACCCCCCCTTCGGGTATCTTTTCAAAATAAACGCTTGAGACAAACAGCAGAAACAACTTCAGCTTCTAATCGCTTTTGAAAATTTCACCTTATTTGGGAGGAGGGCGTTTGGGGGTTGGTTTTCCGCACTGCAGTCAGATGCATGCCATTATTTCTCCACTAAAATGGCACAGATTAATTAAATATAAGTTTGTTTGATGGACCTTGGGAATGAGGCTTACTCGCCCCCCGCAGTAAGCACATTCTCATTCTGAAGAGCAGCATCGCCCCTGGTAACCGTTATGGTCATACTTGGTGGCGGGCTAGTGACCTGGCTGACCCTGCCCCCCCCCTCCCGCCCTAGCACCCCACCAGTAGTCTCCTAACATGCTTGGAGCGGCACCATCCCTCTGGGTTTCGCTGGGCCGGCGGTGGTCTCCCGACATGCTTGGAGTGGCACCATCCATTCAGGTTTCGCCGGGCTGGCGGTGGTCTCCCAACATGCTCGGATCGGCACCATCCCTCTGGGTTTTGGCTGGCCAACGGTGGTCTCCCAACATGCTTGGAGTGGCATCATCCCTCTGGGTGTCACCGGGCCGGCGGTGGTCTCCCGACATGCTCAGGGCAGCACCATTCCTCCGGGTTTCACCGGGCCGGCGGTGGTCTCCCGTCATGCTCAGGGCAGCACCATTCCTCCGGGTTTCACCAGGCCGGCGGTGGTCTCCCGACATGCTCAGGGCAGCACCATTCCTCCGGGTTTCACCAGGCCGACGGTGGTCTCCCAACATGCTTGGTGTGGCATCATCCCTCTGGGTGTCACCAGGCTGGCGGTGGTCTCCCGACATGCTCAGGGCAGCACCATTCCTCCGGGTTTCACCGGGCCGGCGCTTGTGTGCTGGGGAATTTGCTGACACATGTGTTGCTCTTTATTGGCTCATTAATCACAATTTGCACTCACATGGTTTTTCCGTTGTTTGTGCTCCCCCCCCCCCCCCAACCCCCTGGCCCTCAGTCCTGTTCATGGAAAAACTTCTGGACCCTTGTCCTTTGATATCTGACCCTGAGTTCTTCCAGGTCCGGTTCGCTATGGTCATGACTTGCTGCTCTGCAATTCATGTTCGAAGACATGACCCTGTTCACTTGAGTTATGTTTGTGTCTGGTTCCGATCCACATCTTTGGGGGTGTCCTGGGTACTTTGTTACCTGTCGCCATGTGTGGCATGGACTTGTAGGTGGCACATGTCACGTCACACCGGAGTAGGTCAGGGAGCTTCTGGGACCTTCCTTGTGCTATGAATTTTGCTGGAAAGCCTTCAAACCAGCGTCTAACTGGTCTCCTTGCTGAGTGTGTGAATTTGGGTGGGGGGTGGGTGGGGGGTGGGTGGCTCTGTCTTTAAACATCCTTCCTGCAAATGTGATCTGCTCCGTGTTTCTCAGCACCCTGATTGGGGGTGGGGGGGGGGTGTCTGCATGAGGTCCTGGTTGTGTCTGGATTAGTTACCAGACTGCTGTCACTGCTGAAAGCCCCCCTGTGGTGGGGTTTACGAAACCCACTGACTGCTGGGTGTTTGAGTACATCAGGAAGCTCTTCTGATCTTCATCTGACTGTGGTCCGGAGATGAAGGTTCTGCATTGTAGTCCCCTGCCACTGATTCTAGCCTGGATCTCTGAAAGCAGAGCACCGGACCGGAGGGTAGCCAGCGGGGGGTGTGCGGGGGCCTGGTGTGACGCGGGTGTCTTCCTGTAACTGTGCAGAGCAGGGGGTGGGGGGTGAGGATGGCAGGTGGGGGGTGTGGGGGCCTGGTGTGACGCGGGTGTCTTCCTGTAACTGTGCAGAGCAGGGGGTGGGGGGTGAGGATGGCAGGTGGGGGGTGTGGGGGCCTGGTGTGACGCGGGTGTCTTCCTGTAACTGTGCAGAGCAGGGGGTGGGGGGTGAGGATGGCAGGTGGGGGGGGGTGCGGGAGCCTGGTGTAACACGGGTGCCCCCCTGTCACGTTGTGGAGGAGGGTGTGGGGGGTGAGGACGGCCCGCTGGGGGGGTGCAGGGGCCTGGTGTAATGCGGGTGCCCCCCTGTCACGTTGCGGAGGAGGGTGTGGGGGGTGAGGACGGCCCGCTGGGGGGGTGCAGGGGCCTGGTGTAATGCGGGTTCCCCCCTGTCACGTTGCGGAGGAGGGTGTGGGGAGTGAGGACGGCCTGCTGGGGGGGTGCGGGGGCCTGGTGTAATGCGGGTTCCCCCCTGTCACGTTGCGGAGGAGGGTGTGGGGAGTGAGGACGGCCCGCTGGGGGGGTGCGGGGGCCTGGTGTAATGCGGGTTCCCCCCTGTCACGTTGCGGAGGAGGGTGTGGGGAGTGAGGACGGCCTGCTGGAGGGGTGCGGGGGCCTGGTGTAATGCGGGTGCCCCCCTGTCACGTTGCGGAGGAGGGTGTGGGGAGTGAGGACGGCCTGCTGGAGGGGTGCGGGGGCCTGGTGTAATGCGGGTTCCCCCCTGTCACGTTGCGGAGGAGGGTGTGGGGAGTGAGGACGGCCTGCTGGAGGGGTGCGGGGGCCTGGTGTAATGCGGGTGCCCCCCTGTCACTGTATGGGGTTGTGCTGGTGTTGTGCTGGTTCTGTGCTGGCGCCATGGGGCACCCTGGGTGCCCTCTCTGTCCTCCCCCTGTTTCTCTCTGATTCTTTGACAACCCTTTCCCAGTTTAACCAGACCCAGCTGGTGGGTCTCTGGTCACAGGAAGGGGGCTCTGTCGGGGGTCCAGGGGCCGTCGCTCCCAGTTTGCAGGATCAGGTGATAAACGGATTCTGTTGTTCCTCTCTCAGTAGATTTATTACGTGTGGCATGTGAAATGAGGCCCCGTCCGTCCATCATACCTGTACTCAAAGTGCGAGTGGGGGGGGGGGGGATGTTGGCTGGCTGGTGGTCACCCAAATCGGGGGCACCTGTTTACCTATAGGGGGACTGGGAAAGGCCAAAAAACCGGCACGATGTACTGTGTAGCATGGCGTCACATTCAAGTTTTGTTTCAAATTTTATTCACTCTGCTTCTAGTTCCTGCCCCGTTCCTCACGTCCTCCATCCTCCTTCCACCTGGAGAGGGCGCTAAGGAGCCAGGTCGCTTTTTCCAAAGGGTGCCCCAAAGCCGCTGGCAGGTGGCTGAAGCCCCCAGAGTGGCAGGTTTGCTGTTTCTGTTGGGATGTGAAGCTATGGGAAGTGGCTGGGATCCAGGGCAGCATGTCGCCATTGCAGGGGTCTCCAGCCTTTTTGGAACTGAGGGCTACTTCACAGGTACTGAGCCACACGAAGGGCTACCAGTGTGAAACGCCCTCCTAAATGTACCCAAACTTCATGTATAATAAACGTTTTAAATGCTTTTTTTTTAGATATTGTCATCTTCTAATCTATATAAATGTAAATGTGATTAAAGAAGAATAGCAACAGGATAAAATTAAATTTTAGACGCTGCTCACTGGTGAGTTGTGCTATTTTTAGAACAGGTCCGCGGGGGACTCCTGTGGTCCTTTGGGGCGTCCTGGGGTCCACTGCCACCAGGGATTTCTCCTGTGTCACATCACCCATGAGTGGGGCCTGGTGTAACGCGGGTGTAATGCAGGTGTAACTAATTTTTCTTATGGGTCAGTGTTGTGATGGGTTGCTGGATGCAAGGGCTACTTAGAGCGCTCCCTGGTGGACAGACACATGAATGCAGCGGGCCCTGTGGGTTTCTCACCTGGGACAGTCTGTGAGAAGCTGGCCCTGTTCCGTCCCGCAGAAACGCAGACTATCATGGCCGTTCACAGAATCCAGAGGGTAATATATCCCCCACTCTGTCATAGCTAATAAATAGCAGCCCAGCTGTATCTGGAGTGGAGCTGGCCCCCCTCACCGACCCCTCCCCTTTGTTGCGACACATTCTGCTGACTTATGTGCTCTGTAACAGATAGCCTTGTTGTTTTATGCTTTATAAATTTGTGTTTTGTACTGCCTACATTTCACATTACATCTTTGTGTTTTCTTTGGACCCGGATCCTGGCGCTGTCCACCCGGCCCTGATCCCTGTTCCTGTTCCTCGTTTTCATTCCCAGTGCGCGTTCCCGACGGACTCCCATTCCTGCTCCTGAGTTCGTGGCGCACGTGATTGAAATGAAAGCTGCCATGGTCATGGGGAGGTGGTGGGGATGTGGAAGCTGGGCGGAGATGGCAAGGAAAAGGAGGGAGGAGGAGGCAGTGAGGAGAAAATGCAGAAGAGATGGTGGTGAGAAGATGGTGGGGATCAGGAGGCCGGGCCGGAGATGGCGAAGAAAAGGGGAGAGGAGGAGGAAGTGAGGAGGAAATGCAGAAGAGATGGTGGTGAGAAGATGGTGGGGATCAGGAGGCCGGGCCGGAGATGGCGAAGAAAAGGGGAGAGGAGGAGGAAATGCAGAAGAGATGGTGGTGAGAAGATGGAGGTGTTGGTGGAGTGGAGGAAGTAGGGTGAGGAGGAAACATGGAGGAGGTAACAAGGAGGAAGCAGGCAGTAGAGATGGGGAGGAGGCAGCAGTGTGGGGACAGTGTGAGGAGCAAACAGGGAGGTGGGAAGGAGGAGGCAGGGAAGAGATGATAGGGATATGGCGGGGAGGAGATAGGAAGGAGGAAGCAGGTAAGAGAGAGGACGTGGAGGAGATGGTGGTGAGGAGGTGGAGGCTGGATGGAAACTGGAGAAATAGGTGGGGGGACATAGGGTGGAGGAGGTGAAAAAGATAGCATGGGGAAGAAGAGGCAGGAAAGAAGCAGGCAGTAGAGATGGTGGGATGGAGGAGGCAAGGAGGAGATAGTGGGGGGAGGTGGAGCTGGGGAAGAGGTAGCTAGTTGTGTGTGGAAAGGAGAGATGGCTGGAAGGAGGACATGGGGAGGTGGTGTCGTTGTGGAGGAGAGATGGTGGGGAGTCGGGAAGGAGGATAGATTTTGGGGAAGAGATGATGGGGGAAGGAGCAGTAGTGGGAGGAGGCAGTGGTGTGGTGATGATCAGGTAGGGAGGAGGATAGATGGCGGGGATGAGATGACGGGGGGAGGAGCAGTAGTGGGAGGAGGCAGTGGTGTGGTGATGATCAGGTAGGGAGGAGGATAGATGGCGGGGGGAGGCAATGGGGAGATGGTGAGCTAAGATGGTGTTAAGCTGTCCTCGAGCTGCTTCTCCCCAGCGAGGTTCATGTCCTCTCAGAAAGGAGCTAATTAACTGAGTTTACAGGAATCTTAAGGAGCCTCCCTGGAGGATGCTGGGGGTTTAGTGGCAGGTCAGGGATCATAAATCCCTGCAACTTTCGTTTCGGAAGTGTGCCCTTCTGCCCCTAGCCACCCCCCACTCCCCTTGGCCATATGTGATGTGATGGCTCCCTACGTTAGCGGTAATGGTGGTTAACCGGAGAGACCCCCCCCCCCCCAGAGGGGAGGAAAGAGCAAGTTAAAGCAAAAAGAACAAAAACAAACAAACAGGGAGGTGGACGGACGGAGTACGTGGCCTGGTGTCTGGCTTTCGTCTCTTACGGTAGCCCAGGGGGGCCCTTCTTTCCCGGGGATGGGGGCCCTTCTTTCCCGGGGGTGGGGGCACTGCTTTCCAGTGTTTCTAGCCCCGACCCCCCACCCTCGAGGGCCCACCCCGATGCCAGACCGCTGTGGCTCTCCTTTCTACCTGAGGCTTTTTTCCAGTGTGGGGGCGCCATGCAGTTGGGTGATGAGCATGGCTCTCGATTGGTCACTGGGGATGCTGTTTGGGGGGGGGGGGCGGCTGGATGTAATGGCCCTATGGATCTGCTGTGGCATTTCGCTGGGTGACGTCGGCCATCTTCCCCTTTACATTGTATGGGTGCAGGGAACGCTTTGTGGCTTCACCCACAGCTTCCTTCCTCCTTTGGTTACCACGGCGAGTCCTGGTGACCCGTATGGACGTTGTGTTGCTGGTATCCCCGCCTCCAGACGGATTTCCCTCGCTGGCATTCCTCCTCGGCAGGGTCGGAGGGCCAGCCAGGGCATGGTCCATCATGCCTGCGTAGACCACCACGTCAGCCTGAAATGACATCAGAGCATGGGGGTGGCGTTCAGGTACTGGGGGCCAGCGGGCTGAAAGGAATTCCTGTACCGTCCCGGTGCATTAACTGGCTGACCCGGACAGCCAGATCCCATTTACCTCGTTTCCCCAAATCAATTTCACATCCCTGACCTTTGACCATGTTAATTAGAAGACATGTTTGGGCCACTGCCCCGAGTCTCATAGAGCCGCTGTGAGGAGCTGGTTGCTGCTGACGTCATCATCAGGCTGTTTCATGAGAAAGTGACCTGGAGGGTTGGACCCATCCGGATTCCAGCTTTTAAGTATCTGTGTGGAAGATTCAGTTTCAGTGACGACTGTGAGGGTCGGGGCGTGGCAGCGATGAGGATAAGCGTCACTCGGCTCGGCGACGGCCGTGAGCGTCAGCGGGGAGTCTTAGCTCTTCCATGACATGCCCGTCTCTGGGTGGTTAGCACTGGTCCCAGTCAGTGGTGAGGGTTTCCGGGCAGTCAGTACCGGTCCAGGTCCGTGCTGCGGGTCTGGCTTGTGTCAGAGCACCGTTGGCTGTTGACGAATGAGCAGTAATTGCATTCCGGCTGGGGGGGGGGTGCGAGTGGGGTGGCCATAAAGAGGCGTGTGATGACAGATTTACTAAACGACTCCACAGCCGTGTGACTCCCCCCCCCCCCCCCCCCCACCGTCTCCCTCTCTCTCGCTCGCTTGGCAGCTGCACGGCCATGCCGGCCCATCGCAGGCCGCCAAACACGCTCATTTCCTCCTGCCTTGTGTCGACCTGCTCCTCAGCCCAATACACTCGCAGGGAAATGGTGAGATGCGTCCTCGGGCCCCCCGGCCCCCAACCTCCGCTACCTCCTTAATGGAAAAAAAACAGCTCTCTTAGTCCAGCTGTCTGTCAGCGGGACGACCCAGCAAATTTAGAGGGACTCAAATATCCTCTATTTATTTGTAAAAAATGTATTTTGGTGGCACCTGTGAACTTGACCTACTCTGGGTTATTTCTGGCTTGTGGGGCGCACAGGGTGTCTTTGTCACCCCACCCCACCCCCCAGCACCACACAGAGCCCTCTGTGCCCATCCTCGCCTTGGCGTGCCTTGGAAATTCAGGTGGGGGGATTCAGGATGCCGCAGCCCACTGCTGGCCTCCGAAAGCCTAAGCATGGGCTAAAGATGTCCTTCTTGTGAAATGGGGGGGCTGGTTTCCACTTCTGATTGCCCCCCTAGGACAGGCCGGTGACTGTCAGCAGCAGCCACTGATTGAGGGTCAAGGAAGGGGTTGGAGAAAAATCCCAGAGGACCTTCTGGAATAATCCCATAGCATTTAGCAGAATGACTGTCCTGAGGAACGTCTGGGCGGTAGGGACCAGTGTAATGTCATGGATCGCCGCACTGTACTTTTTCTGTGTTTGTTAGCCTGACGTCTTCTCTTTGGTTTGGATCTTACAACCTTCTGGTTTTTGCGTACCCATAATCCCCTTCTGTGTCATAGATGGACCCTTGTTGGAGACCCACGATGTGTTTGGGCTACGCGGGCAGATCGAGCACAAGATGGCCTTCCTGAAGAGGCATGTGCCCCGTGACACCAAGCTGGTGCTAATCGGCCATTCCATCGGCTGCTACATCATTCTGGAGATGATGAAGAGGGACCCACAGATGCAGGTGAGGCAGGCAGCAGACGCCGCTGGCCCAGAAGACGTCTCACCCTGTAGTGATCACCGTCAGCGTTGAGATCCCCCACCCATACAGCCCATGCTCTCTAGGACAAAGCCAGTTGTTTGTGCTGGATGTTAGGGGAGATGCTATGGAGTAAAGTGCACAACCGTTGCACCCCCCCCCCGGCTACTAGATGCCCCAGACCCCCTTTTCCATGGTCAAGCTAAAGATTCACGGAATGGAAGGGTGTGTGTCCTTGTGTCTGTGAGCATGAGTATGTGTGTGTATGTATGTCTGTCTGTGTATTGGTGTCTTTGTGTATGTGTGTGTGTGTGTGTGTGTGTGTGTGTGTGTGTGTGTGTGTGTGTGTTTGGGTCTGTGTATGTTTCTGCCTGGATTAGGTTTATGTTGCAATGTGATAAAAACCAGTTATTTTGACATTGTGGGGACCGTTTCAGGTCTGTGCGCCTGTCTCTGAGGGGGGGTGTTTCTAGGTAGCTCCCCATCATCTTTACTCCTCATGAAGACGTGACCCTTGTTTGACTGTTTTTATTACCTCCTTTTTCAAATGTAAGAAATGCTCATTAATTCCACCCCCACCCTCCGTTTCCAGGAAGTACCCCGCTCTCTCGCCTCCAATCCTATTCATTACCTGAGAGATTATAAGCTAGTCTCTTTAGGGTCCATGGGGGGGGCCTTGGCTGCAGGTTCGATCCACACGCACCTGGCTCCGTAACCCCCCCCCCCCCCAGTGTAACCTTTGGCAGGATCTGTGGGTCCGGACAGCCCTACCATATTTAAAAACAAGTTAAGAATCTTTGCCTACTTCCCGCTGGAATGGCCGTGGGGGGGGGGGGGGGGGGCGATGGGTATGTTCTGTAACTTATGATGTGTGATAATCAGAAAGGCCTGTTGCTCTCGGTACGCGTGTTTACGTTGGAGGGCCTCCGACCTCTCTGCCGGCTCCGCGGTCTCTCTGCTGGCTTCGCAGCCGGCCTGTGGCCTCTCTGCCAGGCATAAAGCCTCTTTGCGGGGCTCACAGCCATTCGACCAGCCTCACGGTTCATGAGCCAGGTTCATGGCCTCTCTGCCGGGCTCATGGCCTCTCTGCCGGGCAGATGGCCTCTCTGCCGGGCTCATGGCCTCTCTGCCGGGCATATGGCCTCTCTGCTGGGCATATGGCCTCTCTGCCAGGTTCATGGCCTCTCTGCCGGGCTCATGGCCTCTCTGCCGGGCTCATGGCCTCTCTGCCGGGCATATGGCCTCTCTGCCGGGCATATGGCCTCTCTGCCAGGTTCATGGCCTCTCTGCCGGGCTCATGGCCTCTCTGCCGGGTTCATGGCCTCTCTGCCGGGTTCATGGCCTCTCTGCCGGGTTCATGGTCTCTCTGCCGGGCATATGGCCTCTCTGCCGGGCATATGGCCTCTCTGCCAGGTTCATGGCCTCTCTGCCGGGCATATAGCCTCTCTGCCAGGTTCATGGCCTCTCTGCCGGGCATATAGCCTCTCTGCCAGGCTCATGGCCTCTCTACCGGGCATATGGCCTCTACACCAGGTTCATGGCCTCTACACCGGGCTCATGGCCTCTCTGCCGGGCATATGGCCTCTCTGCCAGGCTCATGGCCTCTCTGCCGAGCATATAGCCTCTCTGCCAGGCTCATGGCCTCTCTGCCGAGCATATAGCCTCTCTGCCAGGCTCATGGCCTCTCTGCCAGGCATATAGCCTCTCTGCCAGGTTCATGGCCTCTCTGCCGGGCATATAGCCTCTACACCAGGTTCATGGCCTCTACATCGGGCTCATGGCCTCTCTGCCAGGCTCATGGCCTCTCTGCCGGGCATATAGCCTCTCTGCCAGGTTCATGGCCTCTCTGCCGGGCATATAGCCTCTACACCAGGTTCATGGCCTCTACACCGGGCTCATGGCCTCTCTGCCGGGCTCATGGCCTCTCTGCCAGGCTCATGCCCTCTCTGCCAGGCTCATGGCCTCTCTGCCGGGCTCATGGCCTCTCTGCCGGGCTCATGGCCTCTCTGCCAGGCTCATGGCCTCTCTGCTGGCTCCGCGGCCTGCTTGCCGCCACTCTACCAGAGTGACTGGTGTGGAGAAACGAGTGTGGGGTAACTGGTAGGGAGTAATGGGCATGGAGTAACAGGCGCGGAGTACTGGGTGTGGCGTAATAGGCGCAGAGTAGTGGGTAATGAATAATTGGTGTGGAGTGATGGGCATGGAGGAGCAGGTGTAGAGTAATGGACACAGAATACTGAGCATTCAATAATGTGCAGTACCAGCTGTGGAGTAGTAGTGAGCACTGAGAAACTGGTGTGGAGTAATGAGCGCAGAGTAACATGCATGGAGTAACTTGTGGAGTAACGGGTATGGAGTTACTGGTGTGTAGTAATGGACACAGAATAGGAGGCATGTGGAGTAGCAGGTGTGGAGTAGCGGGGATTGAGCCGTGGGCATGAAGTAGCGGGTTTGGAGTAGCGGGTCTGGGAATGACTGCAGCTCCATCCCTCCTACCTCCTGACACAACCTCCCAAATGAAACCTATGCACGCAGGATCCACCAGCAGAGACTGGACTGGATCCCGCTGGGGAAATGGACCCAACTGCCCCCTGGCTGGGAGCACCGTGACCCCGGTGGCCCAATCCGACTCCAGGTGTCAGTCCCCGGAAGCCGAGGCGTGAGAACGGGCAGGAGTGGGGAGAGCTGGGATACGGCTGGACGCCGGCCCGGGAGAGCCGACGGCACAGGGGTCACTGGAAATATGCGTCAGGAATGCAGCGGGGGGGGGGGGGCACTGGCTGGAAGGAGATGGGGAAAACAATGGATGCCAGTGGCTTTGTAAGCCGGGGGGGGTGCATCATTTACACTTTTCGTCAGGCCCGCCTCTCGGGTTGAGGCACAGTGATTAAAGCGGGCCGGACCCGGCCACTTAAGAACCACTTAAAATATCTCCCTGCCTTTTGACAGTGGCCTCACAGGGAGTGGAAAGGTGGGGTGGGGCCTCGGCACATTCGGTCCTGTAACTGCAGGAGCCAGCACCCCCAATGCCCCCCCCCGTGATTATGAGCACCGCACACTGTGGAGGACTCTGCTGAAGTTACATTTCTTTGTTCTTTTGTGTTCCCGAGGGATGGGGGCAGAATAGTGACCAGGGTGAAAGAGCTTGCGTTCTGAGAGAGGAATTTGCGGAGAACATCCATGGAGGTCGTACTTGTTCTTGGATGGAGCCCTGAGGCTGGCAGCTGTGGAGTCCGGAGGGAGTGGGCCGGGCCGGGCCGGGCCGTGGTGGCCTGCTGTCCTCTGGACTCTCTTTGTTTTCCCTCCTAGAAACCATTAGCAGAGTGGCAGCGGTCAGCAGGACCAGACCTTCTGATCAAAATAAAGAGGGCTTATAGGCGTGAAGTGTCAGGGTAAGTGATGTTTATTCATGGAATTATGGGAGAATAAAGCAGCTTATTGGAGCACGGGGGGGGGGCATCGGGACCACATCTGGCAGCCTGTGCCGTGGGTGCTGCCCGACGTGCCGTCTGCAGCGAACCAGGGAAGAAAAAACAGCCGGAATGAACCGGAAGACTCACAGGGGGCAGGAGGTCACGTCCACGTCGCTGCCCCGGTGACCCCCAGTGCCGGCTGTTTAACGTCTGCCAGCATCCAGCTGTTTTCCCGCCTGCTGACCCCCCCCCTCGGTTTTTTGTTCTAGTGGGATGACTTTAATTAAGTTGTAGAAAACTCTGCATTTCCTGTAATCGGTGTGGCAGCACATACCGGACCCTTGGTACGGTGTGGAGTGGGGTGGTGTATGGGCCCCACTGCGTGGCATCGTGCGACAGGGTGTACAGGACCCTCGGCGTGGCATCGTGCGATGGGGTGTACGGGATTCTCTCCATGGCATCGTGCGATGGGGTGTACAGGATTCTCGCCGTGGCATCATGCGATGGGGTGTACGAGATTTTCGCCGTGGCATCATGCGATGGGGTGTACGGGATTCTCGCCGTGGCATCGTGCGATGGGGTGTACGGGACCCTCAGCATGGTGTGGTGTGATGAGGCATCAGCCTGGGTCCCAGCTGGGCATGCTCACTCCAGCCCAGTTGCTCTGCTTTCCCTTCACCAGCCAGCATGTCATGAGGGATGGGGAAGAGCGGAGGTAATTAACGAGGCCTGGCCTACCCTGCCCCGGCCACCCCGGCCCGGCCCCTGCGCTAAGAGTCAGGTTCCTTGTTAAACATACTTTTAACCTTTTACAGCCCATAAAGAGGTGTGGAGTTGTAGTTTACAACTTCGCCGGTGATTAACGGCTGCCTCCCCCAGCCCCCACCAATTAACCCCCGTGTTATGATAACAGAAATGCGTGTGAATCCAGCCCCGGGCTGTGGATGTCTGGGGTGGGGCCACTCTCCAGGATCCCCTCCTGAAAGACCCGCCTGCCAGCTTGTGTGTTGCTCTGTCTAGTTTGCTCATGTTTTCTCTGAATAACCATCTGGGAACCTGATTGCACCATGCAATTCTCTGAATAATCACCCAAGAACCTGATTGAACCACGCCATTCTCTGAATAATCATCCAGGAACCTGATTGGACCATGCCATTCTCTGAATAAACCTCCAGGAACCTGATTGGACTCGCTGAATAATTCAGTGAAGCCAATAATTCAGTGAAGCCATTCACTGAATAATTTTCCAGGATTGAACTATACTGAGCGTCGGTACCCAGGAAGTTCCTGGCACCGTTATTTACACGCCCGTTGTTTTTGGCACCCCTGCGTTTCCCCGTATTAGCGGACCTGCACTCTCTTTCCTGGCACTCGGATATGAGGGAGCCATCAGCCTCACTTCAGTGGAAGTCTGTAAATGTGCTGCAGGTGGAGGCAGTTTTCTGAAAAGCTTCCCGAACAGAGTTGGCTTTAAATGACATGCTGTGTTTGTTTTTGGGTGAGTAGGTTTTGTCACATGACCTAGCTGTATGTCCCTCGTCCTTGTCAGACGCCATGGTCCTCGTCCTGGACTCACTGAATGGTGGGATTTGGGCCAAAAACAACAGACGGGCCGGGACATCCCGGGCTCCAGGTGTGGGGGTCCATGAAGGGCGTGACGAAGCCAGGGAGCTGGGGCTTATCGAGGGACCTCTATGGCAGGAAAGGGAGACCTGGGTAGCTTCGAAGCTACCAGACACCCTGGAAGGAGTCCCTGAGTTCAGTAGTTACTGTGCGGAACAAGAATCCAGAGAAACGAGCTTAATAACCTTCAGGCTGTGGCGTTATTGTCTCACTGGCCAGGAGCTTTGCCCCAGCGTCCTTTGCACAACTTCACTTGCCAGTGCTGCATGTGCCCCGGAGCTGGAAGCCCTCTGGAGCCGGCAGGTCTGGTGCCACGATGGTGCTGCCCACAGAGGTGGAGGTCCTCTGGAACGTGAGAGACTGGAGGTCCGGTGCCATGATGGTGCTGCCCGCGGAGGTGGAGGTCCTCTGCAGAGTGCGGGAGCCGGCAGGTCCGGTACCATGACGGTGCTGCTGGCGGAGGATGCCCTCTGTGCAGTGTGGGCACCAACAGATCCAATATCATGGGTGCTGCCGGTGGAGGTGGAGGCGCTCTCCCCACATTCCCATCTTCTTCAGCATTCCTGCCCACATTCCTAACCCCACAGGACCAGGCGCTGCTTCTCATCACTGCCAGCACTGTTGCACATCAAAGGTTACCAGCACCGCATGGACATCAGACAATTGCAGACACAGTTTTGGAGACGCAGACTGAAACTCACGCACACATAGACAGAAACACACATATGTGCAGACCCACATACACACGCAGACACAGACAGACACACTGACACTCAAGCACACGCAGACACAGACAGACACACACACTCTGAAGCACACACAGACACAGACAAACCCACTGACACTCAAGCACACGCAGACACAGACACACACACACTCAAGCACACGCAGACACAGACAGACCACACAGACACTCAAGCACACGCAGACGCAGACAGACACACTAACACTGAAGCACACACAGACACAGACAGACCCACTGACACTCAAGCACACGCAGACACAGACACACAGACACTCAAGCACACACAGACACAGACAGACACACTGACACTCAAGCACACGCAGACACAGAGAGACACACAGACACTCAAGCACACGCAGACACACACACTCAAGCACACGCAGACACAGACAGACACACAGACACTCAAGCACACGCAGACACACACAGACACACTGACACTCAAGCACACGCAGACACACACACACTCATGCATACGCAGACACAGACAGACACACTGACACTCAAGCACAGACAGACACACTGACACTCAAGCACACGCAGACACAGACAGGCACACAGACACTCAAGCACACGCAGACACAGACAGGCACACAGACACTCAAGCACACGCAGACACACACACACTCATGCATACGCAGACACAGACAGACACACTGACACTCAAGCACAGACAGACACACTGACACTCAAGCACACGCAGACACAGACAGACACACTGACACTCGAGCACACGCAGACACAGACACACACTCAAGCACACACAGACACTCAAGCACACGCAGACGCACACGCAGACACAGACAGACACACACACACTCATTCACACGCAGACACGGACAGACACACTGACACTGAAGCACACGCAGACACACACACACTCATGAACACGCAGACAGACAGGCACACTGACACTCAAGCACACGCAGACACACACAACCACACTCATGCACACGCAGACACAGACAGACACACCGACACTCAAGCACACGCAGACACACACACACACACACACACACACACACTCAAGCACACGCAGACACAGACAGACACACTGACACTCAAGCACACACAGACACAGACAGACACACAGACACTCAAGCACACGCAGACACACAGACACACACACACTCAAGCACACGCAGACACAGACAGGCACACAGACACTCAAGCACACGCAGACACAGACAGACACACTGATAGTCAAGCACATGCAGACACACACACCCATGCACACGCAGACACAGACAGACACACTGACACTCAAGCACACGCAGACACACACACAGACACTCAAGCACACGCAGACACAGACAGACACACTGACACTCAAGCACACACAGACACAGACAGACACACAGACACTCAAGCACACGCAGACACACACACACTGACACTCATGCACACGCACACAGACAGACACACTGACGCTCAAGCACACGCAGACACAGACAGACACACAAACACTCAAGCACACGCAGACACAGACAGACACACTGACAGTCAAGCACATGCAGACACACACACACACACCCATGCACACGCAGACACAGACAGACACACTGACACTCAAGCACACGCAGACACACACACACACACAGACACTCAAGCACACGCAGACACAGACAGACACACTGACACTCAAGCACATGCAGACACACAGACACACACACACTGACACTCATGCACACGCACACAGACAAACACACTGACACTCAAGCACACGCAGACACAGACAGACACACAAACACTCAAGCACACGCAGACACAGACAGGCACACAGACACTCAAGCACACGCAGACACAGACAGGCACACAGACACTCAAGCACACGCAGACACAGACAGACACACTGACAGTCAAGCACATGCAGACACACACACACACACACCCATGCACACGCAGACACAGACAGACACACTGACACTCAAGCACATGCAGACACACAGACACACACACACTGACACTCATGCACACGCACACAGACAAACACACTGACACTCAAGCACACGCAGACACAGACAGACACACAAACACTCAAGCACACGCAGACACAGACAGGCACACAGACACTCAAGCACACGCAGACACAGACAGCAACACTGACACTCATGCACATGCAGATACTGACAGACACACGCACACTCATGCACACGCAGACACAGACAGACACACTGACACTCAAGCACACACAGACACAGACAGACACACAGACACTCAAGCACACGCAGACAAACAGACACACACACACTGACACTCATGCACACGCACACAGACAGACACACTGACGCTCAAGCACACGCAGACACAGACAGACACACAAACACTCAAGCACACGCAGACACAGACAGGCACACAAACACTCAAGCACACGCAGACACAGACAGACACACTGACAGTCAAGCACATGCAGACACACACACACACACCCATGCACACGCAGACACAGACAGACACACTGACACTCAAGCACACGCAGACACACACACACACACAGACACTCAAGCACACGCAGACACAGACAGACACACTGACACTCAAGCATATGCAGACACACAGACACACACACACTGACACTCATGCACACGCACACAGACAAACACACTGACACTCAAGCACACGCAGACACAGACAGACACACAAACACTCAAGCACACGCAGACACAGACAGACACACTGACAGTCAAGCACATGCAGACACACACACACACACCCATGCACACGCAGACACAGACAGACACACTGACACTCAAGCACACGCAGACACACACACACGCACACACACTCATGCACACGCAGACACACTCACACTCAAGCACACGCAGACACAGACAGCAACACTGACACTCATGCACACGCAGATACTGACAGACACACACACATGCAGACATTCTCTCCGCACACAGCCTGAACGTTGGCATGTTGAGTTTAGGCCAGAGTGGGATTTTCTCTGCACACAGACTGTATGTCGGCGTCTTCAGGTCTCTGTGGTGAGCTTTCGTTGTTAAGCTTCCCCAGGCAGACGGATGACTGCATGACGCCTGCATCCTCATTCCCTTCACACCCTTGCTGATGCACTGGGGGAGTTTTGGGGGCAGCCTGAGTCCTGCGGCCCGCTTCTTCTCAGTCAGAGACATGGGCTGGTCGGTGGGGGGGGGGGGTCCCGGCACGGCGGACTTCTCAGCCGTGTCTGATGAGTCCTGTTTTGTTTTTTACAGCCAGCCAGCCAGGGACAGGTGCATCCTGGTCCTCCAACCTGCCATCTCCCTCCCTCCCCACCTGCTTCCTCTGCCTCACAGCTTCCTCTATCTCATGCTTCTCATTCTGGGAGAAACAAAACGGACAAGGCTGGACCTCATATTGCACCGGTGGCCTGCCAACTCCCCAGCGCGGTCGCTGCTCATTGGATGAGTGGGATCACATGACCCATGAACACATTTGACCTGTGCCTATGACATTCTAGCACTCCTATATTCAACCCGCATTTTGATGCCCGTAAACCTGTCATAATGAGCATTGATTTCTCATCCGCCCTGATGTGCGGCATCTTTGGGCCGTTGGGTGGAGTCCAGCTGACCCCAGAGGCGACGGCACCCCCACCTGGTCCTTGGTTGGCATGTGCCGATTACCCGCCCCCGTGTTCCTGCCCCATCGCTTTGTTTCCGGTGGCCGCGTGGTACTGGGAGCACCTGCAGCTGTAGATGTAAAGGCACTGGTCTGCTTCAGTGGCTTGGTGGGTCCCCGCAAGTCGGCATGGAGCCTCACTTTGCTTCTGCTTCCTGCAACTCTCGCTATGTGTGTAGAACTTCCAGCTGAGCATTTGATAAAGTCGTTAGGCCAATTAAGCGGCTGACCAAGTGTGGAAATACTTTTTAAAATACTAGGCAGTGTGCCTGACTTAACATATTTATGCCATAAATAGTTATGATTTAAATGTTCTGTTGATTGATTAACTAGATCAGTTGGGATTATGACTTGGCGGTCCTCCAGAGGGCGATGTGGAGAGCAGGTTGTGCCTGACTGGGTTCTGGCCTGTTCCATGCCTGTGGCCCATCCTGCTAGTGGTGGCTATTGGCCCAGCTCGGGAATAATTGGGCCCAGTTTGCAGCCGTAGGTTCAGCCTTGCTTTGCACTGCAATGTAAAATGACTCATCTGTGCGACTGTTCATCCTTAGCGATGCGGACGGCTGTGAGCATATGAGTGAAGGGAGAGACATTCTCCCTCTATAAACTGTTTTATTTGGCATATTCATGGCTCGCGTGCATGGTGAGATGAGCCCCGCTGAATGTTTACATGGGAGTGTGTGTCTGTTCATGTCTGTGCGTGTGTGTGTGTCTGTATGTCTGTGTGTATGTGTCTGTTCATGTCTGTGTGTGTGTGTGTGCGCGCCTGTTCATGTCTGTACGTGTGTGTGTGTGTGTGTGTCTGTTCATGTCTGTGCGTGTGTGTGTGCCTGTATGTCTGTGTGTGTGTGCTTGTGTGTTTGTTAATGTATGTGCATCTTTGTGTGTGTGTGTGTGTTCATGTTTGTGCGTGTCTGTGAGTTTGTGTGTGTGTGTGTGTGTGTGCGCAGAGTGCACTCCTATCTGAATAAATCCAGCTGTTATGGAGCTGAAACATGCAACCTGGATCTGTCCAAGAAAGGGCAGTGCTGTTGTACCTTTGAGAACTTTGAGCACCTTCTACTATGGCAGAAGATGTGGCTGTGTGAATGTTGTGCCGCCCCCTTGGGCTTTGGTTCCCCCTCTTTCTCCATCCATCCGGATGCCTTTCCTCAGATGCTTCCTGCCATTTTTGAGGTTTTTATTGCAGCTCAAATCAAAGTAACAGAAGGTGGTTCAGCTGGGAGCAGCTGACTTCTGGGGCAGGGAGATTTATGATGCTGGTGTGATGCATCATGGAGCATCGTATTCATCTCTGATGGAGTCCGGTCACCCAATGACTGGTCAGCAATGGTAAAAGAGTGCCATTGCGCCTGTACAACAGTAGTTCTTAACCTTTTTGCTCCATGCTAGCTGAGTTGAGACCTGTACAGACCTGTGGGTCTGTAGGGCATGCCTGTGAATCGTGGGCCTGCGCTCAGACACTACTCCCTTCCCCACGCAGGTTCTAAAGGCGTTGCTGCTGTTCCCGACAATCGAGCGCATGGCGGCGAGCCCGCAGGGCCGGCTCATGACACCGGTGCTGTGCCGGCTGCGCTTTATCACCTACCTGCCCATCTTCCTGCTCTCCCTGCTGCCCCTCAGCCTTCAAGCTGCCATCGTCAAGGTAGTGCTCAGCGGCCTCCCATCCCTGGACCGCACCGCTGCTGCTGCTACGCTCAGCCTCTTCAATGTCGACTGTGTAGGTGAGAGTACATCTGGGTGCCCTCATCCTGCACCCCACACCCTGCCCCTCTACCCGAGACCCTCAAATCCTGTACCCTACGCCCCTCATCCTACACCCTATGTCCTACTCTCTCCACTACACTCTCCCATCCTGTACCTACACCCTACTCTCTACCCTACACCCTCCCATCCTGTACCCTACACCCTACCCTCCACCCTGCACACAGTAAAATGAACCTTCAGCACTCTAACAGACATTTTTGTTTATGTACCCGAACATGTATGTTTATGCTCCCAGTAAGCATGTTAGTGTGCCTTTCAATATACCCGTCAGGAATTTGTTTGGCTGCCGCTGTGCATGTTTCTGTGTAATAACAATCAGAGGGGTATTTTCAGGGGGGAAAATGCTCAGATAAGTGATAAGGGGCCGCAGGGCCAGACATTTTCCACTCGGAAGCAGGCAGGCGGCTGCGGGGGTCCCGGTTTTTGGAGATCGTCGTCCAAACTGCATCCCAGCTGTCCTCCTTGCCAGCCAGACACGGAGGTGTGAGGCTGCATTTTCCCTCTTTCTCTTTTATCCATGTGTCTCCTGCAGTATGGGGTCCGCTATCCGGTATCGGTTTTCATGGGGGGGGTCAAGCGGGCTTTCCTGGCGGAGACTGGCCCGCGGTGGCGGTAACGAGCCCGAAGAGGCCGCTACCGCTGTGCCGTGCAGAGCTATAGATCAGTCTGCATTTACAGGCCGGCTCGTCCTTCCCCGCTCACCGGCACCATTTATTCTGTTTCCGCTTTGTTTTGGGGGTGGTTGTGGTGGGGGGAGGTGGGGGGGCTACTGCTTCCTCGGGTTCTAAAATGAAAAACAATGTTGGGCTGTCCGTGTCTGCTGGGAGGTGCGTGATCGATGGCATGTCGGTGGGGGCATCAGGGATAGCAGTGTCCCCCACACCCCCAGGTAGTCCTGCACAAGCCCCCCCCATGTTCACCGTCATCTGGCGTGAGGAGGTTTAATGAAACACTTTCGCTTTCTCCCTGTCTGATTCCCTCTGTACAATTTCAGCTCGTCTCACCATCTAAGTAATGATACTAATAACGGTTTATTTTATTGGCTTTTGGTAAAAAACAAACAAAAAAAAAACATTTATTTTAATGCCTATTACAACTTAAAGGGGATTTGCGTTTATTTCACGCTAACCTATCTTCAGTGACCTTTTTCAGTGTTTTTTTTTGTTTTACTTTTTACTTTTAGCATTTGTCTTTAATAACACAAAAGGATACTTTGATCACATTTCCACGCTGTGTATGTAATTAATGGTAAGTTGACAGGTATAATTAACAAAACATGTTCTGATTAGGTTAAGCTTCCTGGCCATATTTCAAAGTTTATTTTTCCAGGTTTGGTCCTTAATGAAATAAAGTTGATGGGTGTGTAATCGCAGCTCGCTGACAGCTCTCTCCTCCCCCCCCCAGCTCCCCCCAGCTCGCCGTGGCTTTTCTAGGGGGTTAACTAGACGCAGAACGGCCCCCGGCCCCCAGCTGGTCCTGCAGCTCGAGCACCCATGTGCGTTTTAGTCACGTGAGGGGAATTTAAGGCGAGCTGAGATTACCAACGGCAGGAAACATGCCCCTTATATCTTGCTTGATGTATATATTTTTTGCTTGTATGGGGGGGTGAGCCAGACCCAGATGCCAAGGGCCCTCCGTAGTGCACCGTCCCGTTTGGGGATCTCCCAAACACCTGTTTCTCCTTGGGCGGTCGGAAAGCACGGCCAACGCACCGGGGCCTTCCGGAGAAGCGGCCACGGTCTCGGAAATTTCTGAGGGAGGGAGGGATACGCCCCAGTTGTTTAAAAGCCACAAATCAAAACCATGTTTCACACGCTAATTGTTTCTATAATAGTTTTTTTGTTGTTGTTGGCAAGTGACAGGAAGATGGGGCTTCTGAGGTCTCTCCCCATGGCCAGTAGGGGGCGTCTTTTCTCGCAGTGCTGTCTGGGTGAATGGAGAACCAGTTTGCAGAATTTTACCCCTAATCCGTCTGAGGGGCCGTTGAGGAGATACCGGGCCAGAGAGAGGCATGGACAGCCAGTGATGTGGCACTGTCTGTCGTTGGGCGGGAACGTCAGTCCAGGGCCACGACCCGATGGTTCCTAATGTTGCTCTGGTTCCTGGTTCTGCAC